>NC_056685.1:112449628-112758795 GCF_018350215.1 Panthera leo
GATTTTATATATGTCCGGTATCATGTATATTATAATTAAACATATTTAATTGGATTTAAATGGAGTGAAACAGGAAGTGTAAGAATCATTTCAAGTATGAAAATAAAAAGTTCATCAACATTGTTTTATAACGAATAAAAAGAGAAAATGATGACATCAAGCATGCTGTCTTCTTTTATCCCCAGGAATCCGTGTGTGTGCATTTGGTTTTACTGAAATATATTCCAGTGGTTAATAATGCTATGTAACATATTTGCTGTGAGATCTTGGGCAATTCACTTTGTGTCAGTTTGCTCATCATTAAAATGTGAACAGTCACTGCATCTATCTCCTAAAGCTTGTTCACGAGCTTAAATGAATTAATGTATATAAAACTCTCAGGACAGTTCCTTACATACAGTAAGCACTCAATAGTTGTTAGTTATTACTACCATTACAGGGGTCCACTGCTTTCAGTATGTATGAAAACAAGTGGCATGGAAGGTGACGTGTTGAATAAAAGCAGCAAATTCTCCGAGATGGGAATCTTTGCTTCTGTCTCTTCTATTGTCTGCTCTGGAACTAACTCTGTGTCTATTAACTCTTTAAACCTCATTTTCCACATTTGTAAAATAGGATTAATTGTCTTCATCATTGGGATTGTAAGAGGATTAAATAAGTCGATACATTAAAGTACTTAGAACATTCTAAGCATGAAGTGATTTATCTTTGTAAAGTAAAAGTATACAACTAGGCTTAATATTCATAAATGCTTAATATTTATACTAATATTTACATTAAACAGCATGCAAAAGCAAATAATAATTACAACTTATCATGAGTGTTATAAAATAAAATGATAGGACGCAGTGAGAGAGAACACAGCATGGGAGAGCAGAGAAAGCCTCCTCTTGGATTAAATCCTACTTAACCTGGGTAGGAAAAGGTAAAGAAGTAAAGGAAGGAGTGCTCAGCATAGAGTTTTAGAATTTTTGAACAAGGGCTGATGGTAAAAGGTTGGTTAAGTGGCATACAAATTGTGATTGAAGATGTAATGATGGTCAGTTCACGTAGGGTATCATAGTCCATACTATGCCCTGTGGGTTTTCATTCTAGTGGTTTGGGATGCCAGTGATTGTGAGTAATAGAATCATAAGAGGAAGCAATAAGGCCAAATGGGACACAACAGCTTTAGCCTAGGAAAGAAGCAAATATGGTGGCTTAGACTAGAGGTGTCAATGGAGACAGATAGAAATTGGTACATGCAATTGCAATGCAATCAGGGAATGAGTTAACTACATGACAACATTCCCTTCTAACTTCTGTAGCTGGGACCTAATTAAGAACTTTAAAGATTGTAAGCGCTGAAAAAAAATCTTACAGAGCTATTTCCCAACATGCAATTCAAATTAAAATCAATACCAACCAACATCATCAGCATCAAAACTGGCCATGATTTATTGAAGAAGGTTTTACATTAGGAAGTGAAAATCAAGATGAAGCTTTAGAAAAAGTGAAGAATGAGCTGGGTTGACCCAAGGGGAGACTATAATTCCAGGCATAGGGAAAGCTTTTAAAAGGTACAAAGGCACAGAAGAAACTAAACTTTTGGAAATCAACTGACTTCGGATGATGGAATTCATGACTAGAATATCAGCAAATATACAAAAAATAAAAAATAAACCCTTTTTTCTTCGAATTAAATCTATGGTGGTTCAGAACACATCATTTTCCAAGAAGCTAAATTAATTGAAAGTTTAACAATGTGTAAATAACATATAAGATTAAAAATATTTTAGGCTTACCCTAATTTATAAATAAACACTTCCTAGGAGTCCAGTAGGAATATTCTCATTAAACTACAAAGCTTTGAAGACTCAACTAATCCTAGTGTGTTTTTTAGTACCAAAGTCATGTGGCATGTTTTGAAAATGACATAACATTGACTCATTATAAAATAGGTTTCACTAAAAACAAATTGACTTTGAACAGCAAGTGGTATGAGTACTCATTGCTTTCATGTTGAAAGCCTTAGTTTTGAAATTTAATATATACCTTTCATTACAAATATCCTTCCTCCATTATATTTGCAAGGAAATGATTGACCTATAAGATTAAGTAGTTAACATACTTTCAGTGATACACATTTTCCAGGGTTATATGGTTTCCCCTAAGCTTCAGAAGGAAATTTCAGAAAATAGCTTTGGGGTTTTAAACTACAAGTTGAAGTTGACTTATTCATAAACCACAGCATTTTTTATGGTAATTATTTCAATATTGAAAATTCCAGTGTGATCTAAGCTACCCTTCTGTAGTGTGTATGAATGTATGTGCGATTGTGTGTGTGTGTGTGTGTGTGTATATATATATACATATATATGTATATATATATATACACACACATATATATGTATATATATATACACACATATAATATGTGTATATATATACACACACACATAATAGGTTTGTATACACACACACACACACAAACCTATTATGTGTGTGTGTGTATATATATATACATATATATATATATATATATATATATATATATATGCATACACACACACACACACACACACACACACACACACACACACACGTAATAGGTTTGGGTGAGTATCCAAAAATATTGTGGATATTCCACAAACCTATTATATTCCAACCCATACCCAGTTCTTCCTTTGCATAACAATGAAAGTACCAAGATGTCAATAAAAGTCCTTCTAAAGTTTCCAAAGAGAAAATACATCAAGATACATTATAGTAATCTTGGCAGTGATTTTTTTGGTTTAAATATTTCTGTATTTTTTTAAAGCCATATTTTTTGGTTCCTTTAGTTAGAGTTGGCCATAACTCAAATTTTGAAATATCAGTGATAATTAAAGTTGGTTGTTGATTGAAATCATTCAAGGAACTTTAAAAAATATAAATTCCTAAAAAATGTCCCTTGGAGATTCTGATTGAGTGTGTGTAACTGAGAAACCTGCATTCTTAAACCAAAAGAGATTAGGATAAACAGATGGAAGTAAGTAAATTATATTCTAGTCTTTCCTCTATTTTTGCTTCTCTAGGTAATAGAAAATTCCATTACCCGAAGTTTGGAGGTCTTGGGCTAATATCAGACATGATGAACTACTTTGTACTATGAAAGTTATCTTTGTACTATTAAAATTATCTTCTCCTAAAGACCTCAGATTCCAAATGCCTGATTTCTTTTAATATTATTTTTTTATTGCAGTAGAGTTGACATGCAATGTTATATTCGATTCAGGTGCACAACATACTTATCTCACAGTACTATACATTACTCAGTGCTCACTACAGTAAGTGGAGTCACCATACAACATTATCACAATACTATTGACAATATTCCCTATCCTCAACTTTTCATCCCCATGGCTTATTTATTTGACAACTGGAAAATTGTACCTCTTAATCTCTTTAATTTATTTCACCCACCTCCTACCAACCTGCCCTCTGGCAACCACCAATTTGTTCTCCACATTTAAGAATCTATTTGTGTTTTTTGTTTTTCATTTGTTCATTTGTTTTGTTTTGTTTATATTCCACATATAAGTGAAATTGTATGGTATTTGTCTTTCTCTGTCTGACTTATTTTACTTGAAATAATACCCTGTGGATCCATTCATATTGTTGCAAATGTCAAGATCTCATTCTTTCTTATGATCGAGTAATATTCCATTGTATATATACCACATCTTTGTCATTCATCTATTGATGAACACTTGGGTTACCAAATGTCTGACTTCTTACGGTTTTCTGCACTAATCAAAGAGTCCCTTTATAACTTATGTGCTTTTTCAATTCTTATATGAAGATGGTGTCTCTGCCTTTTTTTTTTTTTAAAGGAAACATGTGTAACTCCAGTGGAGAAAATTCAGGGTTAAACAGAAAGACCCACAGGGAAAGCAGAGATGAGTTAAGCATAAGCTGCCTTGTGCCTTTGTATTTAGTCCACAGATAATGCTGATTTGAGGAAAGAAGATATTTAAAACTCAGAGTGTTCAGGAATATTCTTTTTGGTCAGGCATGGATCAGGCAAGTGTGGAAGCAACCTAGTCTCAGACCATTTGTTCATTTTATGTTGGTTAAAAATTAACAGACTTTATTCAGTTGTACAAAGAAAATTGGGATATTTATTTTTTCATTTGTTATTTAATCTCCCTTTAATCAACACTGGGTGACAGGAAATTTGAATTTACTAATTGACATTTTATTAATTTCTATCTTTCTATCTATTTAAATGGTCTCTCTCAATTTAGATTTTCCCTTTAGCCTTCCAGAGATGAACTCCTTCACCGTTATCTTCCACAGGATGGAATCTGGGTATGCGTGGGGGGCAGTTAATATATCTCCCTGGGGTCAGGGGATGGAGATAAAGAAGGAGTGGCTGCTGGGATGTATATTATGGTTCTTTTGCTCTTGTTGGAATCTTCGTTGATTTACCTTTGCACCTGGACATCATGGCTCCTGAGTCTGTGGCCTCTTATCTCTGAGGTCAGTCATGTACCCATCAATCCTCCATGATAATTGATCTCACACCGCCTCTGACTGACATCCCTGGAGTTTGGCTCTCACTCTCGAACAAATCCCTGCTTGGATGTTTGACTCTGTAGTAACAGAATCAAGGTCAGAATGACTGGAATACAGTGAGAGAGGGGGAGAAGGGATCTAGATAAATTCCATTATTAGTTTCCTATTGCAGCTATAAAAAATTACCACAAATTTAGTAGCTTAACACAGCACAAGTTCATTATCTTTCTGCTCTCGAGTTCAGAAACCCAAAGTGAGTTTCACTGGGTTAAAGTCGTGGTGTCAGCAGTGTTGAATCCCTTTAGGAGGCTCTCAGGGAGAATTCATTTCCTTGCCTTTTCTGGCTTCTGGAGACTCCCACATCCCTTGTCTCTTAATCTATCCATCTTCAAAGCCAACAATGACCACCTGGGTCTTTCTCAAATCACATCACCATATCACTGACTCTTCTGCCTGCTTCTTCCACTCTTAGGACCCTGTGATCACATAAGGCTCATCAAGATATTCCAGGATAATCTCCCTGTTTTAAAGTCAGCTGAGTAGTGTCCTTAATTCCACCAGCTACCTTAACTCTTCATTCCCACATAATGTAACATATTCACAACTTCCGGGATTAGAATGCAGATACCTTTGAGAAGCCATTAGCCAGCCTATAGCAGTTTCCCAAACATCATGTGGAACTATAGGTTCATTTAAATAAAATCCCCAAAGATGTTTGATTGGAAGAAACTCTGCTCTTTAGATCTATGACTTCTAAAATGTTTGGTGTTAATTTTTCAAAAATCAATTAGAGCCACTCCACATAGTATCTCCTAATTTATACTCTAACATTAAAGGATTAAAATTTTTATTTTTAAGCTTTTATTATCCAGTCAGGAAGATGAGTCAAGATGTGATCTTTAGTAGAGTAATTTAGCTGTGGTGTTGCCAAATTGTGAATTTAATTTTCCTCTGGAAGCCAGGAAAACCAAAATAATAACGAATTTATTCTGGGTCTGGTTAATGTCCTTTCTGGGAATAGACTTTGGAGAACTTAAAAAGTGCACTGAGAAATTTGCTTGTGGGTCTGCGGGTTGTCTTCCCAGAAGTGATGCTGCACACTGGACTGGGCAACCAGAAGAGGGAGGGAGGGAGGCAGGGCTCGCAAGTCTGCGTTTATTTTGGTGATCGTCATGGTCATGACTCACAGTGGAAGCCCTAAATGAATCATGATCTCATTTGCCACTTTGGAGAAAAAGAAGAAGATGAGCATCTAAACAGAAAAACAGTTGTACAGTTGTGTTTGATCATGGATCCCAACCATTGAACATTTCCTCAGATTTCTAATACCATTTTTTGTCCATGAACTTTATCAGGATTCTTATTAATGCCAACTCCCCTCTTCACCTCCCTTTCCTGACTAATTTCCCAATTATATTTCCCTCTACTCTTTCTCCACTTTGCAATAAATGCAAATCATTGCTGTTGTTCTATGAATCTGTCTACACAGAGACTAAAAAGAACAAGGAAGTAAAGAGAGAACGGGAGTGTACCATTACATTTAGATTTGTGACTTTGATTTTATTAACATTTATATAAGGTTCTTACTTCAATCCACTATGGCCTATAGAACACTGTTATGGTGTATATATATATATGGGTGACAATTTTTAGAAAAAGGAAAAAAAGAGACAAAGTAAGCATTCCTTAAATGCAGTTAACATGTGGTTTAATTTGAGCCCTATGACTCCCTTCCTCAATTCCAAATATTATTTTCTTCCTAAAAATATTTCAAAAGATGGAAAGGAAAAAGTAACATTGGGAAACTAGTAAGAGTTTGAACACAAATGAGCTTCCATGGTGTCCCTCTCCCACCAATACACAAATCTCCCCACTGAAGTGGTGAAAAATGTCCAAGACGTCCTTATGTGAAGTCTGGGACTCTAAACCACCAGGTCTAGTCGAGTCTCTCTACACATGTTGTACATTGTCTCCCATGTCTTATTTATTTTATAACTGGAAGCTTGTACCTTTTAATCCTATTCTGTTTCATCCTTCCCCCCAACCCTCTCCCCTCTGACAATCAGCAGATCACTCTCTGTATCTGTTTCACGTTTTTGTTTGTTTGTTCATTTGTTCTGTTTTTTAGATTTCGCCTATAAGCGAAATCATATGGTATTTGTCTTTCTCTGTCTGCCTTATCTCACTTAGCGTCATACCCTCGAGTTTCGTTCACATTGCCACAAATGGCAATGTTTCTTTCCTTCTTGTGGCTGATTAATATTTCATTGTGTGTATATACCACCTCTTGTTTATCCATTCATCTACTGATGGACACTCTGAGTGCTTCCATATCTTAACTATTGTAAATAATGCTGGAATAAATATAGGGTGCATTCATCTTTCCGAATTAGCGTGTTTGTTTTCTTTAGATAAATAGCCAGAAGTGGAATATCTGGATTGTATTTTCAATTTTTGGAGGAATCTCCATACTTTGCCATACTGGTTGCACCATGTTGCATAACTGCTAACAGTGCACATGGGTTCCCTTTTCTCCACATCCTCGTCAACACTTGCTGTTTCTTGTCTTTTTGATAATAGCCATACTGATGAGTGAGAGGTGATAGCTCATTGTGGTTTTAATTTGCATTTCCCTAAGGATAAGAGATGTTGGGCATTTTTTCATGTGTCTGTTGACCATTCCTAGGCCTTCTTTGGTGAAATGTCTATTCAGGTCCGCTGCCCATTTTTTAATTGGATTGTTTGGGTTTTTTATATATTAAATTGACGGTTTTCGTCACGGTAGTGATAGCCAGAAAAGAATACCAGTTTACCATTCTTGACAAAGACAGTAAGGATCATTAAATTAACATTTTAGTGATTTACCATGTAGAAAATTCATTTGTGTATGTTATTTGAACTGATGCTTATTAAAACCCAGTAAAATACAAATGATTAAACCTGTATTAAAGATAAAAAAAAAATCAGGCCCCAGAAACAAAATGCCTGCCTCCAAATTTCCCTGGAATAGGTAATATTGAGTCTCATGTTTCCATATTCCTTTGGGTACTAGTTTTCTCACAAACCCTCTCCACCACACGGAACTCAGCTCAATCTTTCCCACACCTGGTACATATGAACTCTCTGGCCTTGTTCTCAGCATGCTGTCTGTCAGCCTCCTGTTGCTCTTTCACTGCTATCAAACCCCTACTACAAGTTCCTTTTGTTTATTTTTCTATTGCGTGTGTGTGTGTCTGTGTCCGCGTGTGCGCGCGCATGCGTGGGCAAGCGCATTGCTCAACAAAATGAGATCATACTTGCCTTTTATGTTGTTGTTTTCACTATAGCATCTCCAGCATCTATGGCAATGTTCTGCACATAGAGTTTAAATAATTGTGTTTTTAAAAAAAAATGTCTGTTTGTTTGTTTGTTTGTTTTGAGAGATAGCATAAGAGGCGTGCCTAGAAGTCTGTGCTGTCAGCACAGAGCCGGATACCGGGCTCCATCCCACTATCTGGGAGATCATGACCTGAGCTGAAATCAAGAATCTGCCTCTTAACCAACTAAGCCACCCGGGAGCCCCCCAAATAATAGTCGAATGAGTGAACACACACATGAAAATCATGGATTAATCTACTCATAGTAAAAATATTGTAATATATATCAAAGGATTCTGAACTCTATTACAAGTCTGTTGACTGTTTTTTTTTTAATGTTTGTTTATTTTTGAGAGAGAGAGATAGGCAGAGAGACAGAGAGAGAGAGAGAGAGAATGAGCAGGGAAGGGGCAGAGAGAGAGAGGGAGACACAGAATCCAAAGCAGGCTCCAGGCTCTGAACTGTCACCACACAGCCCGATGTGGGGCTTGAACTCACAAACCGTGAGATCATGACCTGAGCCAAAGTCAGATGCTTAACCGACTGACCCACCCAGGTGCCCCGCATCCTCTATTTTAATACATCAGTAACTATTAAGTAATCCAAAACACTTTCTGCTCCTTGTGTATATGATCTAAATTTGCTAATCACATGTAGAAAATGTTCCATCTCTCTGAAGGTGATCTTTCTACTTCTCAACCCGGATAGTGTTTCCAGTCTATATTCCCACTAACCAACAGCTTTGTCTCTATTCCCACTAAACCATACGTTTCAAGAATTAAACTATAATGTAGATAGTCCAAGGATTTTGTGAGGTCTTCCAAATGGCTGGGAGATACCAGAATTTGCCCACACTTCCCAGGTCGTGTCATGAAAGCATTTAGGTCTGGTTCTTTTGCATTGTAGTAGTCTCTTAAAACTTCTGCTTTTCAAACAATTTGCGTTTTAAAAATATTAATACTCTGAAACTCACAAATTTAGCAGGCTCTCATTGCCAATTTAACACATACTGTTAACACTAATGTTGCATGTAAATGATAGAAAGCATTTAGAACTTGAGGACAGTGTTGTGTTAGCTCTTTCACTAAATTGCTGATTTACTGTTCTTTTTTGTTTTTATTTTTCCTGGGAGTCATTTAAATTTCTTTGGGCGCTCTAATCTTTATCATTCTAATGAGTTAGTGAAGTAGAATTAGGTAAACAACAACAAAAGTAATAGTAACCAGAGAAAATAAGTTGTCACTTTGAGATTCTGACGTGATACTAATTTAAGAAACATTTTTAATTGGCAAAATGTACTGAAATGCTCATAGTTTTTGATCTAGTAATCCCTACATTAAGTGATTTATAATCAGGACAATATGTTATCAGCACTACATAATAATAGAAAGTTGGAAGAAATTCCAAATTAGAGAAGTAAAACATGGATAAGTGACTCTATGGTAAATTCACATAATGCAATATTATGAAGTATTAGTGAAATATGCCCACACTATGTAAAGAAGTTGAAACATTTCTATTTAAATATCAGTAAAAGCAGCAAAAGTGCACTACATAACTTCATCATTTCTATTTGCAGTGCTAGAACAGTATCCCCATACATACCAACAATAAAGCAAATTAAAGTGACATCTTCAAAACAATTATCTCCTTGACCTAAGATTCCTTCTAGCTTTAGTATCATAATTTTGCACAAGTTAATATCAAAATAATTGTTTCACTAAGAAGCAATTTCTAATTCCTAATGCTGAATAACTCCTAAATGCAGATGCGGGATTCATTATTTTGTTGATTATTTTGTAACTGTAATCTAATTCTCCATTTTATTTTTGTATTCTTTTCCCAACAGGAAATAAAGTGGGGAACTTGCCTGTTAAACTCATGTGGATATTTTGGATAAAATCTTGAAAACATTTTTTTTTTTTAATTTGAGACAGAGAGAGGGGAGGGGGGAGAGGGGCGGAGGAGTGGAGAGGGGCAGAATCTTATGCAGGCCCCAAGCTCAGTGCAAAGCCCAGCACAGGGTTCAATCGCACAACCTGGGGATCATGACCTGAGTTGAAATCAAGAGTCAGATGCTCAACGGACTGAGCCACCCAGGTGCCCCAAACCTCGAAAACTTTTAATTTAATTTTTACATTTTGGCAATTATAGCAATTTTATAAAATGAACTTACAACCAGGACAGTGTATTTTTCTGATTTAAATTTGGGAAAAGATAAAATAAAAAAATTAAAATTACATATTTTACAAATTTCATCATGTTTTCAAACAAGGTGAAAAATATTGTGATGTATTTCATCAAATATATCTCTCTTCACTTTTATGCTTATATTTATTTTGAAAACAAAATACTCTGGGTACTCAGAAATCTTTGCCTCACCTCCAAAAAAAAATGTTTGCTTTAAATAGATGTACATTCTGATGACAAAAGAACACTTTTCATACATTATGCCTAATGTAAACAGAGGCAAACCTCAAATAAATTCCGACTCAGTTTGCAAAAAGGCACATTTTTGGTGACTGTTTTAAACTTCATTAACTCTAATTTTCCATTTCACCAGTAACGATACTTTACAGGTTCTGGGGATTACCCCCTGAGATATCTAACTCACCAACATTTACAGAAGCCACTACTACAGATGTGATTTTCTTACATTTTCCTTGCTGAAAATAAGTGGTGCTTTGCCACGACTGCAGCTTTCTGGGTTCAGGACTCAACTCAGAGAATTTCATTTGGCTTTCTTAATTTGATCCAGCTGTTGAAATGAAATCGGTTTGCCTGCCTTCCTTCCTTCCTTCCCTCCTTCCTTCCTTCCTTCCTTCCTTCCTTCCTTCTTTCTTTCCTTCCCCCCCCCCCTTCTCTCTCTCTTTCTCCACTCAGTCATTTTCTGGATACTCATGACAGAATGGAAGTAATCTTGTTGAAAAGTGAATTTTCCATCTCAAACTTGCCAGTAGCACGCACCTATTTCATAATGCACGTATCTGCATGTATTTACAGAGTGTGCTCTGTCATCTTGAACTTATTTTTTTTTCCCTTCCACTGTCCAGGTTACTCCCTCAGATTCCTCTGGCAGAACCCCTCTCACAAAACATCTCTATTAACTGGCCTTTCCCCCGAGCACTCCAAATTGAAGAAAAGGAGATAAATAAAAGCAGCTAGTTTGCAGTTTTGAACAGTAACTTCAAAACTACTCAGTAGTTAGCTGTGAGAGTGAGTATGGAGACTAACTAGTCTCCTTTGTTTGGGCATTCATTCATTCATTTATCTAATCATTCATTCATTCATTCATTCACTCAAGATATATGGAAGACCCAGCTATGTGTCTACAATTATTTTATGTTCTTGGCATATTAGAAATAAACAAGACAGACAAGGTCCCTGCTCTTAAGGAGCTTATCTATTGGGGAAAAAGACAGTAAGTAAACAAGATATTCTCAAAAAATAGTCTAAATACTATGAAAACTAAAACAAGATTAAAGGATAGAAAATTAGGATATATGTTGTTGATCATGGAAATGGCATTTGAGTACATTTCAAAGTGTCTCAGACAGAGGGATGAACAAGTATAAATGTCCTGAGGTAGGCCAAGCTTGGCATGTTAGTATGAGAGTTAAATGCAAAGGGTTGGACAGGGAAGTGTTCATATACAGCCATATAGATTGTGTTGCTATAGAAATGGGGTTTTATAAAAGTAGAGTAGAAAAGTGGGGAGTGGAAGCAGGAAAACCACAATATGTCACATCCCATGGGAGACATTTGTTGGTAGCAATGGAGTTGATGAAAAGGGGACAGACTGAGGCTATGCCTCCAATGTTATCCTAGTAGTACCTACTGATAGATTATGAAAAAAGCTTCCCAGATTCTGGATGAGCAAGTCAATGACTCTATAGTGTATTAACAATAAACGATTTTTGTTCATTTCAATAACATGAAGGCAATGAAATTATATTATATATTCTTGGATAACAAAAGGATAAGAATATTAATAGCGATTAGCAACAGAGTTGAAAAATAGGTACGGTAATCATAATTTAATGAGTAATACGCACACTCATTTAAAATTCAGTGAGTTTATTGCCAGTACATTATTTGGTTCCCTAGTGATTTTTAAACGCTTGCCCACGTTGGTATCTATTCTTTCTTAATTCAATGAACAAATACTTAAGTGCCTACTATAACTCAGGTCTTAGGGAAACCTGTAAAAAGGACACATAGACATAGTCACAAAATTTTGTATAAAAATTCTGACAAATTTGCTCCATTTTCTTCTGGTTTAGTATTGCCGAGAAATCCAAGGCAGGTATAACTGTTTTATCTCTGTAGATAGACTCTTATTTCTTGTTGCTTGCCTCACCTTATGCCTGCGTGACTTTTTCTGAAATCCAAGTACCTTTTGTATGGAACCACAAAAGACCCCAAATAGCCAAAGTAATTTTGTTTTTTTTTTTCAATATATGAAATTTATTGTCAAATTGGTTTCCATACAACACCCAGTGCTCATCCCAAAAGGTGCCCTCCTCAATACCCATCACCCACCCTCCCCTCTCTCCTACCCCCCATTAACCCTCAGTTTGTTCTCACTTTTTAAGAGTCTCTTATGCTTTGGCTCTCTCCCACTCTAACCTCTTTTTTTTTTCCTTCCCCTCCTCCATGGGTTTTTGTTAAGTTTCTCAGGATCCACACAAGAGTGAAAACATATGGTATCTGTCTTTCTCTGTATGGCTTATTTCACTTAGCATCACACTCTCCAGTTCCATCCACGTTGCTACAAAGGGCCATATTTCGTTCTTTCTCATTGCCATGTAGTACTCCATTGTGTATATAAACCACAATTTTTTTATCCATTCATCAGTTGATGGACATTTAGGCTCTTTCCATAATTTGGCTATTGTTGGAAGTGCTGTTATAAACATTGGGGTACAAGTGCCCCTATGCATCAGTACTCCTGTATCCCTTGGGTAAATTCCTAGCAGTGCTATTGCTGGGTCATGGGGTAGGTCTATTTTTAATTTTCTGAAGAACCTCCACACTGCTTTCCAGAGTGGCTGCACCAATTTGCATTCCCACCAACAGTGCAAGAGGGTTCCCATTTCTCCACATCCTCGCCAGCATCTATAGTCTCCTGATTTGTTCATTTTGGCCACTCTGGCATGAGGTGATATCTGAGTGTGGTTTTGATTTGTATTTCCCTGATGAGGAGCGACGTTGAGCATCTTTTCATGTGCCTGTTGGCCATCCGGACGTCTTCTTTAGAGAAGTGTCTATTCATGTTTTCTGCCCATTTCTTCACTGGGTTATTTGTTTTTTGGGTGTGGAGTTTGGTGAGCTCTTTATAGATTTTGGATACTAGCCCTTTGTCCGATATGTCATTTGCAAATATCTTTTCCCATTCCGTTGGTTGCCTTTTAGTTTTGTTGGTTGTTTCCTTTGCTGTGCAGAAGCTTTTTATCTTCATAAGGTCCCAGTAATTCATTTTTGCTTTTAATTCCCTTGCCTTTGGGGATGTGTCGAGTAAGAGATTGCTGCGGCTGAAGTCAGAGAGGTCTTTTCCTGCTTTCTCCTCTAGGGTTTTGATGGTTTCCTGTCTCACATTCAGGTCCTTTATCCATTTTGAGTTTATTTTTGTGAATGGTGTGAGAAAGTGGTCTAGTTTCAACCTTCTGCATGTTGCTGTCCAGTTCTCCCAGCACCATTTATTAAAGAGACTGTCTTTTTTCCATTGGATGTTCTTACCTGCTTTGTCAAAGATTAGTTTAGCCAAAGTAATTTTGAAGAAGACCAAAGTGGGGGGCATCACAATCCCAGACTTTAGCCTCTACTACAAAGCTGTAATCATCAAGACAGCATGGTATTGGCACAAAAACAGACACATAGACCAATGGAATAGAACAGAGACTCCAGAATTGGACCCACAAAAGTATGGCCAACTAATCTCTGACAAAGCAGGAAAGAATATCCAATGGAAAAAAGACAGTCTCTTTAACAAATGGTGCTGAGAGAACTGGAGAGCAACATGCAGAAGAATGAAACTAGACCACTTCCTTACACCATTCACAAAAATAAACTCAAAATGGATAAAGAACCTGAATGTGAGACAAAAAACTATCAAAACCTTAGAGGAGAAAGCAGGAAAAAAACCTCTCTGACTTCAGCCGCAGCAATCTCTTACTTGACACATTTCCAAAGGCAAGGTAATTAAAAGCAAAAATGAACTATTGGGACCTCATGAAGATAAAAAGCTTCTGCACTGCAAAGGAAACAATCAACAAAACTAAAAGGCAACCAACAGAATGGGAAAAGATATTTGCAAATGACACATCGGACAAAGGGCTAGTATCCAAAATCTATAAAGAACTCACCAAACTCCACACCCGAAAAACAAATAATCCAGTGAAGAAATGGGCAGAAAACATGAATAGACACTTCTCTAAAGAAGATATCCAGATGGCCAACAGGCACATGAGAAGATGCTCAACGTTACTCCTCATCAGGGAAATACAAATCAAAACCACACTGAAATATCACCTCATGCCAGTCAGAGTGGCTAAAATGAACAAATCAGGAGACTATAGATGCTGGCGAGGATGTGGAGAAACGAGAACCCCCTTGCACTGTTGGTGGGAATGCAAACTGGTGTAGCTGCTCTGGAAAAACAGTGTGGAGGTTCCTCAAAAAATTAAAAATAGACCTACCCTATGACCCAGCAGTAGCACTGCTAGGAATTTACCCAAGGGATACAGGAGTACTGATGCATAGGGGCACTTGTACCCCAATGTTTATAACAGCACTTCCAACAATAGCCAAATTATGGAAAGAGCCTAAATGGCCATCAACTGATGAATGGATAAAGAAATTGTGGTTTATATACACAATGAAATACTACTTGGCAATGAGAAGGAATGAAATATGGCCTTTTGGAGCAACGTGAATGGAACTGGAGAGTGTTATGCTAAGTGAAATAGGTCATACAGAGAAAGACAGATACCATATGTTTTCACTCTTATGTGGATCCTGAGAAACTTAAGACCATGGGGGAGGAGAAGGAAAAAAAAAGTTAGAGAGGGAGGGAGCCAAACAAACCATAAGAGACTCCTAAAAACTGAGAATAAACTGAGGGTTGATGGGGGGCGGAAAGGAGGGGAAGATGGGTGATGGGCATTGAGGAAGGCACTTGTTGGGAGGAGCACTGGGTGTTGTATGGAAACCAATTTGACAATAAATTTCATATTAAAAAAAAAGAGAAAAGAAATCCAAGTATCTTGCCAGGTTTCGTTATGATTGGGTTTTTTTCTTTTTCTTTTTTTTTAATTTTTCCACGGACCTCCTTTTAGGCTGAGGATTCAAATCTTCCACTCAGAGAATGTTTCTCCTAGTTTGCCTTTGATTTTCCTTCTGTGCTTTTTGAACCTGCTTGTTTTTAAAGACCAGCAATTATCCACAGGATGATTTATTCTTTCTGCTCTTATGTGTCATCAATTGGATCATTCATCCCTCTGTCTTTTTCTTTTGCCTTCTTCCTGCAGTGTTAATTTACCTCTTTGCTGTTTCTGAAACTACTATTTTTGTCATAACTTATTTTTATTTCCTCACTCTCTCTACCACCCTGCTCTTTATTTCCCTGTGTCTCGGCATCTCTTGTTTCGAGCCTACTACTTTTTAATATTTACTAGGAATAGAAGGTAGAGGGTTCCAAAATGTCTGTTTTCAACATAAATGGTCTTTAAAGCAGTGCTTTGCCCCTCACCCCAACTGAAGTCCCTCCTTTTATTTTATACTACGGGATCTTTTCATGAGGCTCTAGCTATTTTTACAGTGTTTTCTCATCCTTGAATGATTTCTATCCAGGCTGTCATTTAGCCAATCAACAAACTTTGTAGATTCTTCTTGTCATTTTTTTTTTCCCTTTTGGCTTTTAAAGAATAATCCTTTCATATACGAAGCAGGAAAGTTAAGTGGCATGTAGCATTCTGGTCTTTTAAATGTTTTCTCGAATGTGAATTTGCAGACCTAAGGAGGAAATACCTGCTTCAATCACCTTTTTTAGATTCAACAAAAAGAGGTAAATTTAAAAAACAACTTAAGAGCCAACATCCTTGGCTCTTCAGGAAGCATAAAAACAAAATGCCTAGGGGCAGCTGGGTAGCTCAGTCAGTTAAGCGGCCGACTTGTGCTCAAGTCACGACTTCACAGTTCATGAGTTCAAGCCCCGTGTCAGGATCTGTGCTGACAGCTCAGAGCCTGGAGCCTTCTTCAGATTCTGTCTCTCTCTCTCTCTCTCTCTCTCTCTGCCCCTCCCTGGCTTGTGCTCGGTCTCTCTCTCTCTCTTAATAATAAATATTAAAGAAAAACTTTTAAATGTCTGTATACGATGGTATACAAATGAATTGCCTCTGCATTTCCAAATTTCCATGGTTGGATACAAAATCGTATTTTCTATCCAGTGTTACATGTAACTTCTTCTAACTCCAATCCAAAATTAGTGCAAAAAATTTATTAATTAATACATGCCAATATGCTATTAATGCATGCCTTATGCCTAATTAGGGCATAAGGATAGAAATTTAAAAAGTTTATGGTTTCCCAGAAATTGACTCTAGATAAATAGTGCTGATTTCCTCACTGTGACCAACAAAGAACCTATACGTTGGTGGTAAGGTCTTCACACCTTATCACCAACAATTTGAGAGAGCTGTAGTTGTTCCACATCATTGTCATGGGCGGATATCAAGAGTCTTTCCAATGTTAGCCATTGCCATAGGTACATAGTAGGAGTATCTTGTGTTTTGTTTGTGTTTGTTTTTTAAGTTGTCTGTTTTTATTTTTTTTTTAATTTTTTTTTTAACATTTATTCATTTCAGAGAGACAGAGAGAGACAGAGCATGAGCGGGGGAGGAGCAGAGAGAGAGGGAGACACAGAATCCGAAGCAGTCTCCTGGCTCTGAGCTGTCAGCAGACACCCACGCGGGGCCAGAACACCCGGGCGGCAAGATCATGACCTGAGCAGAAGTCAGCCACTTAACCCACTGAGCCACCCAGGGGCCCCTGGTTTTCTGTTTTTAAAATAAAATTTGTATATATTAAAGATGTATAATGTGATGACTTACTATACACTTACATAGTGAAATGATTACTACAGTCAAGTTAATTGCATATCTGTTCACATAGTTACTATTTTCTTTCTTCTTTGTGATAAGAATGCCTGGAATCTACTCTCTTAGCAAATGTCTAGTATTTGGTACAATATTATTAACTGTAGTCATCAGGTGGTTTTCACTGGCATTTCCTTTATGACTGTAGGGGTAGATCTTATCACACTTTTTTGTTTGTTATATCCATTTTTTTCTCTTTTGAAGTACTTGTCAAAAGTTTTTAGTTTTTTAAGGCTGTATGGTCTTACTGCATTTCTAAGGTTTGTCTCTATATCTATCTATCTATCTATCTATCTATCTATCGTAGAAAAGCACATTGTTAAATATATATATTGTAAACATTTTCTCTTGGTCTGTAGCTTCTATTTTCCTTAAGATGTCTTTTGAGGAGTAAATATTTTAATTTTGACAAAGCCCAGTTGATCAATTTTTTTTCTAGTATGGTTCACAGTTTTTGCATGTAAGGAATCTTTGCTTACCTCAAGCTCAAGGAAGCATACTCCTATGTTACCTTCTAGGAATTTTATAGTTTTAACTTTTATGCTATGTTTATGATCCCTTTTGATTAGTTTTCATGTAGAGCATTACCAATACCCAGTCGTGCCAGCACCATTTGTTAAAGTGATTTTCTTTCCCAATTAAGTTGCTTTTTTTTTTTACTTTTGCTGAAAATATGTATATGTGTGGACTCATTTCTGAACTCTCTCTTGTTCAGTTGATTCTTATGTCTGTCTTTTTGTCTATCTTTTTACCACACTGTAGTTTCATGGACAATTTTAAAAACAGAAATTCTCAATTTTTATTTTCTGTGAAAAAAAAAAAAGCTTTGGATCTATTAGGTTTGCATTTCTATGTGAACTTTAGAATCAGCTCATCAATGTCTAGATAAAGCCTTTTTAAAATTACAGTTGGGATTGTGATGAATCTGTAGGCAATTATCTTCACAATATTGAATCTTCAAGTGATGAACTTACTTTTGTGCCTCCACTGTTAAGGTTTTTAATTTCTATTAAAAATATATTATTTTAATGTATATGTCTTATATGTCTCCTGATAAATTGATTCACAAGTTTTCAAACATATTATGTGATTCTAAGATAAACAAAATTTTTTAAAAATTTATTTTACACGTATTTGTTCTGCTAGTAAATAAAAACAAACCTAATTCCTGTATATTAACCTTTCATTCTGTGATCTTGCTAAATTCACTTCTTAATTCTTGTAGGTACCTTTTTATTGGTGTCTTAGGACTTCCTAAGGACATGGTCACATCATTTTCAAATGAAGATAGTTTTATGTCTTCTTTGTAATCTTCCTGCTTTTCATTTATTTTTCTTATCTACTGCACTATCTAGGATTTTCTGTATGGTGTTTCATAGGAGTGGAAAGAATAGTCATTCTTGCTTTTTTTCCTGATCTTGGGGGGAAAGCGTGCTCTCTTATTATTTACATACAGAATCTCAATTACTTGTCCTAAGTAACTTATGTGGTAGGCACCTTTATTAGTCATCCCCATTTTAAGAATAAAGCAATAATCTGATATGCTGAGTGTCAAACAGCTTGTAAACACCAAAACAAAGACTGTCCCAGTCAATTTGCCCACAAGTATTTACTCTTTTTAAATTTTATTTTAAATTCCAGTTAGCTAACATACAGTGTGATATTAGTTTCAGGTGTACAATGTAGTGATTCAACACTTCTATACAACACCCAGGGCTCATCACAAGTGCCCTCCTTAAGCCTCATCATCTATTTAACCCATCCCCGGCCCACCTCCCTCCTGGCGACCATCAGTTGGTGTTCTACGGTTAAGAGTCTGTTTCTTGGTTTGCTTCTCTCTTTGTTTCCCTTTTGCTTGTTCGTTTTGTTTCTTAAATTCTGCATGTGAGTGACATAATAATGGTTTTTGTCTCTGACTTATTTCACTTAGCATAATATACTCTAGCTCCATCCACCTCATTGCAGATGGTAAGATCTCATTCTCTTCTATGGCTGAGTAATATTCCATTGTATATATATGTATATATATATCCATATATGTATATATGTATGTATATATATATATATATATATATATATATATATCCAGTCTGCACAGGCTGCTTGTACCACCAGCCACATCCCCTTAAGCTCTGAAACCTAAATCTCACTAGCTTCACAACTCCTTGGGCATCTCCCAAGGATGAGCTAGAATTGCCCTGTTCTGAGCCATTGGTGTAGCACAGCGGAGAACCTCCATGTATGGCGGGAATAATTGTAGTCAGCTCAGGCTGCTGTAACAAAACCGCATGGACTGGCTTATAAAAAACAGATGTTTATTTCTCACCGTTCTGGAGGCAGGAAGTACCTGATCAGGGTGCCAGTACAGTCAGGTTCTACTGCGGGCACTCTTCCGGGAGGCTGATGGCCAACTTCTAGTTGTATTCTCACAGGGCAGAGAGCAGAGGGAAGTAAAGTCTTCAGAGACTCTTCTCAGGGCACTAACACCTTTCACAAGGGCCCCACCCTCATGCACTTCACTAATGCTAATTACCTTCCCAAAGCCCCACCTCCTAAAACCATCACCCTGTCGAGGTGGGGGCAGCTTTCAACCTATGAATTCTAGGGATCACAAACTTTCAGTCCTTAACAGGGATCGAATGGAGAAACAGGAGAATGAGGAAGTAAAGGAGAAAAGTAGAGGCAATACCAGTAAGACTATGGAGCTGCAAAAGAAAACTTTCTTCCCCAACTCTGTTAGCTCAGCTTCTTATCCCCTAGCTAGTAGATCAGGCCTATGTTTATGTCATCTATCAAAGCCCTTTCAAGTTACTTATCCCTTGTCTCTTTTTCTTATAAGATAAATCAGTTGCAACCTTTGGTTGGGAAACAACGAGATTATACCAGTGAATGTCCTTGTCAACCAAAAGCTGCCAGATTGTTATAAAGTAGCATTGTTATTATTATTGTTATTATTATTATTATTACTACAAAGCAAAACCCAGAGAATGTCTCTAAACTGTTGGAGATTAACCAAACTCATGGAGGTAATCTGTTTGGGATATATATATATATATATTTTGTCAACACCAAATCATTATGTTGTACACCTTCAATGTATATAAGGTTATATGTCAATTATATCTGATTAAAATTAGAAAAAAGTAAAAGTAACACGTGCCCACAAGAAAACCAAAACCAAAAACCCAAACCGAAAACACTCTGAATCAGTGTGCAATTTGCAAGAGTCAGAGAGAACCAATATCAAGAAGTTCTAGCGAAAATGACTGTTTACATTATTACCTGATTTCCAACTTTTGCCAGCTAGGGCCTGGAGCGTTCTTTCTGAGAAAGAAGCTTAAAAGTGGATACTGGTTATCTGGAAAAAATGTAGGCTTTGTGAATGTGACAGCAACTTTCAAACTGGGAATAAACTGGACCTCCTATTCATGAGTCTTTGGAGTTTTTTGCACTGACATGGCCTCCAGAAATCTAGGTCTATTGCCACTTGTCTTAGGTAAATAGATCTCAAATATATCTATCAATGAGAGTTGCTGAAGCTAGAAAGAAATACGCCCCCCCCCAAAAAAAAATCCATCCATCAATACAGATGGTATGAGAAAGATCTTAATCAAAATACAGCATCCAGAAACATCTGGTCTCATAAGCTTTGTTTATCATTGCCTAGACCTCAGTAACAGCTTTGTGATTTGTAGGTGGCCTGGTATTTCTTACAGTGTTCCAGATGTTTTTTTCTGAAGTCAACGACAGCCACAGGAAATTTGTTTAACATTATAATTTTTAATCATGAAGGAATACACAATACTCTTGGTTTTCATTTCCTCTCAGAAACTTCTCAGACCTTACCTTTGAATTCATTTTTGAAGTTTATTGAAAGAATTTCTCACTTTCACATGCCTCAGTTATTTATTACAGGGGAAAATATATATATTTTTTTGTTTTTATTATCTCCGGACCTATCATAGTTCCTGTCATATTCTAAGTCCTTGGTAAATGTGTGAATTAAAGGAATAAATGAATGATCAATTTAATTAAAATGTTTTTTTTCCTTAGGATCATAATAGCATTGCAAGGGGGCTTGCCCGCATCCCCCCCACACATGCAGATAACTGGTTTTGTGAAAAGAGGGGAAAAGCTCAATTATTTCCAGAGAATTATCTTCTATTTATCATATATCGGTTCCAGATCAAATGACCGTGTGGAATTTTGATAAACTAGTGATCAATATAAGTTATTACAGGATTGTCTATGCTAGGATTCCATAATAAAATCACTTTGGCTGTGGAATTTGCACAAGGTTCTCTAGTTAAATGTTCTGGTACAGTGTCTGAGGCCCGCTGAGACCTTCTGCAGTTTCAGGAATATGTTTGCCTTATGGTACAGAACTGTTTATTCATAACTGTCAAATCATCAGCAAGTTATCAGCCCACATTCAAGACAGGCACCAAGCTGCACTTTTGGTAATAGGAGTTCTTGAGGGAAACAGAAACTAAACCGTTTTTATACAATTCTAAACTCATAAGAGAAAATACAAGGACCTTTTCAAAAACAATAAAATCCTTTCTCCTCAAGAGGTTTTACTTTCTCAGTGTTGTTTAGGCAAGGACTGTTTTGGAAATATTGACATGATCTTAGCAAAGGCATCCAGAGGGAAACATATAATATGTTTATTTATCTTAGAAACCACGAGAACATTGCAAAAGGCCAGAATTGGCCCTGTAAAATGTGCTGCTAGCATGTATGGTGGGATTGCTTAGTTTGGATAAAGTCAAGTCATTTCTGCACCGATAAAGAAGGACAGTCTATATTCTGGCACCTCCCAAATTTGTGTCTGTAGCTCAACCCTCTCCCCGGAGCCAGACTCCTAAATCCAAAGCCTCCTCGATACCTCTATGTGGAAATTGAATCGGAATCTCAAAATGAACCGATCCAAAAGCAAACTTTGCTTTTCTGCCCCTCTTTCTCCCCCTCCGCCTCCTCAGTCTTTCCCATCTTGGGCAATGGTGATTTCATCCTCTCCGTGGCTCAGGCCAAAATTCTTGGAGTCATTCCTGTCTCTATTCTCTCTCTCTATTTGGTTTCTCAGCCATCCTTGTCCTCTGTATCTTTAAAACACCTCCACGGTGTGACCCTTCTCAGCAAATTCTCTGCTACTATCCCGGTCATATGCTGCCACTAACCAGCATCATATCGTGCTTGGTTGTTGAAGTAGCATCCTAACTATCCTTCCTGCGTCCGTCCTTGTTGCCTTACGATTTTTGCAGTCAGAGACGTCCCTTCAGAGACGGTTGAATCAAGTCATTTTTCTGCTGAGAAGTCTTCAATAGTTTCCTGTCTTGCTCAGAGGAAAGGTAGTCTTTAAAATTGCCTAAAAAGTCTTACTTGGTAGAGGTTCCCGTTCCCTCCCTGACTTGGCCTCTCCTTATTCCCTTTACTCTGTTCACATTTGACCCCTCTGAAGTCACTAGAACCTGCCATGCACCCTTGCTCTTGTTTTTTTTGGGGGGTGGGAGTGGGGGTGGGGGATGAGGTGGGGCTTGCTTCCTTCTGTCTTTCATATCCCTGCTCACATGTCACTTTATCTGAAGGTCTTTTTCTGACTATCTTATAGCAAATAGCAAATAGCAAGTCCTGCCCCCCACCAGCCCACATGCCTGGTTCCCTGTTTCATTTGTCGTTCCCTGTGGTGTCCCCTCCCACTGTGACGTCTGCTGCTTGGTGGTGAGACACCCTTCTGTGCTCTACCTCAGCCCCTAGGACACTGTCAGGCACCTAGCTGGGCTTTCATAAACTTCTGTTGAATAAACCTATGTGTCCGGCGACATATCAGACCTGGGCAGGAGAGTTGGATTATTTTGATTTTTTATGTAGACTTTAAAGTTGATTTGTGTTCCTGTGCTTGTTCATGACGACCTGGAAGCATTCACTTAGCCCTCACGGTCCATCAGTGGCCTGGGGAGAAAGTCTCAGGATCACCAATGGCTCACGCTCTTCTGAGCCATATACACACGAGGCACCACTCCCCGAGTCAGTCCTTTCCTGCTTCTCTCACACTGAGGGGAACACGTGGACCGTCTCTTACTTCAAAATTATTTCAATCCATGTGAAGGTTGTTTTACATTCCAGGATGTTTAAGTTCGTCTTTGACTTCATTGAGTTGGGTGTTTTCCCTCTCTTGCTTTTTCTTTTGTTTCCCACTGTTCTGCTTTGTAGTGTGAAATCGGCAGTCTGTCGCAGACCTGAGATTCCAAGTAACTCTGACAGATGGTGTGCTGGGATACAGAAGCCGAGCCCCTAAAAAAATTCCTCAGCGGTAAATGTGGGAATGAAACAAAACATGAGCAGCAGAGTGAAGAATGAAATGGCTGTGATATCAAGTCAACAACCTGTAATACCTCTGCTGTGGGAGATCAGAGTCTGACGGGCAATGGAGACTAGCAAAGAGCTGTGTGTGTGTTGGGGGCAGCCTTCCAGAAGGAACTCTGGATGAATGGGAAACTGCTGTATGTAACGTTTTAGTTTACTTGAGGGATTAGGCATTTCTTTGTTCGCGTGGACAATAAGGCAGTGAGGGCATTCATCTGCAGCTGCCATAAACCGGGGGATGGAGTGCCTTGGAATAGCATTATGGAGAAGGAGGAAGGGAAAATAAGGAAAGAAAGATAATGATGATGATTCAGTAAAATGAGTGAACCAGAAGGAAAGCAGAGACCCAGTTTACGCCTGATTTATGTGATGAGAATGACATAGTAATTTTCTTTGCCAGATCAAGGTCATTGAAGAAGAATGCATTCAAAAGAACATAAGTGCTGTGTTCTGGAAAACTTGGGTCGCTTGAATACGGAAAGATGGCTTAAAACTAGCATGAACGTGTGAAGGGTGCTTGCCCAACCACAAAGGGTCAGAGGCGAAAAGACACTTCCCAACCTCTTACGTAATCCAACACAATTGTTAGCAAAAGTAAGAACAAACACTAGGTATTTCATAAAGATAAAAAGAAAGTGGATGCTAATGGTTGAATTGTGCCCCCTTCACACCGACACAAAGATATGTTCAAAGTCTAATCTCTAGGACCCGCAAGTGTGGGTGAGCTTATTTGGAAATAAGGTCTTTGCAGATGGGATCAAGTTAAATGAATTCCTGCTCAATTGGGGTGGGGCCTAATCTGATATAACCAATGTCCTTATAGGAAGAGAAGAGACACAGACACACAGGAGAAGACGGTCCTGTGGAGATGGTGGCAGGGACTGAGCCTTGCGGAGAAGCAAGGAGGTGTTCTTCCCTAGAGGTTCAGAGGGAGCGGGGCCCTGCCAACGCCTTGATTTTGAACTTCTAGACTCCAGAATTGTGAGAGGGTAAATTTCTGCCATTTCAAGCTCCTAGGTTTGAGGTACTTTGTTAGAGCAGCTCTAGGAAACTAACACAATGGGGTTTTCTCACAGGAGCCAACCAGTAGGGGGGACAGGAGACAGACCCAATCCAGCATGAAATAGAGGACTCTGTTGTTTTGTTCCTCAAAGTACGGACCAAGAAGCAGCAGCCTTTCTGGGAACCTGTTCGAGATGCACAATTTCAAACCCCATCCCGGACCCAAGACCTAATTGCCCTTGAGGTGATTGCAGCCCAAACTCTGTGACCTGGCAGTCAACCTGTGTGAGCCCTTTCCATGTGCTGGGCTCCAGTCTAAAAGTTACACACTAGGTTAACCCGCTTAATCCACACACCAGCCTGCGAGGTAGGTACCATTATCATTCCCATTTTGCAGATAAGGAAATGACTCACAGAAAGGTTGAGTAATTTTGCTAAGTTGGGCAAATAACAACTGTTGAAGTCAGGGAAATGAGCCATATTTATCTTTATTTCAAAGGAAAAATATATAAGAAAGAAGTTGTATCGTTACTTGAGAGAGGGGTCCTGAAGGGCCAGGCCTCTCCACTCTCTGTGTCCTGAACAAAATTGGAAGCTGCTGGAAAAGATGTGTTTGAAGATGCGTTTTGCAGATCAAAGTCCAAAACGGTGATCTCTGTTCCTCTGTCTTGACCCATTCTTCACCCAGTTGTAGGTTAAGCAGCAGGTAA
This sequence comes from Panthera leo, assembly GCF_018350215.1. Lineage (NCBI taxonomy): Eukaryota > Metazoa > Chordata > Mammalia > Carnivora > Felidae > Panthera > Panthera leo. The sequence continues at coordinate 112,474,757 of NC_056685.1, forward strand.
CAGCAGACTTTCTCCTCCGACAGGAAGGCTCCCACATGCAGGAGGCAGGACTAGAGAAGAGAGCGTGGCACTCAAGGTCCAGCTCTGAAGAAAATAATCTAATGAAGCCATGGACCTTGAACACCTGAATGCCTTCCAACAGAAACTCCCTTTTCACTGTCATGAGAATGAGATCTCTCGGGAGGTGTAAGAGAGAAGGAAGATAAAGCCTTTCCTCCCTCCTGTTGAACATTCTGGGAGATTGATGTTTTGCAGGCCAGCAAGACTGGAAAAAAGGAAAAGAGTGGCTTCCTCTGATACCACCTCGACCCCTGTATACACTGAAGGTAAATATAAACTACTACATCGGTTTCAGAAGAAGGTAAAGACCACTGCAGTAGAGTGAATATCCCTATAAATTGAGTCGAATGTATTTTTTAGTTTCCAGTGCATATAAAAGTTATATGTACAATATACTGTAGTCTATTAAGTGTGCAATAGCATTATGTCTAAAAACTGTACATACCTTAATTTTATAGCTAAAAAATACTAACCATCATCTGAGCTTTCAGTGAGTCATAATCACTGGTAAACGATCACCATGACAAATACAATAATAAAGAAAAAGCTTGAAATATTGCAGGAATTACTAAAATGTGACAGAGACACAAAATGAGCACATGTCTGTAAACCGGCTCCATGGAGGATTACGGAAGATTGCCACAAACCTGCCTTATTTATTTATTTATTTATTTATTTAATTTACTTTAATTTCTAAATGTTTTTAAATGCTTATTTATTTTTGAGAGAGAGAGAAAGACAGAGCATGAGCAGGGGAGGGGCAGAGAGAGAGGGAGACACAGAATCCGAAGCGGGCTCCAGGCTCTGAGCTGTCAGCACAGAGCCCAACGGGGGTTGGAACTCACAAACCGCGAGATCATGACCTGGGCCAAAATCGGACCCTGAAGCGACTGAGCCAACCAGGTGCCCCAAACCTGCCATTTTCAAAAACCACAATATCTGCAAAGTACAAGACAGTAAAGCACAGTAAAATGAGGTATACCACTATTTCCAATGATAAAATTTATTCCTCTGTATTTCTATTATTTGGTTACATGATTGTGTCTTTGTTAAACTATGATCACCTTAAAGTCAAGGATGACATCTTCTTCACTCTTACATCTCCAGTTAGACACAGGCCTAGTAAATATTTTTGCATGACCAGAAATACACATCATACCATGAAAATCACAATTAAACTCATTAGGAGTATTTCAAACGTGACATCCAATATGATGTCACTAAGCGACATATGGCTATTAACTTTAAATTAATTACAATTACACAACATTTAAAAATCAGTTCTTTGCCACCTTTCTATTACCTATGGTAATAGGTACCATATTGGACAGTGCTGATACAGAACATTTTTAAGGTTGAACAGTGTTGTAGTTTCATTTTTTTTTTTTTGCAAACAAATGTATCCTTTTTGAAATGTAACAAATCACATTGGTGGGATGACCCATTATCTTATAGCCCTGCATAAGAGGGCAAAGATAAAGGATGCTGTGGGTGTGCAGTGACTGTTCATTGTTGGACACAAACTCATTCTTTTCTAAAGTAGCAGGAGGCAACACATTGAAGGAATGAAATGTTTGCCTTTTCTTACTTACAAGCTGTGTATCCATGCAGAAATTATTTGACTTCTCTGGGGCTTCATTTGCTGATTTAAAAAGGTATTAAATAACCACACATAGTCCCCAGGGCTAATGTAAGTATTAAATGAGATACTGTATGTCCAATTAAGACATAGAGTTGAATAAAGGATAGTTTTTATCTCTATGGCACCTGAGCCTCAGGACACTCACCTGTTGCCACAATGCAGAGGGACTGCTAAGAGCCATGAATAGATTATCTTCTCAGTTTTCACGACTACCACCTTTGGCCTTGACATGCTTTGAGTTGTAGAAACTATTGCAAAAGCGGAGGCCGATCCTAACTGGCTCAGCACACATTGCGGTTATAATTCTGACTCTGCACTTACTCTTTCTAAATTTCATCATCTGTGAAATAGGTACAGTACATTCTTATGGGAGTTTTGTGATAAGCAGATGTGGACCAGAAAGAGCCTAGCACAGAAGCTTTGTATGCACGGAATAAACTCCAGAAATAAATGTATGTTGTGGTTGTTATCTTTCTACCAGGACTTATATTTACAAAAAAAAAAAAAAGTTTATTGAATGGATGAATGTATGAATGAATGGAGTAAGCCAAATCAATAAATAGCCTCTCCTAGCTATTGCCTGATGCCACACTGTAAATAAATATCACTAACATGATTACTTCATGAAAGACGAGCGTGTGATTAAATAGCTCACACAAAGCACTGTGCTTTTCAGGTGGTGACTGCTGTAATGGAGAATAGGACTTTGCTAGAGCTTAGATCTGTAAGCTCTGGTTCTCAGGATTATCCAAATATTATTTTTCTTTCCTGCCAAATCTATGCATACTATATAATTGACCGTCCATTAATATTGACGGTGTAAATTTTCTGTTTACACTTTGATTTTTAACACTGACCGTATTTCTTTAAAGAAGTAAACACTGCTTTAGTCAAAGCCATTATAAAAATAGCCCGTGTTTCCTAATGGAAAACCAGATTCAGTTAATCACTTGACAAAGTTTCATCGAATATTGTTTTGTTAGCAACTCCGATCAATGCAGAAAAGTCTAAAAATAATTGGGTTTCAGAAAAGGCATCTGGGATGACACAGGAGGGGAATATAATGTTTATCTGTGGCTGGTGAATTTTGTGTAATAATCCTACAGATAAAATTATAGTGCCTGGGCTAATTAGTTGTTCTCCAAGTGCCCTGACCAGATCTATTTTTTTCCCATCTCCGTCTTGCCCCAAGAAGACCTCTCATCTTTCTAGCTTTCTTGACGGTTGTCTTTCATTTAGGCTTAATCAGTGGGAGGATCTGACATAAAAGGTGAGGAGAGAGACCCTGTTTCAGGACCTCACCTCTGGCAGATGTGGCAACCTTCCAGAAACATAGCTCCCTGGGCACAGAAATCCTCCAAAGCTGTTCTCTTACTTGGATCCAGAAACTCAGTTCTTCCCCTGTCCATGTAGCCATTGGGGTAACAATGGCTTTTCACCACTGCCATCTTTTGGTGCCTTGTTGTCCCTTGCTTGGTGCAGTAAACTCTGTGCACACTGTATAATAGTCCCTTCATTTGAACTCTCAGAGGTAAATTCTTTTCTATCAGGTGCTGATTTACACAAAGATCAAAAGAGAACACTCAGTTGCCACGTATTTACCAGTATTTGACTTTTCTACAAAATGGGAATAACATTAGTATTGACTCATGTATACTCTGCAAGGCTGTGAAGTTGCTATGTAATAATGAGAGGGAATCTCATGACTTCTCCTGGAAATTTTGTGTTGATAAGCTTTTGTGTTCTGAGTGGTAAATAATGAAGGAGACTCATTTTTTTGACCATAAGGAAGCCAGCCTGAAAATGTAATGAAGGAAGACAAAGTTGAAAGAGATGCAGAGAAACTTGGTTGGAACTCTGATCAAGTTGTACCTACGGGCTCCTCCAATGGCAGGACGGTTTGAGTTTTCCTTTGCGGTTTAAACCAGTTTGGATTTGGTTGTCAGGATTTGCAAACACAAAAGATCCAACATTGTAGAAAAAAACAACTCTTCTCACATATTTGCTTATTGAATGTGGAGAGCATAAATGTAGTTTATGATAAATCTCTACTTTTTGTAAATCAGCCTATTACCCCAGGCTTGCTGAGCGGTCTGCTTTGATAGGTCTTTATAAACCCTGCAGAAAATAAACAAATCTAAATTTGAAGATTTAACTAAATGCAAGAAATGTTTCTAATATTTACAATATTAGAATATTAATCGAGTAATTATAGAAATATTCAAGCCAGCGCCCTGGTTATACACATGATGTTTTAAACCTGATTAGTATCTTAGTAACTGAAAATACCAGCTTTCTAGACCAATCAGGAAAAATCAGCTTTGCACGTTATCAGCTCAGCACTGAATATAGGTAATGTAAGTTGTAATACACAAAGGTCAAAAAATAGGAGGAGATGAAATATCTGAGAACTTGAAAAGATGTACTATTTTTGCCAAGAACACAATGTCTGCTGTCTTCAGAAAATTGAGTTTAGGGAAGATTACAATTACACTTTTATACAATAGTAAGTTTGAATGTATTTGTAAATTTATTTGTTTCAAAATGATGACATTAGCAAAAATTTTACATAGCCTGTATTGAATTTACATATTCAAATGAGGCTTTACCAGTAATAATGGGGTTTAATACAGAGCTAGATAGAATTTGAAGTTCAACGTTATGTCAAAGAATCTAAGACCCTATGAGTTACAAAAGATCAATGTTTTTTTATTTGATTTCTTCTGAAAATTAGACAAGATTTACTAAATTGTTGACATGTATATACATATATATATAAATATATATATATATATATATATATACACACATTTACTCCAAATTTTACGTTTAGGGAAATAAGAATATTTGCAATAACTCAGTTAACATCAACAGAAAGCTTCAAAAAAGAATTCTGAAAATGGCAGGCAAATTATTTTTTTTATTGTAGGCAATTATTTAAACTGCATATTTGGCTTTATATGCATTATAAATCATGTGGGGAAAAGATCCACATTGCAGTTAGGTTTTCAGTATCTAGCTTTCTTTTTTTTTTTTTTTTTTTTTTTTTGAGCAACGATATTAATGGGATTTTGCCAGGTTATAAAAACGAGGGCTTTCTTGGGAGTTATTTATAATTTCCAAGCTGGATGGCGGAACGCACATAGACACATCGGAAGGTGGATGGTTGGATCTCCCAGTACTGGACCGGGTTGCTGAAAAGGCTCACACCTGAATAAGAAGCCTTTTTGGTGTTGTATCCAGGTGGGCAGAAGTCGTTAGACCCGACTGCAGAGATATTGTTGTTATGAAGGTAGACAACCTGCAAAATGAAATAATGGAGAATGATTATTTTCCTCTAAATATACTAAGCCATTCATGCAAATACCTTATTCTTTTTCTTTTATTATTTACTCTTTATCCTAGACCCATCCTTTCTCTTACACTTTCTGCCCAACCATCAACAAATGCTGCTAGCTTGATCTTCAAAATGTACCCAGAACCCAGTCCTTATCCCCACATCGACTTCTACAACATTGTCCAAAACTGCCATTATCTCCTCCTGGATGATTCAAGCTGCCTTTATTGTTGTCTTTCCTGCTTCCTCTTTTGCTCTGAAGTCAGTTTCCCTCCCTTCCTTCCTTCCTTCCTTCCTTCCTTCCTTCCTTCTCTCCTTCCTTCCTTCCTTCTTCCCCTCCCTCCCTCCTTCCTTCCTTTTTCTTTTTTATTTTCTGTAACCCTGTAAGTTAGCTCATAGAACAATTACTTAAAAAATTGAGCCGTTATATATTCTTTGCCTCAACACTCCAATGGCTTCCCATCTCATGCAGAATAAAGTCCAAAGTTCTCACAATGACCCACAAATCCAACATGGTCTGCCATCCTTCTGCTCTGACCTCATCTCCCCTCACTATTCAATCTAACTGGCCTACCTGCTTTTCCTCTATTAAAAGATCAAGGTCCTTCCTTAGGTTGGCACACATTGTTTCCTCTACCTGGCCTTATCTTCTCCACGATATCTACAAGGCTTACTCTTTCACGTAGTTTATGTAACTTCTCCTTACCAGAGATGTCTTCCCTGACTATCCAATGCTGCCATTCATTCTCCATCCCAGTCACACTACTTTAAATCTTCACAGTAATTATCACTATAGAGCATATTATATGTTTGTTTGTTTGTTTCACCTGTTTTCCTTCTCTAGAATAAAAGCTCCATGAGGAAGGAAACTTGTTTTGTTTTGTTCATGACTGTATCTTCAGTGTCTATTAAACACAGTAGGTGTCCAATAAATATACATTAAATGAACACATGAATAAATTGATGTTATTTCATAAATTGTGTCTACATGGGCTGTTTTCAAGGCAAAGATAAAATGAGGGACCTTTGAACAAGATTATGCAGAATGAGGAAGTAATATATAATGAACAAGAGGAGTGTGCATAGTATTTGAATCAAAATAATCACAAAGTCTAAGAAACACTTGAGTGTCATAGCATTTGGAATGAATAGACCTAGAAAGTTTTTTTTAAGTTTATTTATTTATTTTGAGAGAGGTACAGAGAGCATGCAGGGAAGGGGCGGAGAGACAGGGAGAAAGAGAATCCCAAGCAGGCTCCACACTGTCAGCACCGAGCCTGATGTGGGGCTCAAATTCATGAACTGCAAGATCATGATCTAAGCCCAAATCAAGAGTCAGACACTCAAATGACTGAGCCACCCAGACACCCCAGACCTAGAAATTTTTAATAAAAATTTATTCCATATTACAAATTCTATCTTATGAATAGAATTCTATAGTTCATTAGAATTTTTTCTGAAATGTATTTTATGATTATGTTTAAGATAATGGTAACTTGTTCATAGGTTTTTCTCAAGGATATTAAATATTACACTTATGAAAGGGCTTTAGAAATGGGTTTCCATGTAGATGTGATTTCTGAAGAGTGAGAAGTGACTTATCATACAACCTAACTTAAAATATAATAGTAACGTGACAGTTTCTAAAGTGTGTTATAAAGCCTATGAGATGCTTCCTTAAAATAATTAACTTAACCCAGAACACTCCTACTTATATGCAGGTGAAAAAGGCTTTGTTTAAAAAGGTTTTAGAAGGAAGACAATAAAAACAGAAACAAGTGATATTAAAGCCAAACAATAGCTATAAGTATTTTTTTATAATTTTCAAACTTTGAAAATTTCTTCTCATTTGCCATTCTCTATTTCCTGGCAGTGACTAGCAAGAAAGGGGGCTCATGTTTGGTTAGAATTTAGGGCTAATACTGAAGGTGAGAGAAGAAAATGTCAAGACATAAAGCAAGTATTAGTCTGTGTAAAAAAGAAAATTAGATTCTCAACTCATTTTATAAGGTCATTATTTTCTATTATTAAAACCAGGCAAAAATCATGTTCATCATCATCACACACACACACACACACACACACACACACAACCTACCTGTAAATATTTCATATTAGCATAAAGAACTTTAACAAAATATTAGGAAACTGTATCTCACAAAATATAAAAAGATTATACACCATGACCAAGATGAAGCATAATTTATCTCAGGCATGTAAAATTGCTTTAACTGGAAATTAATTAATTTAATTTACTCTATTAAAAGAATAAACAACCAAAACCACATGATCATCTCAACAGACACAGAAAAAGCATCTGAAAAATTCACTACAAAAACTTTCAATAAACTAATAAAAGAATCTTCTTAACTAGACAAAGAGCATCTACAAAAGACCTGTAGCTAACATCACACTGAATGGTAAAAAATTGAATGTCCACCCCTCTCTTAAAAGGAAAACAAGTCAAAGATGTCTAATTTCATCACTTCTATTCAATATTGTACTGGATATTCTAGCCAGTGCAATGAAGCAAGAAAAATAAATGAAAATAATTCAGATAAGAAAAGAATAACTAAAACTGTATTTATTTACAAGTGACATGATCCCAAATACAGAATATCCAAAGACGTGCACAAAAACTTCTGCAACTAAAAAAATTTCAGCACAGTACCAGGATAGAAGATCAATAAACAAGAATGAATTATATTTACATATACAGTAAAACCTTGGATTGCAAGTAACTTGCTCTGTGAGTGTTCTGCAAGATTAGCAAATGCTTCTAATAAATTTTAACTTGATAAATGACTGATGATGTCTTGCAATAGGAGTAGTATGTGATGACAAATGTCACATGGTCACAACTGAGCCAATTGTTCTTGAAATTAACTTTGATTAATTTGGATTACAAGCATGTTTCTGGAATGAATTATACTCACAAACCAAGGTTTTACTGTACTAGCAAAAAAAATGCAAAAATGAAATTAAGGTAACCATTCACAACAGCATCAAAAATAATAAAGAAAATGACAATAAACTTAGTAAAACAATTGTGAGACATGTATACTAAAAATGACAAAACATTGCTGTGAGAAGTTAAATAATATGAAATAGAGAGATATTCCATGTTTATGAATTGGAGGACTCAATATTATTCAGATGACAATTCACCCCTAACTGATCTATAGATTCAACACAATCCCTATTTTGCAGGCTATTTTTGCAAAAATTAAAAGCTGATTCTAAAATTTATATGAAAACGCAAAGAAACAAGAATAGTTCTTATTTTTGAAAAATAAGAACAATGTTAAAAGACCTTCACTCCCAACTTCAAAACACAGCCAAAGGCTATAGTATCAAAAAGCTTAGTGCTAGCAAGCAAAATGTGGTATATCCATACAACGGAATGTTACTCACTGATAAAAATGGAAGAACTACTGATACATGTTGTTATGGGTGACCTAACATCATTACAATAAGTCATTCTATTTATATGAAATGTCCAGGAAAGGCAAATCCACGGAGGTATAAAATAGATTAATGATTTCCTGTGAAAGGGGATGAGATTGAAAATTGACCAGAAATGGATATGAGGAATATTTGGGGGTAACATAAGTACTAGAACTGAATTGTGGTGACGGTTGAACAACTATATAATTTTGCTAAAAACAACTGAGTTATATGCTTACGAAAAAAGCAGTGATATGGGTGAAATCTCTAAGAGCCTATAAGAAGGGATGTGAAATGGGTGCACGGATAGCCAATTAGAGATGAAAAACCAAGAATGAGACCCTTCTGAACGTGAGACCCTGTGTGAATGCCCATGAGATTTGCTGACATTCAACAAAGATTTCAAAATAGCATGTTTTATAAATTTTTCTCTGTGACTCACAATAAGAACACATTATACACTAAGGTTTGGTATATATGAAACTACGCATTTAAACAACATTTTTATGAAATCCTTACCATTACAGTGATATTTTCTTTCCATGCATCCTATCCTATCCTTTCTTATCCCATACATGTTAATTAACTCATCAAACTTATTTTATGAACTCAATAATGTGTCCAGACTGAAATTTGAAAAATGGCAATCAAGAAGATAACACGGATTATTCTGGGATATAAAAATGAAAACAAACCAATCCCCGCAGCCCCCCAAAAATGCCCACCACCAACAGAAATCTTAATAGTAACAATGGTAGCTATTACTTGGTCTTCTAAGTGTCTTGCTTTTGCTTGTGCCTTCAGATCTGCTTACTCATTATCCTACCACCATCAAAGACCCACTAAAAAAGAATCAGCGTGAAATACAATGTTTTCAAGTGTCATCTTTATACTTATAATTCAGATACTTTATTGAAATCTAGCTAACGTGAATCCTTATAGCTATTTCGCTTGGAGTTTTTGTCACAAACCAATAAAAAAAAAAAAAAAGACGTCCATCACATTTTGGCAGAACTGATGGCAGAGTAAGGGATAAACCTATCTTGAACCACAAGCAAAAAAGTTGAGGTACTAGATTACTAAAATGGCAACTTGATAAAAAGGTTTTATCTATAATAGAGCATCAATGTCAAGATATAATTTCTGAATCATCATGGTTCAACTAAGTACCTAGGTAAATATCTGACAGAAGCAATTTAAATCTGAACTTTATAGAAGCTGAAAAATTAGATAAAATAAGCCAATACATAAAATCTATGAATAACCACATTAACTTTTGAATATAAAATTTGAATAATATAGGGGCGCCTGGGTGGCTCAGTCGGTTAAGCGGCCGACTTCGGCTCAGGTCATGATCTCGCGGTCTGTGAGTTCGAGCCCCACGTCTGGCTCTGTGCTGACAGCTCAGAGCCTGGAACCTGTTTCAGATTCTGTGTCTCCCTCTCTCTGACCCTCCACTGTTCATGCTCTGTCTCTCTCTGTCTCAAAAATAAATAAACGTTAAAAAAAAAAAAAAATTAAAAAAAAATAAATAAATAAAAAATAAAAAAAAATTGACTAATATATTTGTGCAATTTCCTGAGTAACAGTGGAAATATTATTTTGTTATATGTGAAAAAAATATTATCACTATTTAAACTGATGAGCATGCCTTACATTTATAGGTTTACAGACAACAAAGCTCTATTATCACCATGGGCCATTGGACCATATCTTCTTATCCTTATGCATGTACTATAGCTTGATAACTGACATGAAGTTAACTCGGTCACAGAACATTCCTTTTGACCTATATTGCATCTGCTAAAGCTAAAATTTAAAACTTCTCTTTTATTCCATATCTATTCATCACAAATGATCTCATCTCCTTCAACCAATATGTTTTTGTTACACTGATCTATGGCTTAAAACTACCTTGCCTGCTTCCTAAAACATACTCTATTCTAGAAGATAGCATTATAATAAGGTTAAGGTAATAGTCCTATTAAAAAAATAATAATTCAAGCCTGTATTTTTCAGGAAACCAGAATGAATAATGATGTGGAAACATGAAAAATATCTTTCTGCAAAAATATTGCCAGGCAGAGCTACCTGCCTCCTAGCATCCCAGTAGGGAGGGTTTGCTCCCTAGAGACCCCTTACAGGTTTAGTGGTGCTGCATTACCTGGATGTATTTGTGCTCCGCCAGCCCACCAGGTACTCTGATAAGCTTATTGTTGTCCAAGTGAAGCTCCCTCAAATGAGGAGTGTTGGCCAGAGTGCCATTGTCAATAGCAGAGATGCTGTTAAAACTCAGTCCCAACCTGCAAAAGGAAGTGGAAATGAATGCATGTCCTCTGCTCAGGGCACATGGATGCTTTCTTCACAGGTGCTGTGTGATTTATCAAGTCAACAGCAAGGACTTTCTTTGTTTTTGTATTTACTGTTCCCTTTGCTTAGAGTACTTTTTTCCAACCTTGCTGAGCCTACATAAAGCCCATTGGTTCCAAAGTTCCCACCATAGAGTCACTTTCTCTCTTTTTTTAAATGTTTATTTATTTGGAGAGAAAGAGAGCAAAAGCACATGTGTGCAAGCAGGGGAGGGACAGAGAGAGAGAGAGAGAGAGAGAGAGAGAAAGAAAGAGAGAGAGAGAGAGATAATCCCAAACAGGCTCTGCACTGTCGGTGCAGAGCCCAACCTTAGGCTCCGAACCAAAGACCATGACTTGAGCTGAAATCAAGAGTCTTGGGTTTAACTGACTAAACCACCCAGGCACCCCAACTTACTCTCTTTGAAACTCGTCTGATCCTACCAAACTAGATAGGTACCCCTAGTAAATGCTCCTATAGCATCCTGTTAGCACCCTCTTAAAAAATTCAAGGGACTGTGTACTTGTGGTCTCTCCTAGAGAAAAGTGACTGTTTTGCAGCATATCCAGTCTTAACAGAAAGCTTCTTATGATCAATGAGTCGCTGCTGAATTGATGTCTATGTATAATACATATGATGAATTCACTCCGTAGAATACTCAAAGGAGTACTATTATCATTTGGGTCACTTTAGAAATCAAACAATTGTATACTTATTATATACATTTCTTCATTGGAAATAAAAGGTAGAAGGTTCCAATGAATCAGTAAACATATCTGCCAGGAAGGTTAACAGAATTAGCATTTTGCTTTCGTTTGAGTTTATCAGTTATCATCTGCTACTATCAGAATTTGCCTGGTGCCAGCATTCCTGGCTTCTGACCCTGACCTCTGACCTACATGTCTGTTTCTTGGCCCTTTAACATTTCTTCTACAATACCACTCAAAGTTTTGGGCTGCATTTTTTAAATTAAGTGCGTAACAAGTGAAAGTTCTGCAGCCGTGCGGTCCCTTCCTAGTAAATGGGATTCAAAAGTCAGAAGAGGTTAACATGGAGACAAGGTTGATGTATTTGGCATTCCGAAGATGAATGCCTCTGTCAAACTAGGGTGCTGTCAATCCTAAAGGGCAGAGAGGAGATACCTGGGATGAGGCAACAAGGTAATGAAAGAGAACCAGAAAACTCAAAGGGAGAGAAAGAGGAGGAGTCTATTGGGCTCCTTCACATGATGTGGAATAGGCTTGGAAACTTTCTGTAGGATCGTTTTAGCTTGCCTTCAGCTAGTTCTGATTTTTGAGCCCTTCTGAGATTTAGATTCCGGTTTATGTAACCCAAGTCTCTCAGTTTTAATCATGACTTGGTATTTGAAATAACTGAGATTATACTATGCTAATTTTAAGCTATTAATAAAACAGTGGATTTATCTTAGCTATTGATTATTAACCTGGCATCTTGGCAGAGAACACGTTGTTTCCCCACCACCCCACCCTCCCCAGTCTTAGACATATTTCTTGTTTCTGATCTTGTCTCTCCTATCACAGAGTCATGTCTCCTATTTCTTACAACACTCCAAATCCCATATCCAATTTTGGGCTACTACATTCTTAGAATATAATATTCTTAATAACTGATTCAAAGAAACTTCAATTTTATGGTGATTTATTTATATGTTCAATCAATAAATATTTTTGAGGACCTGCTATGTTCAAGATATTATTCTAGCCTTATGAAGGCAGAGGGCACATGGCTCAAAAACAATGATTCCTTCCATTGAAGAGTATTTCATCAAATAAGGGAGATGATGATATATGTATACATATATAACAAAAAGGAAAGTGTGCCCCAAAACCATCTTATATTTTTGGAGAGAGGCATATACTATTTCTCCCCACATGTTCCTAATAACTAATTGGAATATTTGCCCCACAACGTTCTGAGATCAGTGGCTGCTTTTTTTTCTTCTTTTCCCAGTTTTGATTTTCAATACCAAAATACTTCTCATGTCCCAACATCAGCGAAGAGTAAACAACATGAGGATTTGATGGTTTCATAGACATATTTTTCTGGACTTGATTCCAAAAAGAAATTTGTCTGATAAATTCAAGAATTGGAAAAATTTGCTTGGCCAATGGGTCAATCTGCTCCAATTTAATGAATGGAGTTAAAAAAAAAAATCCATACCACTTTCAGTATAAAATAAACTTTTATTCTAAAAAGGCACAGATATTATTAGGGGCTTACCATATTTGGAATTAGACTATTGTACATCTCAACCACTGCTACCACTAACAGCTGTCCTAAAGACAGTTCTATACAATAGGCAATGCAACTGATCTTCCTACATTTTTCTGCAGCTAGAGGGACCAAATCAACAAAAAAAGGTCAGTGATGCACAATGCTATTTCAAAATATATTTTCTATATTAGAGGCTGTAATGAAAATGACTTTAGATTTCTTCTCATCTGAGACTTAGGGTAATACACTGTGTTATAGTCACATCTATATGCTCACCTTCAGCTCTCACCACCCACCAGCTCACTGGGGAATACCCACAGAAATGGGAAAAACTGTGTTATATATCATCTTGCCTTAGCTATTTCTCAAGGATAAATGATATACTTTATTTGTCTCCCATAAAATTTATAAAGAAAAAAAGAGAAGTGAGTCAATTTGGCATAACACTACGCTCCTTCGTAAGAACATTCAGCAATACAGTTCAAGAGCACAGTGTTTTTTGAAGATAAAGCAAATAGTTTGCAAGCCTTCTCCTCTTTTTATTACTTAACCAGATTGCAAACATAAAAAGATTAAAGTTAGGGTAGAAGTCAGGAAAGGAACTAATGATTATCTATCAGGAAAAAAAAAGTTAACAAGGCCCAGAAACACACACACACACACACACACACACACACACAACCCAATGACTTTTGTAAGACTACATTAAATGTCCAGAGACATTTTAAACTCTTCAGAGAATAGAGATATGAGAATCTCATCATAATCATCCGGATACAATGGTGTGGGATGCCCAGTACTTCCATGTCCTGGTAGCTTTCATTGTAAGGCATTTTCAAATTCTGAACACTGGGTTATAATGTAATCAACCTTCTGTTGAATTCAACTAAGTTAGAACCTACTGAATAAGCATGTTGATTTAATCAGGTACATTGTACATGAGATATGTCATGGTTATGCTAAGTATGCCATTTCATGGCTTTTTAAAGAAATAATTGAGCATGCTGAGGTCTGAGATTGTTGGGACCAACAGCAAAAAATATGGTATGGTCAGAAATTGCCCATGGCATTTCTAGTTCTAGGCATGTGGGCACCTATACATCAAGCCATTTTACAGACATAAGGTTATGAAAGAATATTATTACTTAGCCAAATTATTCAGTCCTTTCAGGCTAGCTGCATCAACTTTGGAGATTTTGTTGCCTTCAAGATGTAATTCAGTAAGGGAAGGAGGAAGACCTGGAATACAGAAATACAAAAGTTACATTAGCAGATAAACGTAATGATGGGATGTAAAGACTTAATGAAGACAAAGGCCACCAATTTTCTAAAAGACAGAGTGTCAAAGGATTTGCTTTACATCATTTTCATTGGTTTTGATTTTTATCTTTTTTCTTCATCCCTTTCATAACAATATACACTTCTAGAAGTAGTACAGGGGCTTTTTCCTTTTCTCGTAGTTCGATTTTAAACAAAAACATGGACTGTGGTTTCTCACATAGTAGATTTTTGTCTCAGGAATTCTTAGGATACAATTGTAGAACTGAGGTCAAACCCTGAATCTCATTAGTTTCTTACACTTCTGCTAATAAGTTAACACTACCGTGGATAAAAGATGACAACTCTTTATTATATGCTTTATTATAGCATTTGAGCTATAATAAAGAGATCATGTATAAGTTAAACCTATAGGCAAATTTAACTAAGTATCTCATTCATGGGCATTATTAATAATTGACGCTGATATACTGTGCTGGCTTCAGTCTTAATCAGCTTTTCTGCATTAAAAATCAAACACATGGGACGCCTGGGTGGCTCAGGAGGTTTAAGCGTCTGACTTCAGCTCAGGTCATGATCTCACAGTTTCATGGGTTCGAGCCCCACGTTGGGCTCTGTGCTGACAGCTCAGAGCCTGGAGCCTGCTTCGGATTCTGTGTTTCCCTCTGTCCCTCCCCCACTCATGCTCTATCTCTCTCTGTCTCTCAAAAATAAAAAAAAGAAACAAGAAAAACTTTTAAATAAATCAAATGCAAAAACAAACCCAACATCAAATTCCTCTGCAACATGGATGTGTCCAAAGAGCTAAAGATTACTTGGACCTTTCAAATCAAGACTGTTCCCCTACACAAGAGGAATGTGGAGGCCTATAATCAAGCGACCTGCCATATGTAGAACACCTGGGGAAATAATTTCAGATCCAAAGTATCCACAAAACCTCTGGATAGTGCTTCTTGAAAGGCTATGACTTCTAAAAATTTAGTAATATTAATATAAAAGTTTAAATATTTTATTTTCATTTCCTCCTGCCATCTGAGGATGCATTATGCTTTTATACAGCTTTTTAAAGGGCATATTGTTCCACTTACAAGAATAGCACCAACCACGAAGAAAAGAGCAAATTGGTTACATGTAGAACTAACATCTGCTTAGCAGAGAGTGTCGGTTATTTGTCCATAAAGAACAAAATTGGAAAACTGCAGGTTATGTTCGGCATGAAATTGTCATTGCGTGTCACTGAATTCTATCAGTACTGTCTATTTAATGTAAAAGTTTAGTCCATATTTGATTTGACCTTAGTATCAGTTTCTCTATGGTGCTATGTTTTGTGTGGGAGCTGCTAAGGAAGGAATTTCTACTCCCTGCAAGTCTGAAACGTGGTCAACTCTGTGGCACTTTCCCTAATTTATCTCATTTACTTGTTTCAGTTTACAAACTATTTTTTGTTAATCCCTGTTCATAGACGAAGAAACAGAGACTCAAAGTTACAAATTTGGAGACTATCTAGCTGCTAAGTAGGGAAGGTAAAATGTTCCCAGACAGTCAAACGGAGTTAAATTGAACTATAGTTGCTCTTAACTGAATGAAATGAAGTTGAGACAGCATGAGAGAAGCAAGAGGGACTTAACTCCCATAAAGCCACTAGTCTGAGGCAAAGGTTAAAAGTTTCCATATACTTAGAGACAAATACCTCCTTCTGGGAAAGCGAACAAATGAGATAATAGTCATTACGAGTAATGGTTGTCTGGGCAAAATTAGAAGTAACAATTTAAAGCCTGCTTGCACAAGTATTTCTATTTTCCAGGAGCCCTAAAAGAATGTCAACCATAAAGGCATTCTAGGATTGTCTCTTATCCACTGAAAACTAACGACCGCAGATAACGACCGTGGGATTGAAGAATGCTTCCCAAATCCTAGCCCCTCTCCCCTAGGAAAAATGCCTTTACAAGTCTTGCACAATACCCTTTCAGAGAGCAACAGTTCTCTTTCTTGTCGGCTCCCTTATACACAAGTTATCTCTAATAAACTCCACCCACACTCTTTCCCCGCACTTCAGTGTTCATTTCTATGACACTGAGACTCAAGAACCTAGTCTCCGGGGTCCGGTAACAAAATCACAATTGCACAGTTCTTATGACTAAATATCATGAAAACACAGTCACTCTTGGAAGAAGGGATTCTAACCACTCAAGTCTCTTTAGAATACACAAGTGTGGATTTTTAAAATACTCCCATATGTAATTAATGAGGGACTTTATAACAAACCATATTGAATACACATCATTTCTTCCCTATCACCATGAAAAGATAGTATTAAAATGTAGTGTCTCTAGAACAACAATTATCATCACATCCATAACTCTTACCAAGGTTCTAAGTGTCTTCCCTTTTGCAATGTCAGTTTCCCCAAAGTTAAGGTATAGCCAGGAGAAAGTTTGTGGAAGAAAACTTTGCAATAAGATAGAGAGAGGCAAATTTACAAAGAATACCATTAATCTTTGCCACTGTAGCGCTTAGCTAAGGAACCTACACTCTACTTACTTTTTTTGTTGCTTTCCCTTTTCATTTTTAAGGTAAATATGAGAGCTTACCTTGGGCCAGGTACTATGCATGCACATTCAAGTCTTATTTGTGTCTATCCTCACAAATATACTAGAAGATAGGTGTCACTAATACCTCCGTAGATAGTAAAACTGAGGTTTTAGAGATGTGCAATAATTAGCCTAAAGTCACAGAAAGACTAAGTGGCTGAGCCAGACCTCTCACTCCTGTTTTCTAAGTGGAGAAACCATAACTCATCACTTCATTCCACGGCCTTGTGTTTCCATCAGTGATGGTAGACCATTAATGTGGACATTAAGCCTCCCAGAGGCAGCTGATGTTCTGGTGTAAGAATCCAGCCTAAGAGAGGCAGACTCATGTATTTCATCAGCATAAATATGCATAAGAGAGAGGACTTAGGTAAGCAGCAGAATACAGTGGTCACGCACATGGGCTCTGACATCAGCACAGCACAGTCCCAGCTTGGCCACCTCCAAACTCCAAGACCTTGGTCACAATTTACTTCATGTCGTTAAGCTTTGGTTTTCCGTATTTATTAAGCAGGCATGATAATATTCCTAGAGAGGAATGGTTTGAGATTCATATAGAAAAATCCACAAAAAGCATTTGGCACAATACCTGCTACTAAATAAGGGCTGAACAAAATTTAGTTACTGTAATTTTTATAGTAAGTGTTTAATAAATTAAGCTAGAAATGGTGAGAAGAGAGTACATAGAATAGGGAGAAGATGTGAGGAATATAGATCCCTAAGTGATGAAATGTGTCACTGAAAGATATTTTGGAGGATGCATTAAAAAGGACAGCAAAATCAAACACTGGTTCCAGTTTTTTTATTTGGCCTTCTATAGCTCTATGGCCGTAGGCAAAATGTATGCGTATATATTCTATACAAAAATATAATTAAATAATTAAAATATTACTAAAACTGATGTGCCTGGGTGGTTCAGTAGGTTGAGCATCTGACTTCCACTCAGGTCATGATCTCACAGTCGTGGGAATGAACCCTGCATCGAGCCCCACATTGAGCGTGAAGCCTGCTTGGGATCCTCTCTGCCCCTCTCCCTCTCTGTCTTACACTCTCACACTCTCTTTCTCAAAACAAATAAATATTTTTTTAAAGAATGACACTCGTTACATGCAACAAGTTGGAGGCTCAATATGAAAGTGCTTTATAAACTATAAATGAGTATCTATCATCTATCTATCTATCTATCTATCTATTATCTATCTATCTATATCAGTAGTTGCTGTTATGGGCATAAAAACATCTTCTGTAGCAAAAAGACTATGGAGAGAGCAAGGGGTAGTAAAAAACCATTCTATGGAATATGTACTCACAGGAGCTGACGTTTCTGTGGAAGCACAATAAAAGGTAATTGTTTTCTGTGGGCAAGAACCTACATTTTGTGCCCAGTCCAAGAACAAGATATCTAAGCTGAGAAAGGGCCAGATGGAGGGGAAACATGGAGAATACAGCTGGGCTTTTGAAAGACTAAAACCCTGGGCCAGGTAAAATGTGAAAATTAGAGGAATTTCTTTATGGTGATTAGATTTCTTTTCTTTATGGCTTATGTGTCTCTCCCAGGTAGCCCTTAGCACAATGACCTTAACCCCATGGCTGTGTAGTGATTGCTATTTATTTTCCGGCTTTGCTCTAGGTAATAAGGTCCATGAAGGCAGGCAGTATACCCTATTCACTGTCCTGTCTCCAGTGTTTGGTACTTTGCCTAAGCAAAATGAGTGTTAAAACATTTTTACAAATAATAAAAGGTAATATTAATCCACTATTTATTTACTTACATGCCTGATATTTTTCTAATTAGTTATTTAATCATTAGACAATCTAATGAGTTGTATGTTGGTGTTATTACCACTTTACCAATAAAGAAGTTAAAGCATAAATATTGAATAACTTTTGAATAACTATTGAATAATGAGGTCTTAGAGCCAGTTAGGGACACACTGAACTCAAGCAAATAGACCAAAATCCATATTCTCTACAACACTATTATATAAGACTTATTATATAAGTGGCCACTATGGATCCTCTTATTCAGAGTAAGATGGAAAGGAATTCACTAAAAGATTGGAGACTCAATGTAAAAATTGGCTCAATTTCTGAGGTGTTCCCATGTATCTTTTTTCCTTTAACACCAGCAAGGGATTCTATTCTTTAAATAACTGTACTTTTTCCCCTGTGTTCTCACAATTCTTTAACATGAAATCATTATGTGTAAGTTATATCTTAGAAGAGACTTTATAGGTCTTGCCATCTCTACAATGAGCCTAAATGGCCCAGGGGTCATCCAGGCTCAATAGAAACAAGGGTAGACAATTTACTGGAAATAACTGGAAATGTCCAGTAAAGACAATTTACTGGAAGTTGGCTGCTTCAGTCACCGTTTAAATTTCCAAAACAATTTTTTTGAATGTTAAAGTTGTTATATTTGGATGTTCAAACTGCTTTGGAGAATTTTCTATCACCTTGCGGGATGGTGGTTATATTGGTGTCGGCAATGCGGATGTAGGACAGCTTCTTCATTCCCTGGAAGGCTCCATTTTCAATTCCCGAGCTCTTCAGTGGGTTGGTGCCCAGTTCTACAAATGCAAAAAGTGCAAAGTTCTTAGAGAACAATATTAGGATATTGCAAATCAGAGTCATGTCTGTTTCAACAAGGAGTTTAAGAGAAATTTGGGTCAATAACAGCTTGACTGAAAAACAAAACAGAAATTAATGAACACGCTCTTCATAGGGATAGCAAACTAAGGTAAAATTTTCTCTCATTAAAACAAACAAAAACCAAACAATAACAATAAAACACAAAGATTTGTGGTAAAAGCAATTGGTTTGCCTGGAAATCAACAAACACAAGTGTTTATAAGTCACACTTATGGTGGGGCTATTACTTTCCTGAGATGAGTTGCAATGCTAAATAATCTGAAACTAGCATTTTGTAAGCCAATTATAAAATCACCATTTGTTATCACGATTAGAACACATTTGTTAAAACAAATGATTTATGAATGTTCACAATAGAAACAATCCCCACTGTGGAAAGGTATCCCCCACACATCTCTAATTAATTACTACTTAATTCCATCCATTCCATTGCATCTTGGCCATACACGAGGGTGACTTTGGGCCTACAGTTTTCTCCACACTCCCAGATCCTTAAGATTGAGGAACAAAAACATTGTAAAGCACAGATTCAAAATCTCATGTCTGCTGGTCTTGCTACTGTTCCTGGTATAGGCTAAAGACATGCCAGTTCTAGCTAATTTCCCTTCCTGCAGCTAAAGCTTACTTGGAATCTTTTAAGGTGAACCTTCAATCCTGGCCTTAGAGTTATAAGAATATCTGTACCTACGACGATCATCTGGTTCAGGCCATTGAACACAGCTTTTCGCACTTTGGTGATCTCATTCTCGTGAGCACGCAGCTCCTGAAGAGTTTTGGGCATTTTTTCTGGCAATTCCTTCAGATGATTCTTGGACAGATAAAGTCGTTCCAATTTCAACAAAGGTGTAAATGCTCCAGGGCTGATTTTGCTAATTTTGTTGTTGACAAGGATCAACGTCTGTAGATAGTGAACAAAAACAACATGTATATAATAGGTGTGTAGTTTATTTATTTCATTCATGAGACTAACAGAGAAATCTACAAAACTGCAAGAGATCAGAAAAGAATTAACCAAATGTGATTCTTTCATTTCAGAAGTGTAATGAGGATCTGAACATCAGAAATTAAGGTGATGAAATATAGATTATAATATAGATACAGAGACACTTAATTTTTCAACAGTAAATACTCCTAAAGATTGAAATTATGAGAGTAACCCAAAATGCCTGAAAACAAGCCAATGCCACAGGCATCCATCCCCCAGTCAACTTTTTAACCTAAAAATCCAAATTCATTGACTGCTGTCACGGATTCCACTGCAATAGGATGGCATTGATTTGTCCTGTCATCAGCAATGCAAGACATAAAATTTTCTTGCAGCCTTACAAATTTAGATAAAACTTTTCCCCAAAAGTTTGCCAAATTGGTATATTATGTTGTAGCTCACTGTAATTTCTTTGGATTTCTTGGTCACTTGAAAGGTAAAATCAATTTCCTTTTGTTCGGTATCTTATGGAAAGAAAGATTTGCGTGATCACAATACTTCTCATTTTTATTACATTTTAATATATTTAATAACTGGTTTATAGAAAATAAAGATATAGTTAACATGAAATGCAGAGCCTTAATATTTTTTATTCTGTTTTTATCCTTTTTACATATAAGGTTTTATATAGTCAAGTATGTTAATATTTTTGGTAATTCTTAAATTTTTGTTCCTGCCTTCTCCTAATATAGAAAACTACTTCTGGGGCGCCTGGGTGGCTCAGTCGGTTGAGCGCCCGACTTCGGCTCAGGTCACGATCTCACAGTCCGTGAGTTCGAGCCCCGCGTCGGGCTCTGGGCTGATGGCTCAGAGCCTGGAGCCTGCTTCCGACTCTGTGTCTCCCTCTCTCTCTGCCCCTCCCCCGTTCATGCTCTGTCTCTCTCTGTCCCAAAAATAAACGTTAAAAAAAAATAAAAAAAAAAAAAAAGAAAAGAAAATTACTTCTCATTCCTTATTGTTACACATATAGCTATTGCTAAACTTAGTTTTGGGCTACTTCTTTCTTTTCCAATGATATGTATGTCTATAGAACCATACTCCTTATTATTCCAAGTCTTCTTGTCAACTAATCCTATGGGATTCGGGATAATTTTATCCAGGTCTGAGAAACTTGCTTTTCAGTTGTAGTGCACTTTGTGCATATATGAAAATGCACAGGGACAAAAAATAAGACAATGAGAACTTACACTATCAGAAATGCAGAAATACTTTCTGAAGGTAACAGCTGGTAGGTTAACCCATGTACATCCTCATGTTGGTCCCATTGTTTGACTAATTAAACCTTATCACAAGTAACAATCTTTCAACTGATCCTAAAAGATGCATGGGTTGGTTAAAACAAAATCCCAGGAAATCCCAAAGCATATTACAAAAAATTCAAACACCCGCCATGGTTCAAGTCATAGGATATTAATATTTACAAGCAAAATGTCCAGGAAATTAGTAACAGCAGAGCTAGAAGAGCGGTCTAAGAGGAGCTGCATCGTTGAAAGACACCCAACATGGCAGATGCTTAATTAATTATGAAGAAAGAGGAGAGCATCTATTGCCATCTATGGAAGAAAACTATGAAAGCTTGGCATCAGTAAATGTATTAAACGTGGTCTGAAAATCTGCTTATTTTACATTAAATGTCAAAACCTATTATGCAGAATCACCCTGATGATGATTTCAGCCAATAAAATATTACTTTGTTCACTAGGTAATAATTAAATAACACCTCTACCTGTGAGCACGCCATAGTACTAGTGTATTCAGTACACTGGGAATAATAATAGCACCTACAGGGGGTTATTGTGAGAGTCAAAGCACAGTGATGCATATGGACTTCTTTGCAAAGCACTTTTCAAATGGCATTGCTGGTTGAATGTCTTAATCCAGTGGAAATCACACCTGCTTTCAAATTAAAATACATTTGAAAAATAAATATAAGCTATGAAAATTTCGGTCATAATGAGGTAAACTTTTAAGAGCTATATGAGCTAGAACTTCACATAAAACAGATCCACAAGCGAAAACAAAGTTATTTGTGTATATACAGTATTTGTAAAGATGGCTGATGTTAGTTCCATGCATGCTGATACCTATTTAAGAAAGCACACTCATAAAATAACAGGCAATGACAAGATTGTAAGATAGGAATAAACTAATTACATTGGCTAACGCCAAAGGCCAGCAAAAACAGAGAAAGAGTCAAAGGTGAACCTCAGGTAGTCATCAGGAGATCAGCTAATGAAAAGAAGGAACCTCTTCCCATAAACAGCCTGAGATGATCTCTGAAAATGGTTCACCTCTCACTTGATCCAGAAAATCCTACAAAATCATGCAAGTCGAGACAATCAAATCTTTGTGTTCATTTTAAAAACGCATGTGAGATTTCCCAGGACATCAAGGAAAAGCCACCGATTATCTGAAGGATGTCACTTTGCAGAAGCCACATGTGCCACCCTGTCACTACGATCGTGGAGTTGGTAGCTGTGCCCAGGCCAGAGAGTGAAGCTGGACACAGGTGGCTCAGAAAGAGTGCCGAGTTTTTACTGAATATGCTTAAAAAGTGCAGAGAGTAGAGCTGAACTTAAGGGTTTAGATGTAGATTCTCTGGTCATTGAGCACATCCAAGTGAACAAAGCCAAGATGCAGGAGTTAAACTTATAGGGCTTATGGTTGGATTAACCCCTACCTGAGATAATCCTTACTGTAAAAGAGCAGATTCCTCTTAAATCAGAAGAGGAGGATGCACAGAACAAAAAGATATCACAGAAGAAACTGAAGAAACAAAAACTTATGGCCCAGAGTCAATTCTGCAAAAGATAAATGCAAACAAGAGTGAAAACAGAAAGAAAAGAAAAAGGAAAGAAAGAAAGAAAGAAAGAAAGAAAGAAAGAAAGAAGAGAAAAGAGAAAGACAAGTAGAATCGACTCATCAAGACTTTGCTAAGAGGTGAGAGAAGTCAGAGGAGAAGAGAACTTACTGCTTGCGGGCAGGAAATGACTTGAGCATCACATAGACTAAAATTGAAGCATAGCCTCAAAAATCAGCACAACCTACTTCCTTTCCTTGGTAACTAAATAAAAAGGGATCTAGCCTGGGAGGTATGGGAGAGGAGATGAAAAGAAAACAGGCAATGGAAATGGAGTGGAAGAAAGAATAAAAGCATTTTCACCACCTTCATCCAAGAAGGTGATCGAAAGTTACAAACTTCCAGTTAAATGAGGGCTGGGATGTAAGGTACAACATTACGACTGCAGCCAACATTGGGGTATGGTATATTTGAAGGGTGCTAAGAGAGTAAGTCTTAAAAGGTCTCCTCGCAAGGTCACAAGGAAAAATACATTTTTTTTCTTTTCACACACAAACACACACACACACACACACACACATTGTTCAAGATGAAGGATATTAACTAAACTTATTGTGGTGATCACTTTGCAATATATGAAGTCATTATGCTGTATACCTTAAACTTATACAGTGCTGTGTGTCAATTATATTTCAACACAATTGAAACAAAAAAATGTTAAAGCCTGACTTAGTATTATTTCTCCAAAACCACTAATGCAGGTTTATACTGTACCAGGTATCGTTTTAAGGGACTGTATGGTTACTATCATTTTTATAGGCAATAAACGTACAGAGTCAATTCAGAATGCTCTCAAGTTTGCATCCCAAGATTTGGCTCTTATTTGCTGTGTGACTAGGAACAAGTAACTGAATAAGTAACCTCTCTGTGCCTGAGTGTCCTCATCTGTATAAGGGAGTTATCAAGAGTGTCTACCTCATAAGAAGAGTTGTAAGAATTACATAAGTGACTGTATATAGGTATTAAGCCTAGTATGTAGTAATTGCTACACAAATGTTTGTTATTATGAAACTTTTGACAATTTTTTATTTTTAATTAAAAAGAACTTCCTTACTAGATTTATTAAGCATTTATTCAAAGGAAATATATGAAAAGTTGGCATTGTAATACTTAATTTTCCATTATTTCACAGAATAATTATGTTTTTTCTATTACATAGAAAAGTATTATATTACATTTCTATAAGTATAAAACTACTCTTGCACAGCATATACTACTCATTATGAGACACAGAGTTTAAATTGATCAAATTATTGAGAAAAAAGGAAGCTTTCTGTTAAATCCTTTCTATTTTAATCTTTGCTAAATTTTCATTTCTCTTCTTCCTTCTCATTCAAGCGTGCCTTTCCTGGCTGAAATTATAACGTTTATTTGCAAAATAACAAGTTTAGAAATGATCATGAATGAAAGAGTAAGAGAAAAATAGCTGGTTAACATTCCCTGAACAGTTGGAAGCTCTAATAAACTCTTCCTCTCTTCAATGTATACTTTGAAGTAGAAGGAAAGAGATTCCAAGATAGTAGTTGCCTAAAACATACTGAGAGGGAGACGTGGAAAAGAAAGAACATCTTATTACAAATGCCAGATTTAATGAGAGTGTCACAGAAACTAGATATCTCTTATTTAAGGCTATAAGGAGGTCAAACAAATTATTCAGATTATACTTAAACATACAGTAATTTGAGATTAGAGTAAGAGAATTCTCCTTCCTTAAAAAAGTACCTTTAGGGTGAAGTTATAAAAATAAAATGAAGCCTTTAAATTTTAGCTCATTGGAAATAACATTAAATTTTTCTTAATCTTCTAACATATTCAATGACAGTTTGAAGAGTCATTAACAGACTGTGTTGGTTTCACCATCAGCTCACTCCAAGTGAAAACATACCATGAAGGCAGAGAAAACGTGAGTTGGGGCTCAGGTCTGTATCTTATCAGTAGAAATGGATCCCATCGCTTCAAGATTTGAGATCTCTAGCTCACGCCTTATCTTCACTCTTTGCAGCCTGTATCTTTCCCTCCAGCCAACTCCTGTATCTGCTTATTTTCTTTGCCTTGCCTGTCCTTTCACACAGAAAACCTCTTTTCTTCTCTTCCTTTCAAAATTCTGCTAACCCTCTAGATCCTTTGTCCAATATTCTCTCAAATACTAACTGGTAACCTGATGTAGGACATGTCTGATTTGACTCTTTCTTAGTACCCATAACATTATCTCTACATCTCATAACTATGCAATTCTCTCCTTTTTTTTTCTGAAAATTCTAATGCTTTACATTGTATTTTTAATGTTAAGCAAAACTCTGCTCCCCTGAAATTTCCACTCAGTTGCCAATAGGACAATTCTGTCACTTTGTAGTTGAAGTAAGTAAATTCAATTTCTCGTCTCCAATATGGCCCTTCATATATGTCACTCGTGACCTTTTTTCATTCAATTTAGATGTCCACATCTCTGTCAACTGTGCCTATAAGAGATGATTTCCAGATTCTTTATCCCCATGATGATAATTCTGAAGATACTTAAAGGTTAATGCCCTTCTAAAAATGTCTTGCCCAGGACCAGACTCAATACTTCAAGAGGGGCCTACAGTGAGGTGTTTGGCATTTATTATGGACATTGAAACCCAGCTTCTTTATAATAAGCGTGCAATGATATTCTGAGGGGAGACTACATTCTACTCATCCCACAGGTAGAGAGCTGGACTAAAAATACAGTTCATAGGGATTCTGATGACCTACCTGAAAAGGCAATGCACTTTCTCTTACAGAAGGCTGCCTTAGCAATACTTAACCCTATTTGATTGGGTTGGTCTTTCTCCATTTATAACGTACTTTCTCCCAACTACAGTTATACTCATTCTTTGTTCTATGTGACCTTCCTCTATGTCCTGGGAAGTGAACTTGGAAACTGCCTAACCCAGATGACCCTAACCTCTGACCTCTCATTAGGTTCATCCATAGGAGACACTGACAGGAAATCAGGAGGTGGGAATACAGTTCCCCACTTCTCTCAAAGTGGGCTTGCATACTTCATAACGCTTTGTTGGCTCCTATATCCCTTTGTAAATAGTCCCTTCAGTAAAGCCTTCTCTGTGAACCCTTTTGAGAGTGCCATTAATTTTCTGCTGGAATCCTATCCGGTACACTGGATGTGTGACACTATAATAATGACAATAAAAGCACAGATACAGACAAGAATGAAGCATGCATACTCCTGCATACAAAGCAAGATCTAGATATATAGATATAGATGTTTGGAGATAGAATTATATTTACTAAGTAAAACATGGATGTTTATCCCTTTTTCTATTGGTGCCAATCTTTGAGCCTTTAAAACACTTGCACCTCTTAGAAAATGAATGAAAGAAAACAAAAAGAAATAAATGAATGCTAAGATCAGTAGTCCATTTTGTTCGCCTAATGAAGTACTATCTAACTGGGGAGATAAAGACTTTTATTCATGAAACATAAGAGAAGATTAAGATATATGTATTTTTAGGAAGCAAATACTAAAGATATATGGGGTATATGCAAGAAAACTGGCTGACTTTTAGGGGTTAATGAATACGATGTTTTGCGCCCCTCTCGCTCCCTAAACAGAGAATTTAATCAACACTTATGTGTTGATTTATTACCATATAGTACCCCAGGCCTTACCTAAGTTTTGTTTTGAAAAATCCTCTGAGTCAGATCTTGTTACAACTCACAAACCAACCAACAAACAAATACACAAAGAATCCTTACATGAAGGTTCTTCAGGTTCTTGAAGTCTCCATCTTTGATTTCGGTTATCTTGTTGTTTTGCAAGTCCAGCAGCGTAGTGTCAGGAGGGAGCTCTTTTGGCACTTTTTCCAAACCTTGCATGAGAGTAAAAGTGACGTATAGTCAGTAAAAGGGGCACATGACTACACAATCACAAGGGATGTGTTTGCAAAGAAATCAGTGTTACAATGAAAATTTTACCAGTACCATAATTTTCTTCTTCTAGGAATTATACCGATTGTAGTTTAAAATATCTGCTTTATTTTTCCCAAAGAAGTCAAAGGATGTATACAAAGGATACATATATATATAAAGGTTACATATATGTATATTCAAGTATAAATAAACACATCATCTTCCCCATGTAATTACTTTTCTGAATAAAAGTAAAATTTATATTTTGTAAGAGAGTGGCTCAACTTTCTCAGTGCACATTGTTTTACCTCACTGTTCTTGTTTTAACAATCAATTCCTTTGATAAATGTTAAGTGCAAGCGACCTCTAAATCTATACTTTCTGCATAAATATACCATGAGTAGAGAAGAGCTTCAGCCAAATCATCAAAGACCCTTTAGACCTAACATGACATTGCCACAGATATACATTTAAAATGCCTCTCTTGGGGCGTCTGGTGGCTCAGTTGGTTAAGCGTCAATCTCGTGCGGTTCGGGAGTTTGAGCCCCGCATCAGGCTCTGTGCTGACAGCTCAGAGCCTAGAGCCTGTTTTGAATTCTGTGTCTCCCTCTCTCTCTGCTCCTCCCCCGCTCAAACTCTGTCTCTCTCTGTGTGTCTCAAAAATAATTAAGATTAAAAAAATTAAAATACCTCTCTCTCTTCCATTGGCTTTGTTTCATATTGGTGTAGGTCATTAAGCAAAAATGTGATATTCTATTGACTCAAATTCATGTGATCATTTCTGTATTTTAGGTTGTATCACATAAACCAGAAAAGTTGTTTAACCTCTCCATCATATCTGAAACTTGAATTCTTTCATTCATTCAACAAAGCTTTACGGAATACTTCCTAGACACCATCAATTTATTAGGCCCGGGGGACACAGCAGGAACAAGACAGAAATTGTCCACATCCCCACAGAACATATGATTCAATGTTTTCCATTACAAAGAAAATTTCTACAGGGACTACAACTGCTATGTTGCAAAGGTATCTTTCCAATTTTGAATTTTACGGGAGTACAGACTGTGGAATTACCATTGCAGTCATAGTGCTATATTCGTGTCTTCCATGAAAATTGCAGAGAATATTCCTGAAATCACCTACCTTCTATGTTCTCTGCAAATAATTTTTTACTCACATTGTCACATTATCAGAGATCAACTATCGTTATAAATTTAAATAGCGAAATGCAGGCGATGCTAAACATGTACAAATATATTCCAAGAACTCACTACAGAAACAGTTCACAGAGAAGAAACAAGAGTGAAGTGTTTTCAGCGATGAACAGCTATCTTATGTAGGAGGATATTTAACTGCTCTATGCAGTCATGATTGCTGCCATTTTCAGAAATGTCAGATTGATAATTTCATGCAATTAGGAGTGGCAGGCTTCTGCCAAATCATTGATAATTAGTGTTCTCCAACCAAGAAAAGACACATTTCCTTTCCTTTGGAAAAAAGTTCCCATCTACATTTCATTATTAGTCTGTGGGCTTCTCTGTCAAAGTTTTAATCTCCACTTATGCTTACTTTTACATATTATTGAACTTAAATCCTAGTGACTCTCTTAACATTTGTTTAATGCCAAAGTGCAGATAAATGTCAGATGTGGAGAGGGAAAAAATGATATATCATTTTTGATATATCATTTGGCTAACAATTTTGATTATTTTGTCCTGGAATTTTAGGAACTGCTTGAGGTGAATTATATACGTCATTTTTCTGAAGATTTAATGTCAAAAAATCTTCAGGCTTGTGATTTTTGCATTTTAGTGTTTAGAAAGTCATTTTCTCGATTAAAATCATAACCCTACCATCTACTCTGAGCTACTAGTAAATTTATATCTATTTGGAGGATTTATAGAGCAGTATTTTTATTAAAGCTTTCTACTGATGTCGCTTTATAGTTTATAAAAACTGAAAATATGTTATCTTATTTAACTTACATCAATCTGGCAAGATAGGTAAGGCTGTAGGGTGATTTTACTTTTCCAGATGATTTTTAGAAAAGGCTTCATGCCGTGAGCAACTCACATAAGAGGGTCAAAGTGCAGACTAGAACACAATTTTCCTGTATCCCCAACAAGAGCTATTTTTTTTAGAAAAAATTTTTAATGTTTATTTAGTTTTGAAAGGAAGAGAGAGAGACAGAGCATGAGCAGGGGAGGGGCAGAGAGAGAGGGAGCTGTCAGCCCAGAGCCTGACATGGGGCTCAAACCCATGAACCGGGGATCATGACCTGAGCTGAAGTCTGATGCTCAACAGACTGAGCCACGCAGGCACCCCAGAACCATTCTGATGTCAGATGCAATCACATGTTGTACATTTAAGGTCTAGACAGGGCATTGAACTTGCTCAACAACTAAAGGCAGAGTACAATGGGGACATTATCCCAGTTATGATTTCTTAAAATGTCACAAAGGAAAGGACCATTAAGTAACAGCTTGTCTATGATTCCCAAATGCTGATCAGGGAGACACTACAATGAGATTCCTACCAGTCTACATCAAACAAAATTCGACAAAAATAAGTGCAACTGAGTGTGTTTTTAATGTAAATTACACACCCACACCCACATATACACAAACACACACACACATTTCTGAGACGAGCATCTGCCTCCATTTCAAATATACCTTCTTAAAAAAATAATTCTGATAGCAGACGGCAGGTTGTTGTTACTTTGTTGCATTTGGTTTTGATCTTATAAGAAATCAACTTGTTCAACATTCAAAACTTCACTTGTCCCAGAAATTAGGAGACTTCTAATATAGACCGAGGCTCTCTTTTATAGGTAATTTAAATTTAATGGAGTTATATGGCTTCTCTAAGGCATCTCATGTTTAACCTAAACCAAGAACAAGGTGACATGAGTCCTCACTCTAGATCTACCCGATGTGCCATAGATGTATGTAAACACGGCACATATTTTTTTTAAAAGATGCTGATCTACACTGTTCCTTAAACATACTGTGCTGATTCTTAAATACTTGTTTTTATTTACAATTTATGTTTTATGGAATATTCCACCCACTCAAGTCCTTCTAGCTTCATTCTAATAACCCCTTAAAGTGTGCCCTTCACCCCCTCCTCTATAATATTCATCCTAACCACACCAGATAACAGTGACCCCTCTGCCACCAACTCCTTATATATAATCTCATGAGGTATTGTCCTGCACTTCAGTTTTCTTTCTTTTCTGTAAATTCTGGGCAAGCAGGAACAAATGACTATATTTCATGAGAGCTGTGGTCTTACTGCTTTACACATAAAGGTGACTTGTCGATTGATTAGTTGGAAAATCATTATCTGTCCTGCTGTCCTTGGTGAAATGTTCATGGTCATGACTTCAAGATCTTTTCTGCTATGTTTTGTTACAATCATCTCTTCGCATCTTGCTTTCATAACGGTTCTTACTTTTCCTCAGAAGTACTAGAATACAACTGGCTATAATAATCAGAATTTTCTTTCTGATTCTTGGTTTAGCTAGAAACATTTTAGTAATGAACACTACCATCAAATATGCTGTCCCCATTATCTGCACCTGAAAACTGCTCTCAATTTCTTCTGTGTCTATGACATATTTGTGAGGAACCTTTGTTCACATATGTCTGAAGTATACCACCTTTTCTGTCCCACGTGGTAACTGATACAATGGTAACAGTTTTTTTGTATGACATATATTTCTCATGGGAAGAGATCAATTGTAAACCCTTGGATGGAGGAACAGACCCTCACTTATAGATAAGTATTATCAAAAACAATCAAGCAAATAATGAACCCTGAATCTGATTAAGCCTGTAGATGTAACTCCCAATTTACAAGAGATACAGAAGTCAAAGGTATATGCTTAAGTCTATTAAAGAAATGGATTCAACAATGTCAATTAAAAAATGGGCAGAAGACATGAACAGACATTTCTCCAAAGGAAGCATACAGATGGCCAGCAGATACATGAAAAGAAGCTCAACATCCCCCATTATCAAAGAAATACAGATCAAAACTCCAATGAGGTATCACCTCACACCTGTTACAATGGCTAACATCCATAACACAAGAAACAACCAGCATTGGTGAGAATGTGAAGAAAAAGGAACCCTCAAGGACTGTTCGTGGGAATGCAAACTGGTACAGCCAGTGTGGAAGACAGTATGGAGGTTCCTTAAAACGTTAAAAATGGAACTACCTTAGGATCCAGCAGTCACACTACTGGGTAATTACCCAAAGAATACAAGAACACTAATTCAAGGGAAGCATGCACTCCTGGGTTTATAGCAACATTATTTACAATGGCCAAGATATGGAAGGAGCCCAAGTGCCCAGTGATTAATGAATAAAAAAGATGTGGTGTATACACACACACACACACACACACATGCACACACACACACAAAGAAATATTATCCAGCCATAAGAAGGAATTAAATCTTGTCATTTGACATGGCATGGATGGATCTAGAGAGTATATTGCTAAATAAAATAATTCAGTCGGAGAAAAACAAATACTATATGATTTCACTCATATGTGGAATTTAAGAAACAAATAAGCAAAAGGGAACAAAAATGAGAGAGAGAGAGCAAGTGAGAGAGAAATAAACAAATTCTTAATTACAGAAAACATACTGATGGTTACCAGAGGGGAAGGGAGTGGGGGGATGGGTTAAATGAGATGGAGATTAAGAAGTGCAGTTGTCTTGATGAGCACAGGGTGATGTGTGGAACTGTTGAATTCCTATATTGTACACCTGAAATTAATATAACATTGTATGTTAACTCACTAGAATCAAAATAAAAACGTAAACAAAAATAAAGAAACGGATTCAACAAAATCCCTATTTCCTCAACAGATAAACTGCAGGGGAAAGTAAAGAAAGGCTTGTTTTTCAATCATTTATAGTTTACAAGACTTTAAAGCTATTTAAATAATTGCAGTTTATGTACTTCATTTGGATCCTAATTCACACAAACTGTAAAATTAAACATTCGTAATATTTACGAGATGGTTGAAAATGTGTACCCTGAATGAATCTCAGATGATATTAAGAAATGATCTTAAATTTTAGATGTGATCTGGTTGTCGTGATTGTATGAATTAAGAGCTTTAATCTTTCAGAGAAACATACCAACACATTGTTGGATAAAATGACAGGACAACTGAAATTTGCTTTAAAATAACATGGAAGGCAGAGGCGCCTGGGTGGCTCAGTCAGTTAAGCATCCAACTTCAGCTCAGGTCATGATCTCCCAGTCAGTGGGTTCGAGCCCCGCATCGGGCTCCATGCTGACCGCTCAGAGCCTGCAGCCTGCTTCAGATTCTGTGTCTCCCTCTCTCTCTCTGTTCCTCCCCAGCTCGCACTCTGTCTCTCTCTGTCTCAAAAATGAATAAATTTTAAAAAATTAAAAATTAAAAAATTAAAAAAAATAATATGGAAGGGGGAAGGTGGGTGGAGATACGTAGAAAAATACAGGCATTAGTTGACAGTTGTTGAAGCTTGGTGACGAATGTACAAGTGTCTCTTATTTTGCAGATTTTGTATATTTAAAAATCTTCCTATAACCTTTTATTTATTTTTTTTAAACATTTTTAATTTTATTTATTTTTTTAACGTTTATTTATTTTTTGAGACAGAGAGAGACAGAGCATGAACGGGGGAGGGTCAGACAGAGGGAGACACAGAATCGGAAGCAGGCTCCAGGCTCTGAGCCATCAGCCCAGAGCCCGACGCGGGGCTCGAACTCACGGGCCGCAAGATCGTGACCTGAGCTGAAGTCGGACGCTTAACCGACTGAGCCATCCAGGCACCCCTCCTATAACCTTTTAAATAAGACTATTATTTGAATTTTAATCCTGGTTCCTCTTTTTTGATCCTTAACATCCTTGGGTAAGTTGCTTAAGCTGTCTATGCCTCAGTTTTCTTGCAGCTTTCAAAGAAGTTTTGTGAGGATTCACTAAATTGTCCTACAACATAATTTCTTACCATCTGGCAGAGTAGGGCCTCAATTACTGGTACCTACAAGTATTTTCAATAAGGAGACAAAAGGGTGCCGCTCCGATTATCTTGCTGATTATTAGTCTGTAAATCTGTGGCAAAGTGACTGTTTTTCAGGGGTTTTTCCCTGTAATCAATACAATGATAACACGTATTATCCTGGAAGCTGACATCCGCTCTGCCTATGTGTCACACACACATTTTTCATTTATAGTTCTTACTCCTGGGTTGGCTCTTCTCACCAAACCCTGTGTGGTCTTGTTGCATTCATCCTTGCTCCCATGACGTTCAAAGTCTCTAAAGACGTTCACGGTCTTTGATGCTCAAGGTCTCTAGAGAGCTTGTCTACAAAGCCCTGCCTTTTGCTGGTATCTCCTCATTTCAGGAAGCACATGTTCCCCAACAACTAACTCGGCCTCCCCAAAGCTGTTGCTGGTCCATTTAACTAGATTTTAATAGTGGCAAATGCTATACTCCTTTGGCAAATTCGGAAAATTTCAGTCATTTTTGCATTGGGCTATTTGTTTTGGTCAACATTATCATCTTTAGAGTCAGAGTGACTTCGTCTTAACATCAACTCGGATGCCAACCAGAGATAACTGGGACCTTTAACTCATTATATTCACGTATATAACGCTTCTTGATCTTAAAACGCTGAGCATGAAGTAGACTAGGGTGGAAATCCTAAAGCTAAAGATTATTTTGAGGTGATTAAAAAACTTTATTTTAGTTAAAAATTGTTTACTTGAACTAAAACTAATCTTCAGATAACATACAAGCAGACAGTTGTTCAATCTTAAGTATATTTTTATCTCAAGCTTTTAAATTAAAAAAAACCCTCAAATTCTGTCTTTATATATGATTTTATTAACCATCTATGATTTTAACTAAACCATTCCTACTGATACTGATGAATTTTATATTATTTCCTAAAACTATATGGAAAGTAAGATGTTAAGCATTTTATTTTATTTTATTTTATTTTATTTTATTTTATTTTATTCTCATATAAAATTTATTGTCAAATTGGTTTCCATACAACACCCAGGGCTCATCCCAACAGGTGCCCTCCTCAATGCCCATCACCCACTCCCCCCCACCCCCTGTCAACTCTCAGTTTGTTCTCAGTTTTTAAGAGTCTTTTACGTTTTGGCTCCCTCCCTCTCTAACTTTTTAGGCATTTTAAATGAAATACCAGTTTTCAAGGTAAAACTTGCTTCAAAAAAGATATTCTACAGGGGTGCTGAGGGGTTCAGTCAGTTAAGCGCCCGACTCCTGTTTTGGCTCAGGTCATGATCTCATAGTTCAAGGGATCAAGCCCCATGTTGGGCACTGTTTTGACAGCATGGAGTCTACTTGGGATTCTCTTTCTCTCTCTCTCTCTCTCTCTCTCTGCCCCCCCCACTTTCTCTGTCTCTCTAAAAAATGAATAAATAAGCATTTTATTAAAAAAGATACTTCTACAATGGAAAAAAAAAGCTATGAAGATATGATTCAATGCCTTTCTTAAACTCAAGTAGAAAGTTTCAGTAACTATGAAGTAAACTTGTCAATTAATTTTCATTATCATTGACTTGACCTCTTACGTAGTTAAATAATGACCTTCACAGGGACATGTAATATCTGTGGAGTTTCCACATAGAATACATAACTTATGCCTATGTTTCTCATTAGAAACATATATAAATCCAAGTGAGCGTGTAGAAGGTCACAGTTTCCAAAGATGACATTAATTATATCTCCCATCTCATATGCTCTTATTCAATAACAATAAAAAGATGAAGTCAAATCCCCCTCCTTTCAAACCTGGGCTGGCCTTACAATGTCTCTATGACCTAATGGAATGGGCCGGAGGAGACACGGTGTGACTTTTGAGGCCAGGTCAAAAAAGGTTGTACAGCTGCTACCCAGTTCTTCTGGGAAGCTTGTTCTGGGAGCAGTCAGGGGCCATGTAAAAAGCCTGTCTAAGCTGAGACCACCCTGCTGCAGGGGCCATCTGAAGCACTCCAGATGACAGAACAGCTGGGCTCATAGGCAACAGCAGCAACAATTGCCAGTTATGAGTGAGCTGTTTTGGGTGTGCTAGACTCCCCATGGCCCCGGCCCCAGCCAACACCTGTCTGAAATGCAAGAGAGACCCCAAGTCAAATCTCCTGTCCTTAAATAATGAGCGAAGCAAAATTACTTTTTACGTGGTCAAGTTTTGAGATAGTATTTATTCAATAATAGTAACATGAACAGAGTGGTTCTCTCCATTCAATTATTTTTCAATGAGCTTCCTTTAATGTGATTCTAAATTTTCCATTGAAATGCAATTGTTTCTAAGTCTAGTCTGAATTATTTATTTGTTCTCCCAAATTCTGTAAAAGGAACTTTATCTTCGTTAAAATAGGGCTATTTGTTAAAGTAAATAAGATTCTACTTAAGATATTACCAGAAAATCATTTCTGAAATGAAGGCTAATGACAAATTGTACTTTTTTTTTTTCTAGTTGCCCCAGTGATGAATAGCATGGTTCTTTAGCAAATGTCAGCAATCTGGTAAACTGCATGTTGGACAAAGGCCAGGTTGCCCTAAGACATCATGCTTCCCCCCCCCCCACCCTGTTCTGTGGCAGGGGTCCAAACTCCACAATTTATTCTTGTTGACTGCCAACAATATTTTTTAATAATGCTGTCTTCAATTTAATAATGAAGACAATAGTGATACACTTCAGTTTTGGTACATGACAGATACAACAGGTTGGAGTCTCAGTTCCACCAAAAACCTTTCTGTTCAAGGCATACATGTTTCCTGATTCCCCTCTTAAAAACAGCAATTTGATTGTGATGGCAGTTGCATTGGGTTTCAGAAATAGGAGATTCCCCCTTTAATTTGATTCTCTTTTCAGATAAACTCAAGGAAGGTTTAAGCTTCCTGATTCTATGGCCATCCTCAAACAAACAAACAAACAAAACAACAACCAAAAAACAAAAATGCTGTGCACCACAGCTCCAGGACTCCTAGTCAGCCATGTTTTCTCCTTTTTCCAGCTTGATAGAATCAAGAATATTGTAGAATTATGCACTCATCCAAGCACTAGGTCATGCATATATTCACTTATTCATTCGTCAGGCAATTATTGATGTTTGAGAGCCTAACAAGTATAAGGCATTTTGTTGAGTACAGGGTATACAAAGTAAGTTATCACTATACTTTCCTTAGGGTATTGGAAGGAAATGTTTCAGTAAATAAATAAAATATACTGAATAACTACTATATATATGTTATATATAATTTATATATATATAAATATATAAGAATAATCAAGGAAAATATAGATTATAGTGAAAGCACAGAAGTAGACAAGCTACAGGAAAGCAATCCGCCAACTAAGTCAAGGATTAATTGAACCTTGACTGTTATAGTGTAGTTGCTTCAGGGCTTTCTCCTTTTATTGAGACTGGAATGAAAAGTGGATTACTTCTCCTTTATCCTTATTTTCAAGGAAATATATAATCTCTTTGCTATTCTCTGAAGGAGAAAAGTTAAGATTAGAGGGTCCCCTGCATTTCTTTTGCTCAGGGAGTTGATATTCCGGTAACCTATTCTCAGCCTGTCCTCTGGAGCCAAGATGATCTTGCAGGGAGAACACATCGCAGCTGTAGTCTGACCAAATGCCTTGATCTCACACAGCTGCCTCTCTCTCCCTCCCGGGACTGAGAATGAAACCAGGGATGTGTCAGTTCTCAGTCAGCTCAAGAAGACAGATGCTTCCTGTGGCTTTCTCTGACTCCTTTCTTCCTCCTCCCCATCTTTGACCCCTGATGTCAGGAACCTCGGCCATCCGAGTCGCATGAGAATTCCTCTTGCTGCGTCTAAAGATCTGCCATACTCCACCCTACCCAATAATAATTTAGGCAACCCATTGGGCATGCTCGGTGCACAGCCTCCTTCCCGCACCATGTCTTAGACATACGCTTTGGCTGCATCTGAAACTCCCAGTGAGGGTCACCCATGTCCCTGCTGCTGCAACAGAAACTATAAAAGCAACTGAACTTCCAGCATTCTCTCTGCCCCTCTACAAAACAGCCCTAATTTATTCTTCTGAGTTGATTTCACAGAGTAAGTGTAATGGTTCATTTACCTCATGGATAAAATTTGCTTCTGGAAAACCAGTTTCCCCAGATAAGAAACAGCTATGGCATATATGTCTCAAGTGGTGACCACTGACAAAATTTTCACCAGTTGAAGCAAAATGATTAAAAAGAAGAAAAGTAACTCTATGCAACTTGAAGGCTTGTATTTTTTTTTTGCTAAGATTTGTTTTAAACTAAAATATCCTTTGCCATATGAAGTACATTTTAGGAACCAGTAGCTATTTGTACTGCTTTTACAGGGCAAAATAAAATGTTACATCTTCTGACATCATCTCTAGAGAGCTAACTATGTGGGTTGTGAATCATTTATGATTATAAAATAGCCAAATGTTTCATTGTTCTCCACTTAACCAAACCCCTTTTATTCAAAGGAATAGTGTTTGGAGAAGAGTGAACTGCTTGATAATTGCAGCATTTTCTAGTTCATGTCTGCTTATAGCTGGAGGTGATACAGTCCCTTTGGGAGGCAGGGGAGAGAAGGTGTTATTTTATATCAATCTTGACAAGCCATGTGCTTCTTAGAGATTCTCAATTTCAAAGAAAAACACAAGAACATTATGACGAAGAGCCTCATGTGACTAGCCAACTTTGTCTGAAATGGTAAGCTAAATACAACAGAAAGGTAGACACTATTACAAACATTTCTATTCTTACCTAACGAAATGGGATCTATTCCCACTTACCCAATGAAAGTTGCAAAGTTACAGGTAGTAAATGGTAAAGCAGAACTTCAGTTCAGAGGTATTGAACGGCATAACCCAAGTTCTTTCAACTATTAAATAATTTTAAAAGGTATTTAAATTCCTTTCAAGTTTGCTTATAGGAAATGTATCGACAAGTATTATTTAAGTTTGGAAGAATAGTCAAAAAACAATGCTGATCCTTATTTTACCTGCCAGGATCGATCTGCCTTTTAGCAGCCAGATGAAAGTACCAAATAATGCTACCTGGTAACATGTGAGCCAAAGACGAATGGTTACCTGATAACACTTGGGCCAAAGAGGATACGTATAAGTAAGGGGACTGTTTTCCTGCAAGATATTAGGTACATAAAACAGAACTTCCAATCACAGGATCAATATTGAACATTTTGAAAAGATTGCACTAAAATGAGTTACATTGGTGCCTTTTTGATTTTAAGGGAACTCACAGATTTCAAATTTGCTAAGCTTATGTTTATTTTATTTTTGTAATAAATGTTACATTTAAGAGTAAATTGCTTTATGTCTTAAGAGAAAAAAGAAAGAAGGAAGATTTCATAAAATTCTGATCCAAACTGCAATTACAAGAAAGTACAAGAAATTCAGCCAAACAACTTGGCCAATATCTATGGAGCATTCATTATTTCTTGGACGGGTTGAAATATGCTTACTTTCTCAATCCTGGATGCTATAGAAATAATAAACATGCTATAGAAAATATACCATAATGCTATTCAGATACATTAGAATGAAGGATGAAAGCAGTCAATGTGTCTTCTTGAACCACCTCGAATTTTCCCATGGACTAATTATTCAATTGTAACTTCACAGTTTTAACATCTCAGCTTTGAAAGAACTGTTTACAAATTTGATGCCATTTAACTTTGTTAAAAATACTTCTTAGTGGCAAAAATAGTCAAACGTTTTAATAAGAAATGTTTGCTTCTGTTAAACATTGTTTAGATGACAAAGGCCTACTGTCCTTCAACACTGTAGGTCCTCTCCCCTCATTAGAAGCTCTGGCAAG
Source organism: Panthera leo (assembly GCF_018350215.1). Lineage (NCBI taxonomy): Eukaryota > Metazoa > Chordata > Mammalia > Carnivora > Felidae > Panthera > Panthera leo. The sequence goes on from NC_056685.1 coordinate 112,513,983, forward strand.
GATAATCCTTAAGAAAACATTAGCCTTTGATGCAGATAAGCATTCACATTTCTCGTTCCAAAGTGCATTACATTTTTTTTCTCTGTTATAATAATTCAAGCTTCATGTTCAGATCACTAGAAAATTTAAACCAAAAAATAAACTGCATTGCCTTTACTATGAACAAGGTTGCCTATTTCTCCTTCCTCTTTTTTTCTTTTTTACATATCTTTCAGCCTTTATTCCATAGAATCCTCATATAGAAAATATGTATTGGGGCACCTGGGTGGCTCAATCAGTTGAGCGCCGAAGTCTTGATTTCAGCTCAGGGCATGATCACACAGTTCGTGAGTTCGAGCCTCAGGTTGGGCTCCATGCTGACGGTGCAGAGCCTGCTTGGGATTCTCTCTCCCCCTCTCTCTGCCCCTCCCCCACCTCTCTCTCTCTCTCTCTCTCTCTCTCTCTCAAAATAAATAAATAAACACTTAAAAATATATTTTCTGTTTTAGAAATATCTGACCAAAATTATTTACAATATATTTAAATATGAATTTAACAGAAACTAAAAGTAACTTAGCTGAGACCATTCCTCATGGGAACTCAGTTCTCTTAATTATATAGGGTTTCCTCAAACAAATCATTATTACAATGTTGGCTACTTCTTTGGTATATAATGTCAGTAAACCTTTTACAGGAAAGACGTGCACTCTGGGCTCTTAGATAAAGGTAACACGTAAAAAATTTCCTCATCAAAAAACAACTCAAAATAAACAATAAAAAATAATAACAAGGACAACAACAAAGCTGTATCATGAGATGCCCAAGTCAATGAACTTGATGTTTCCTGAGACTGATTTTTCTGTTTAGTTTTGAGAAATAGCCTTAGGGCTTTTTTATGAAAGACCAGTAGAAAACTGTCTCCAATGCTTTCATCAGAGTCAAGCTTTATAAACTATTTATCATGTGAGCAAAATAAAGCCACATCTATGGAAAAATAAAACCAGTGAAGTGACCGAACAAGTCTTTGCTCCTTAAAATTATCAACTGTTCATTGTTGGTATTATATGTAGTGGGAATAATCATGAATCTTTTTAACGTTGTTACGAGAGGCCAAGTGAGATTTAACGTGTATCACATGTCTTAGGAACTTGGCCATTTAATAAATTTTTTAAAAGTCTACCACTTGGGGCACCTGGTGGCTCAGTTGATTAAGCATCTGACCCTTAATTTTACCTCAGGTCATGATCTCATGGTTCTTGAGTTTGAGCCCCACATCAGTCTCTGTGATGGCAGCACGGAGCCTGCTTGGGATTCTCTGTCACCCTCTCTCTCTGCCTCTCTCTGCCTCTCTCTCTCTCTCAAAAATAAATAAATAAACATTCAAAAAACAAAAGTTTACCACTAGTATATCCATCATATGATGATTCCTCTGTTCAGATATTTTCATCTCCATTATTTTTCTGCCTATATGAGTAATGCAGGTAATCTCTAGATGCTTATAATAGTTTCTGTAGAATTTGATAGCAATCTAATCCCCCTTGTAGTGAATATACAATTCAAAAAAGAAATAACCACTAATATAATATCAGACCCACATGAATAAGGACCATATTTGTCTTCCTCATTCCTTTCTTCTCAGGGCTTACAACATTGTGGGGTCTCGATGTATTTGCTGAATGAATACATGAATCCAGTGGAATTATCCTGTAGCCTTTTTAAAGCCTTCTACACACTTTTGTGGGGAGGGGGTTAAATGGCTATACAATACGTCAGCACCGAAAAAGCTATCTTGAAGTGTTTGATTTTCAGTTGTTAGTATTGAACATGTTTTATGTTTTCCTGGGTTCTAGTTTGTAGTTTATTCCAACTATAGAAGTTAGTGGCAAATTTCCCTGCAAAATATTGCTAGAAAGCATGTTCTGAATAAATATAGAATGTTGAAAAGAAGTACCCTACTACACTATGGAGTTTCTCCTGTAAGGAAATACTCCATACCCCATGGTAAAGTCATTCTGTGGGGATTTTTTTTTTCTTTATTTTTCCTTATAATAAATGAACCGAGAGAGAGAGAGAGAGATACAAATCAACTGTCATGTCAACTACATTCATTCCCCTTTGGCCCATCTGCTGGGGCCTCAAACTTTCTGGAGATTTATCTTTTGAGTGTATTGCTCTTGGAATTCCCAGGCCAAATTTTTCCTGAAACATGATAAATCAAAGTGTATACAGTGTTGGGCTAAAGTTATATGTCTCGTGATTATATTGGATATTTACACCATATCTTGGCTGTAAAGATTGCTCTTGAAACTTTCTAAAGAATATAAATAGCTAGATTACAGAATGCCAAATGTAAAGCCAAAACTAAGACCCAGAGATTAAGGGAGTAGTTTGGTACTTGAAAGATAATTTTTTGTTCTAAAACTTTACTTGTTTTACTTCTGATAACTCTACATACTTTACAATTTAGTAATGTTCAAACACCGTTATCTGGGCTAAGCCAAGAGTAGAGACATCACCCACGTCTTAATATCTAGTATTTCTTGAAAGCAAATCACTGAATTAAAATGAGCCTTCACTTTGGAATCATAGGACAGTGATTTGTTCAAAATTTTATTTCAAAGAAAGGGGACCATGAAGCTCAGAAAGATTTTTCAAAACGTGATTTGTCTAAGATTGTGCAAGCGATGGAGCCCCTACTTTAAAAAAGGGAAGAAAACAGTCTCCTAACTTCAAGGCTACTTCTTTCTACGCTATTCGGCTTCCTTTGCTTCTCCATAGGTGGCACTGTCTCTCACATTTGGAACTGCGGGGATTCAAAATGAAAATGTTTTAACTCTCAAGGAAGCCCATTCCTGTGAACACAACAGGGTAGGGGATATGTTAACTAACTATTTGAAACAAACAGTAACAAAAAAATAGAACATAAAACAAAGTAAGGAAAGAGGGCCTCCTGCACCTACTCACCCAAATCAGAACACTGCACAACTCGAAGGTGGCACTGACAGCGGAAAGGACACACTGGTCCCAGAGGCTCTAATTCAGAATCAATAGGAGGGTGCTCTTCTGGGCCTATCCCAGAAGCCTCATCTTCTAGCATAAAGTCAAATAAGCCTCTCTGTTGGAACGGCCCAGCCCAGGAAACTTGTGCAAGCAGGAGGAAGATGATAGTTGCCTTCATGATTTATCTCATGTATTTTCACTGCCAAGGAACCTGGGAAACAAACGAAAGGTTTAGAGGAGTAGCACTGCCTGGTTACGTTGTTATCTCTGATATGAGATAGAGTAGAGTGAGTGTAAAGCATAAAAAAAAACCATATTTCATTTATTGTTAGGAAGCCGAATATTGAAATGTATTTGAAAGGTACATAATAGACTACCTGGCACAGCTATTTACTTCTGTAAAGAAATGTGAATGTTCTTGAAATCTGCTTGCTTGAATTTGGAGTCTGAATTAAGGCAATATATATTCACATCATTTGCAAAATCGTTAAGATGATAGATCACGTTGGAATTTTCAATGCTCATTCAACATAAGCCATGCTACGGTCAAATAAAATTTCATCTATACACATGAGAGATCTCCAATTCCTGTGTCAGAAATATCTCTGGAAGCCAATCTCCTCTCTCCATCCCACTGTATTTATCTTGGTCCAGACCTTTCTCATCACTCCCTGAACTTTCACAAGAGCTTCCAACTGGTCTCGGCCTTGGCCTTGAAGATTCTCTCTACTCCAGGCCATCTTCAACTCTGCTGCCCAAGTCATGTTCAGAAAATCAGATTTCCTTGTATTTCTATTCTACTGAAAACTCCTTGTTGACTTCTCAAGGCTTGCCCATCAGGTCCACATCCCCTTTGCTGCAAGTGAGACCATTCACAATCTGGTGCCGATGTTTCAAGCCCTGTTTCTCTCCATTTCCTCTCCACTCCGACCCCCACCACAGCCCTGACACTCAAAGCTAATTGCCCTTTAAAATACCTACCTTGGGAGAGAGTTGCAAAGATTGAATGAGATAATGGACTTCCCTTGTGTATTCCCTGGCTCATCCACACAGGATGCTGCTTCCTCCCTCTTCTGTGTCCCAAAGCACGTTGCTCTTACCTCTTTTAAAGAACTTATCACATTATACTGTAATTTGTTTGGCGTGCTTGGTCTGTCCCCCCCAGCTAGAAGATGCACTCCTTCAGGGCGTGTCTTATTATTCTTTGTTCTGTACCCAGGCCTTGCACAATATTTTGCACAAAAATGACTCAATTGACCATCAATTTATTAATAATACACGTTATTCGGTTTGTTCCAAGCAACCAGTCTGATTTTTTAAAACACAAAGTTGTATTTTTTCAATAGCAAATTTCTAGCATGAGGAAGGTAACAAATCCAAAACTTAAATTTGGTATAAGCACAGTTTACTTTTCAAAATAAATCTATTGACCAGTTTCTCAAACTGATCATTTTTTAAAAAAAACAAATAAACATCTATGGAAAATCCTACTGATTTTTATATGACTCCCATGTTATCTGGTTTCTTGTAAAGAAACAAAAGTACAGTTTTGGCAAATCCATGTACTTCTCCATTCATTCAATGAGCCCTTTAGATTTATATATCTGTTGTTGAATTTGTTGTTTTGTTAGCTGAAGTGAACTAAATAAATCTTAATTGACAAAAAGTAGCTGATCATATGGAGAAGAAGCAGTCTATTTTTGAGCTGATATATTTTAAAACACCACTGGAAATGTTCTAAGGATTCCAAAAACACATTGTAGATACTATCTTTAGTTTTGCCACATCTACGTTGAATTGTACACTTACAAGGAGCATATTAAAGCTGCAAATTCATAACTAGACTTAAAGAATGATTTTTTCATCAGCAGCCAATGGTAGCATATGCAAAAAAAAAAAAAAAAAAAAGAAAAAGAAAAAAGAAAGAAAGAAGGAAGAAAGAAACCCAAAAAACAAACAACAACAACAAAACAAGCAACTTTATATGCCCTGACCTTAAGGTATCTAAGTATCTTCTGGAAATTCTTGGCTAGGTCCACTAGAGAGGGAAAAAACAGTTTTTGGATTTCTTACACTTTTGTTCTTAGTTTCTACTTATTACTGAGGTGTGTATAAGGCAGCACATATACAGAACGGGTCGTGGCTTTTCATTTAAAAAATACCACAAAGTTTATTATTCACGCTGCCCCTTTAAATTTGGTATCAGGTTTTCTCTAGGAGTATATTCCCACTCATTTACTGCATAGCCTTTTTACGGAGACCCTATTGTTTTGGCAGTGTTTCCTTGGACTGGATCTCAGGGAGTGGTTTTTGGTCTGTTTCACATTAAAATGCAATGTTTACGGTTTACCACAGTTTGCTAGCCTTGCATATTTAATATCTTACAATTTTAGGAGAAAAATGAAGCAAAGTAATTGCAGATTTAATAAATAGCAATGCGAATTAACGCAGATGTTGCCTTTTGATCTTTTCTCCAGAGCAGAGAATGCCTGGTTGTTTCACTAACTCAAAAAAAGAAATGTTGAACATGAGCTCAGAGGAATATTATCATTTATATGTGTTTCCTCTTGTTAAAATGGTGCAAATTCTCTGCACAATATTTTTCTTGGTTAAAGCTGAACACAAACAGGAAGTTTATAGCTTTCATTACTTATATTATATCACTTTGATGTGTGTGCATGTGCGTGTGTGTGTGTGTGTGTGTGTGTGTATGTGTGTGCATTTTAACCCTGAATGTCCTGGAGAAGAATATGTCAAGTAACTTTATACAAATTCCCCCAGGAGATTATTTCTTTAAATTACTGTCATCATACTTGAAGATGCAGCATCTTAAAACAATTAGTGGAGGCTATTGATATGAATAATTTTTAATCACTTTTCCTTCCTTAGTATATAAGAAAAATAAGCACAAAATAGCAGTTGCCCTGTGGAACCCAGAAGATTATTTACTGACATATTATATTTCCCAAGTTTCTTTGAAATTGTTTTAAGCATTCTCAAAATGTATGACTCCTTCTTACCTGCTAATTGTTAGGTATAATGTCACTACTGCACTAAAGCTACTTGCCCCACTTTCTAAGTGTTTCATCAAAAATAATAATTTCTGTCTCCTTAAACTACTTCAGCCCATTAAATTCACTATGTAATTCAGATCACCATTTGTAGGATGTCATTTATGCCTTTGGTGTGACTTTCAAAATCCAAATTTAACCCTCAGGAGATTAGTAAAACTATAACTACAGACAAAAATAAAAATCCCCCAGCACTAGGTGAATGGAAAACCCCAATAATAACAGAAATGATTTAAAAATAGACAATAAAAAAGGCATTTATCCACAAATAAGGGCTGCTATAGGAGGCATTTGGTTCTTTTTCTGGTCAAAATAGCAATAGGAAAAGCAAAAGCCACAGGAATTTATGTCACTGGGAGCCCACTTAACCAGTGGTCATCGGTGGTACCCTCTTTTGAAATTAGCAAGAAAAATAACCTACACCCTAGTGATGTATCTTACAATACAATTTCATTTGCATTGAGAAAACTGACTGGGTCTTATCTTTCCCTGTAAGGAATTATGTAGCTAACTGTGAGATTTTCTTTAATAAACAGCATAATATTTGCAATATTTATTTTCACCTCTGTGATGATAATTTCTGTTCTTCTCTAGGTTGTAGAAATATACATTTAACTTCTGCAGCTCACCACCAGAGTTCACATCACTGAGGTTTTAAAAGTTCTGAACATATGCAAGAATTCAGGAGGGGACTAAATCCTTAAATACATACATATAACCCAACTACAAATTCGATGCTGATCTAGAATACTTTTTTATAAATACTTTCTAAAGAGGTAAAACATTTCATTAGTACAAATACAAAATACATCAATATAGATACTCATGGTGTTAGGTTACAGTTTTTTTAATAAACATCTTTGCAAGAACAGAAAGAACTAAAACAATGCATTCAACCATTTTACCAAATATTTAACTTCTGTCTTCAAGCAATACTTGTTTAAAATGCTGCATAAAGATTATCAAAAGTTTAGCACGATTTTTTTTCTTTCCTTTTTCTCACCAAACAATTCCTTTTTGCTCTCAACTTGATCGAAGTTTTATTAGTCTGTAGCAGAGTTCAGGACAATTATTGAAAACCATACCTTTTAATCCGGGGATTTGCCACAGGAGCCCTCAAAGCTGAGATGTAATTACACTAAATATTCAGCCCCAGCAAAAGAGTTTGCAGGTGTGGAAAGGAGGAGGGGGTAGGTGCTGCTCTGTGACTGTCACTAGGTTGAAAACCTCCTGCTTCTACTCCATAGCACGGTTAAAAAATAAGGTTTCCCTCAATGAACACAATCCGGCTGACACCCACATTAGATCATATGGTAATGATATGTCTCTTGTATTGCAGCCAGAAAGTTTATCGACCTTTTTTTCTCCCCATTTGCTTTATTCCTTTTGCATCTGCTTAAGATTCTAAACTGCTTATGTGGTAGAGAGGGGCAACTTGATTTGAAATTTGTTTTATTGTGTGGATTCATTTCCCTAAAACATTGTAGCTAAAGGGTTTGCTTCCCCACCCCCAACCTCACTGCACTAGCCACCCTTTCTAGTCTTGTTTATAAGAAGCATTTATACTTCCAAAATGACAGTTTTTCTTGCTATCAGGATGTGTAAATCCAGCAAATGGAACGAAATTAATCTTGTAGTTATTTTAAATGTGGTCTGCAGAAATAAATGAGTGATTTAGGTGAAAATTTTCATTCAGATTCTTACTTGCCTTGGGCTGTTTGCACAAATTCAAGTACTCAGCTGTGGAGTTTTCCTGTGTATTTTGAACATATTTCTAGTGTCCTGGAAAAAAGTCATGATTTTTTATGTGAAGAATATCACGTAGTTATTATTTCCTTACTCATAGTTTATAATCTCTCTTGTTGTTTACCAGCCTTTAGGTTTCTTTCTATTTTTCTAAATAAAACACATAGATACCAGAAATGGGTTTCATTTTAATTTAGCCTGTATATGAAAATTTTGATTTTCATGGACCACACTTTTATATAATCCAGAATTTTGAAAAGGCAACAAAGTCTATGGCTCTTTTCAAATTTCAGTAAATAGCAAAAAGGAAATGTAAACACAAGGAAAGATATTTATTTAGCCACTGGAAAGCTTTTTTGAGTTTTTCTTAATTCCCTTGCTGGATGCTCTTTAATTCTTTTCCTCTGTGTCTCTATGTTTTGACTTGTATCTTTATGCCATGGCCCCTAGGCTGTTACCAGGTGGAAACTTGAAATCCACATCTGTGAAACATGAGAAGTTAACCCTCCCCTCCTCCACCTTCCCCTCCCCTCCTCTAGCCATCCAACTACACAATTCTACAGTAAATACTTCTGCCTTAATGAAACTTGAAGGAATTAAATTCCTGAGTGGATATCTAAAGGAGGGGAGGGGTGCTGTCACATGATATTTTTCCTTGTTTCCCAAGACCAGCCTCCCTTAATTTTACAACTCCCTGCCCAACACCTCCTCTCTTTGACATCTAATAACCACATACCCAGTTATTTGGATCACTTAGAAAAAAGCCAAGAATTATTTTCCCTGGACATTGGTGCAAAGTCCATGATCCCCTTATGTGGAATCAATTACATTTTCCTCTTGAACTCCTCTTGTATCTATTTCTTTCATATACAGGTAATCCCTTCTTCTTCGTATTGTAGCTTTTTATGTATGTGTCTTACCCCAAGGGAGGGAGCACATCGTTTTCTTTTGTAGAGTGCTCGCACCCAAGCACAGTCACGGTATACAGTAAATTCTCAAGAAACACTTGGTGAATGACCACATAAAGTCAGTCAGATCTTTGGCTATGGATTCCACCATGATTATTGTTTTGCCCAGTCCTGGTTTGATCCTTATCAAAACTCAACCCTACCACAGAGTATATAATGAATAATGGCGATAATTGTTGCTGAAGAGAGAGAAAGGGGTGGGAGGATAAGGATATTAAGGAGAAGTAGGAAAGGCAATGGAAAAGACGACACATTATCTCGATATGTAGATACTTTCATAAAGCAGAGACATTTTGGTTATGGTTCACATCTGGGTTCTTTCTTCTGATGGTAAGTGTATGAATTCAGACAATATTTAACATCTGAGTCTCAGTTCCCATATCTGTATGATAGGTAAAAATTATTACCTAACTCAAATTGGAGAGAAACATTGGAGAGAAAACTAAATAAAGCAATATACATAAAGCATACAACTCAGAACATGTCCCAGTTAATTAAACTCTCCATAAATGTTAGCTTTTTTTGTTCTGATGTACATCACAGCAATCCTTTGTGATGAGCAAGGGAAATCGTCTTTATTCTTTCCATTTTACAGATTAAAAAACAGAAGTCCAATGATCTGCCCAAGTTCACAGAGCTAGCTGGTAAGAAGCACAACAGAAACTAATACCCAGTTCTTCTTGAACCTAATCTAGCTTTCCATTACTGGACTAGATTTTAAGAAAGATCAAACTCTTAAGATATAAAAAACTAATTAGCAAAATTCTTGGGCAACATGTCTTTGCAGACTAGTTTAAGATCTGTGACCAAGTTACAATTCTTTCTACACTTTGTATTTGTGCAAGAACAAATCTTTCCTCTTTTTTTTTTTAAATTTCAGTAAGAACCCCACTTCTAAAACCCCAAGGATTTTACCAACATCGTCTGATTTAAAATCTGTTCTAGGGTGCCTGGGTGGCTCAGTCGGTTAAGCATCTGACTCTTGGTTTTGACTCAGGTCATGATTTCACCATGGTGAGATTGAGCCCCACGTCAGGCTCTATGCTGACAGCATGGAGCCTGCTTTGGATTCTCCCTCTCCCTCTCTGTCCTTTGTACATTCACACGATCTCTCTCTCTCTCTTTCTCTCTCTATGTCAGAAATATATAAATAAACATTTTAAAATATAAAATTTGTTGTTTAATTAGATGTTAAGTTGCATACTGTCACACCCACTTTTAGGTAGGAGACCCTAAGACACAATAAAGTCATATGCAGTTAAGTCACAAAGATGCCACGGGGCTATCATCAGAATCCAGGTATCTTGCAATCTAGTGGGAAATGGAACACTTTTGAGGCTAGAAGTAGTGCTTGTGCAGGCAGCCGAAACTTACCCTGGCTTGGAATGCTTGGGGGTAGGGTTTACTGAAACCTTGGCTACCTTATAATTATTCGAAATATTCAAATTCAAAGCACATACCACATCTGCTGTTAAAGACACTTAAACTATGATTTCTACTGACAACCCACTAGTTAACAGGGTAACTATATTCTACATGTTGTCAAAGTTCATTTCAAGGCTAGTCACTCTTCTTCACCAACATCAAATACAAGTGATTTAAATTGTACCTGTATATTAAAGATGTGAAACATGCCAGAATTTAGAAAGGTCTCCTTTGGACACCCTTTTATTTTCTAAGAGGTCTGGAAACAAGTGGTTATCTTCACAAACCTGATGTGCCTGGTTTATTCTTAGACTGACTCTTCAAAGTCAGGTCAGGGGCTGGAATGGACTATCTGGTGCTTTATTTTGTCACCCAGGACAGGTATTTTTTCTTTAGCGAAGAAAGAAGCCTCCGGTGAAGTTCAGGACAGCCTTGAATGCCAGGTGGCTTGAAACACAATCTGGTAGTAGAAAACTATGACCTTGGCCATCTTTCTTTCCCTCAAGCCTCCACTCCCCAGACCCCTCACCATCATGTTCAGTGTACTTGTGCCTTGTATAAATAACCGAACCTCTCTGACATTCAGGTTTTTAATCTATAAAATGTGGATAAGCATATTATTACCTACTTCATAGGTTTGCAGGGAGGTTTAAAGTAGGTTAGTACATATAGCTAAATAACTGTCTGCCTTGACTTAGGCATAACATCTTTTCTAGGTTCTATGTCCTGCTGAAAGGCATTCATGGACTTCATAAGGATCCAGAGACTCTAGGTGAAGAATCTCTACTTGAGCAATGAAACGGTAATAGGAATAAACATGGGACATGGAAAGTTATGAATGACGATAAGGAAAAATTATGGAGATATGTAGCTCTCTTTTACCACAAGGATGTATTCAATTCCTGAATTCTCTGCCTCTTTTCTTGAACACTCAGGAGCATCTCGTTTATCAATGGCAGTCAAGGGATTTTTATTGTTTTCATAAATTAAGTAGTTTGTACTGAAACAACAAGTCAACATTGATTAAATATCTGGTAGTGTGAACAAAGAACATACCTTTCTGTTACATAGGAAATTTCCCATAACTTAGCAAATAATTGATCAATCAACCAGCAAATACTGACTGAGGGATCACCATGTGAGAAAATATTAATACTAGGTGCTATGGAAGATACCAGGAAATAAAAAGGACAATGTGAAAGGCATGACCTTAAAGAACTCACATCGGTAAGGAGATAGGACATAATCTACCTAAATATATTGAATATATATTTATTTAAATATATATATTTAATAGCATTTTAGAGTTATCACACCATGAAACTTATAATGCATTATATAATTATAATTCCTAGGCAAAGTAAAGTATGATATAATTAAAAATAATGGTCTTAGGAAGGCAGAGGAGGGGTGGGGGAGAGATCATTTTACACATGGATAGTTAGGTAAGTGTTTATGGAGAACAAGGTACAATTTGAGCTGAATCCTGAAGGCCAAAAAGAATGTGAAAGAAGAGAGAGAGCTTTTTAGCCTGACAGAACAACGTTATCAAAATCTTGGCAATGGGAAGGCGAGAGACAATAAATAAATCAATGGGGCTTAAGTGGATGTTTTCTTTCAAAGAAGCCATGGGCCCTTTTGTCATCCTTGAATATTCAACAACTGCCATGGTGTCTGACATGTTGAAGTCACGCAGTAAATGAATGTCCCTGTGTATGGTCGTAACTAACAGGAGCTGAGGTAAGACATGAAGGTTGGGTTTGTGAAAAGACTTGAAAGTCTCCCATAGGGCACTCGTTTACTCATTCATTTGCTCACCAAACCCACTTGGTGATTAATATCTACCAATTAATGTGTTGTCGGCTGGATGTTATCAAAGGTATTTGGATGAGGTAATACCGTGATGAAATTTCTATTTTAGCAGATCAACGCTAACAAGTGTCTGCAGGGTGTTGAAACTAGAATCAAGGAAACTAGCAAGGAAGTTCTTGCTTTAGTCTTGCTGTATTAATACCTTAGTAACGAGCAGATGGACATGGTGAAAATAGGCCCACTGCCCAGGAAGCTGCTGTGATATATTAAGGACGAATGTTTGGAGCACCGGTTCTTGGTTGTGTTCTTTCAATGCATTATCTCAGGTAAGACTCATGATAACGCTATCATCGAGGCACTAGCATAATCCATTCTTGTTATCAATTTCTGTAAGATTGTATTTTTAAGTGATCCCTACACCCAATGTGGGGCTGGAACTCACAACCCCAAGATCAAAAGTCACATGTTCTACTGACTGAACCACCTAGATGCCCCTCGCATAATCAACTTTAAAAGCACAGAGCTGAGGCTGGAAGAAGCCATGCCCTCCCCTCGCTGTTCTCTGCCATCCTAACCAGATGCTTTTGTCATGTAAGCAAAGACAGAGTCAACTTCTTTACAGGCATCTTTCTCTCCTGGGAGAACATTCTTTAAATGGAGAAGAGTCACCATCAAAATAAAGCTACGTAAAGCTCTGGATGTCTGCAAAACTCATAAGGAATTGACCATCTTATATGAATTCAACTTTTAGGGTACGAAAATGATTTGTAGCCTTGATGGTGACTCCGGTGTGAGAAATTAAGGAGAAATCATGCAATCTGAATTATGGGCTTAAAAAAAGGAAAGATTGATGTAGAATCTTTCCCTGCAAAGTCTCACACAGGGTAAGACTTCATGTTGAATGAAGGCTTCCCATACTGAGCGAAGGCAGAATTGTTGACATTTTACAGAGGACACCAGCTCAGGAGATGTGCATCTTGGGAGTGAGTGGAAACTACAAAAGAGAGAGATAAAAGCCAGACCTTCCAGTTTCCTGGAAGACCACCTCCTGGCCAAGCTCCTGCCTGTTTACTTACTAATTGACTGGTGCTGCTGGAAACAAGGCTTGCTACCATAAACCCACTGAAGCACTCCTTTGGCAATGCTATGCTTCCTTTCCAAACAAAGGAAAATATACTAGATGAGGATGAAAGTTGAGTTCAAGCCCAAGATAAGATTGAATCAAATAATGTGCAATGCCTGAATTGCAGAAACAAAGAAGACCCTGTATTTGTAATTACTTTCAACAGAGATCACTTCATTTTTCAGGGAGGTAGCATACATCGTGTAATCATTGAGTACACAGACCCTGGGGCCAGACAGACGACTCAGGTTTGATTCTCGGCTCTGCCACTGAGTATCTGTGTGACCTTAGGCGGTTTCCCCATTCCTGATCACACCTTATTTCACAGGACGATACAATGAGTCTATATTTGTAAAGAGGGTAGAACAGAACCATGGAGGAGAAGCTCTGTGAGTTTATGTCAAGTAATGAAAATGTTAGAATGGGCCGAGGACTTTAAGAGATCGTTTTCTTCTTCGTCTTGTTTTTCATTCGTACTCCAGCCTGAAAGTTCTGTCCTGTTTAGTTTGGAGCACTCAAATGCAGGTCATGTCTGTGCAATGTGTATTGGCTGTGTGGCACCTATTTGGTCTGTAAATATTCTCCTTTCTATTTACCCTGTATCCTAGGAAAAGTAAATGCTCTGCCACAGAATAGAGCCTTCCAGAATTTAAGTAGGCAAATGCATGAAAAGTGTTGTTCTAATGTCTGTACTGTACAATAATGACTTAGTTTAGGAACTTGTTTCTGAGATGGTTATAGTCCCTTGAGAACTATTTGATTTGATTCAAGTTGTCCCTGTAATAGCAATAATTCATTCCTTGTAATTTGCCTTGTTGAGGTTATTTCTTTAATAATTCATGAGATGAATTTTTTGATGCAGATATACATTAACATGACAAACAAAGTGAAACATGCTTTCCCATTTAAATCATATGAGAGCTTTTATATTTGGAAACAATCCTGTATTTTGAATAAATCCACTTCAAATACTTGAGGAAATATTACTCTTCACAAATGATTTATATGCTCATTTTTAATAGAATGATGTCTAAGCATATCATTTATAAAAGGATTAAATCACCAATATGAGCACTTACTTTATAATTATGAGTCTATGGGGATAAAAAAGAAAATTGAGGCATGATCACATTTGGTGTATCGGGTGTAAATCTCTTTGGAGCTTTCTTCATCAAAAGGTTGGCTTCTCATGAAACATCTTCATTCCTGGAGGCCATTTTCAGTAACTTCCCTAGCATTACTCATGGTCTGAAACAATACGAAATCTAACCAGAAACAGAGCATTTAATTCTTCCCATAGGCCAACAACCATAGAAGTTTGTGTTATCAAAGCAGCACTTTAAATAGGTGATTTGGTAAACTTCTGAATGATAAGAACATTATGTGCCTCTCTGATGAGAGTAAAACCACATAGCAAAAGCTGCTGACAGATTATAGGAAATATTGAGCTTTTTTTTTTTCATGTAGTTGTGATGAGGGAGCATAAGGCAAGCTGACAGGCCGCAAACACCACCCCCAACCCCCCACCCAGGCGGGATATGTGTGATATTCCTCAGGCACCCCTGGCTGCCCAAGAACAAAGGAAAGGGGAAAAACAAATGGCTAACTGATAGAAATCCTCGTCCTGCAGGACCTAAGTCTCCATCACCCCTCCGTAGTAATGTGGGAAACAAAGAAGGAGACGGCAGATAGAACTAAATTTCCTTATAACCTGAAGCCCATTGACAAATACTCGAGGCAGGCAGAGTAAAATGTTTCTCCAGGAACTCCTTTACTGTCTTAATGTTAATGCTTGGCTAGAGGGAAAAGCAACTTTAGCCTGACAATAGCTAGGCTTCCACTATGGCTGAAGTATTCTTTAGCATACGAAAATCTCACTGGAAACTTCCCCTGGACTTTACCTCCCCCAACCCCATAGTATATAACCAGTCTTTCCTCATTGTCCCTGGGCAGCTCTTCCTGTCTGTGGGTCCTGTCCCTGTGTTTCAATCAAATCACCTTTTTGCACCAAAGACAGCTTCAAGAATTCTTTCTTGGTTGTCGACTCTGGACCCACAAACCCCACTGTCACCCGCCCCCCCCAAAAAACCTCGTAAGTTGCAGATCTTGATGGTGGCTAGCTGGAATGTTTTCATACATGGTGACACCCACATTACACTAGGAAGTATTTAGTGATGCCTTTGCAAATCTGGTGGTTTCAAAGGCTGTGTGTGTATTTGTGTGTGTGTGTGTGTGTGTGTGTGTGCGTGCGCACATGTGTGGTAAAAATATACATAACATGTTATCACTTTATATTTTAAATGTTCAATTTGGGGGCATTAAGTACATTTACAATGCATCCACCACTTCTCTCCATTTCCAGAACTTTTTATCATCCCACACAGAAACTCTGTACCCACTAAACCATAACTCATTTCTTTCTCCCCTTTGTCCTCAGTAAACCCTATTCTACAATCCCCATAGATTTGCCTATTCTAGATACCTCATTTAAGTAAAATCATACAATAAATTTTTAATTTAGAAAAAAAAGCTTTCTTTTTTTTGTTTGCTAGTTTAAAACTATGTATATATTTAAGTGAGAAGATAGTGAAATGTAAGGAAATTATCACAAGGGCTTCTTCAAAAGAAAGGGTTTCTTCTTGGAGAACATCCCTGGTCTCAACCAATAAATCCTAGTCATTGGGCCTGGGGGCTTGCTATGTTTATGTCACAGAGGAAATTGAAAGACACCTCACATTTTTAATTAAAATCATTACCAAACTGAGCATAACAATTAAAATACACAGATTTTCTATAGAAAGCAATTCACCCAGAAAGTTTTAATGTCACCAAGTGTTTGTTTACAAGCGTTGAGGACATAATCTGAAGACCAGATAATGCATTTGGAATGATGGTACTAACTCCTTATCACCAGGCATTTATTTTCAGTTCTCTGCTCAGTCTTGATAACCGAGCTTCAGTAAAGTATCTGTGTCTTGTCACAGCAGTTCTGTGAAACCAGGAATATAAGGCTATGTTTTGTGATTATAAAATACAGTTAGACTAACTTAGCATAGTCAAATAAACCTTGGTCTTGCTAGAAATATTTTCTACACAAGCTGGCTGTTTTGAGGACAGTACTAAAAACACGTTCTTTCTGAAAGAATAGCACCTATTTCTGTAAAGCGCTTTTAAAATATTGAGTATGTTGAAATTAACAACTAACCACTTAAATGTTTAATTCCAAACAAGAGAAATAATTTAAGCATCATATAAAGATTTTGAGGGAAAAAAAATCAGTGTTAGACCAAAGGTACCTCGGGAGATGTGAAGTTTCTTTCATTGATCATTTAAGAGCCATAATGTAGTTCACCACAAACTTACTGTATACTAATGTATAACTTATGTATAACTTAATGTATACATACTTAACGTGTACCCACATCCAGGATGTGGGTACCGGAATGAAAGCTCCATTGGGGCAGGGATATGTGCTTCTTTTGTTTACTGCTCTGTCTCTTATGCTTCAAACAGGTACGGCACATAGTGGGACAAGGTAAATAGTTGTTGAAAATTAGCCCTTAGGACCTAAGGTTCCACAAACCCCAAGGCACCCACATTCATTTCTTCCGTGTTACCTTCCCTTAAACAACTAGAAGAACCTGTCTTTGCTGACAAAGTCCCCTTAGATTGGCAGAGGATCAAGTCAAAGTGCCACCTAAGCTGAGTACCATTTCGGAGGGGTAATTTTGAGGAGCGCAGCCCTTCCAGTTTCCCTGCCTTACTGCAGAGTTGAGACATCACTATCCCTGTTTGTTCTTCAAAGCCCCACAGATGACACCCAGGCACTCACACATAGAATATCAAAATCACATCTGTCTAAATTTTTATGTGCCTCTCCACTTCCATTTCCAAGCCCAAGCTTTTCCACACTGCAACTTTCCGTTACCACTGCCATTTCCCCCATAAGTTAGTGACCCTCAAAATTCAGTCAGCTGATGACCAATGGCATAAGTTTTTATCATCTCCTGTTTTCCTCCATGATTATGTATGTTACGTATTGATCATTCCTTATTTACTTAATGGCTATTGTTCTAAACAATAACAAAATCTGAAAAACCACATCATGGTATGGTAGTTGTATTTTCTGTTACATGCTTAAGGGAATATGAAATTATTCTAATAAAACTGTTCATCGATGGATCATCTAAAATCGCATCGCCTGTTATCAATGGCAGAGGTTTTACTCCTTGGGAAATATTTAATAACCCCTAATCCAAGACTTTAAAAACCAAATTCCAATATTTTATATTTAATTTAATGTTAGTAATGATTAGTCCATAATAGATGTCAGGCATATACATATTTGGGGGCTTCCCACCTAAGGCTGCTTTAGTTTGTTGGAATCAGGTGGGAAATATATCCTTAGTTCTTCATGTTTCTGAAATGGCACAGAGACTCCCAATAGCAGCAGTGTAAGGGCTACGATAATCTTATTTTCAATGTGTTAAAACTACTCTAAATGGGTCCCGGGCTGATCAGCCACTCTGCTCTTACTGGGTGAAGTTACAGGAGCAGGTGTCAGTAGTCTAAGTCTCAAGGATCTTCTAATACCCTATAAATCCCACATTAGATCTTTCCTAACCGATTCCCTTAATTAATGCCTAATCCTGTGTCCAGTCTGGCCCCTCAGGATTTTCCTTGACACTTGGGATGCTTATGTGTGCCTTTAGTCAGAGATATCTCAGGTCAGCTTCACCAGGAAGCAGATTCTGAGCCAAAGCTTTCTTTCGGGAGGTTGACTGGAGAAAGCTCTCAGAAACAACCCTTGTAAGGCAGAGAGGAAGCAGGATGAGACATATGGAGCATTGGTGCTGCGTTGCAGTGACAACCTCAGCCTCAGCTGGTCAGGCGGGAAGCTCTGAAGCTGAAAGGACTTGAGACTTAACTTGAATTCCTTTGGCAAGGCAGCTGAACTTCCGTTCCCCAACATCGGCCAGAGGAATCATCCCTGGGAAGGGGCTAAACTTTAGGCAAGGTAGCTCCCTTCACCAATGGGACCCTGCTGTGAACTGTCAGTCTTCAAAAATTCTGGCAGCTAGAAGGTGAGTGTCTCAATCTCTGCTGAGGAGATCTGGGCGATGGTCTGTGGCCCACGACAGCAGGCACAAGGGCTTCCAGCCCTATCATGTAGGGAAAAACAAGCTATGTTTTCACATGAATCAAGCTCACATGGGGCACCTTTGTGGCTCAGTCAAAGTGTCCAACTTTGGCTCAGGTCATGATCTCACGGCTCATGGGTTCGAGCCCGACGTCAGGCCTTGTGCCAACAGTGTGGAGCCTGCTTGGAATTCTTTCTCTCTCCTTATGTCTCTGCCCCTTCCGCATTCTCTCTCCCAAAGTAAATAACTAAATTCAAAAAAAAAAAAAAAAAGAGAGAGTTCATAGTATTTTCCATTACTTTGAAAAGGTCTTTGTAATTGTTTATCCCGCTACACTATGAGTTGGTTAAATGTAGGGGCCATGTCTTTTCAACTTCATCATTCCTGATGTATCGGTCATATGGTTGCTCCATAATTGTTAAATCATCGAAACTAAACCACTAGACATTTGGCACAAGTCCCTAAACAAAATACAATGGATTAATAGTATATAAAAGTCATGAAATGGGCTAATAGACTCATACGTAACTGTTTATATATTGTTGAGAGGCTAGAAATGCTAAGTGGACTATATTTTTGATTTTGTTATAAAGTGTGATGAATTATAACTTAATCCAGCGGTTTTCAAACATGCTACCATGTGAAGGTTGAGGAAAGTGGTGGCTGATTCTCCCCCAAGCCCCTCTGCAACCAGGGCAATACTGACATTTTATGTTCACGTGATCCCATCCCTAAGAAAAAGGCCCATAAAAATCTAAATGTCCAACAGTCATTTCCTAGTACATCTGTGAAGAAAACATGGTGTCTCGGTCCGTACCAGCCATTACAATAGAACACCAGACACTGTGTGGCTTACAAACAAGGTCTTTTTTTCTCACAGTTCTGGAGGCTGGGAAGTCCAGGAACAGGCGTTGGCAGATTCAGTGTTTGGTGAGCTCCTGCTTCCTGGTTCAGAGACCATCGTCTTTTTGCTATAATCTCACACGGCACCTTCTCTCAGGCCTCTTTTATAGGAGCGTGAATCCCACTCATGAGGGCCCAACCTTCATGACGTAACTACCTCTCAAAGTCCCTGCCTCCAAATACCTTCACACTGAGGATCAGATTTCAGTATATGAATTTGGGGGGAATACAAACATTGAGTTTATAACACACTGTACTCCAATTTCTCATATTTACAAATAGCTCTAAAGCCAGATCATTACAGGCATATAAAAATTAGAGGTACCATGTCAGTTTTTAAAAATTTGGCTCTTCATAAGATTAATTTTTTTATGTTTATTTATTTATTTTGAGGGAGAGCGAGAGAGAACAGGGGATGGGCAGAGAGAGAGAGAGAGAGAGAGAGAATCCCAGGTAAGCTCCATGCTATCAGCACAGAGCCTGACACAGGGATCAATCTCATGAACCGTGAGATCATGACCTGAGCTGAAATTAAGAGTCTGATGCTTAACCAACTGAGCCACCCAGGCACCCCTATAAGATTAATTTTTTTTGAATTTTGTCCAGTTTTTTAAGATGAAATTGGCTACAGATCTTTCTTCTTTTGTAATATATGCACTTTTCGCTATAAATTCCTTCTTACCACTGTTTTTATGGTATTCCCCAAGTTTTGATAATTTGTATTCTCATTTTCATTTGCTTCAAATGAAACTTTCTCTTCTTTGACCCAAACACTCGTCTTCTTTAACCCAAAAGTTATTTAAAAGTATGTTGTCTAATTTCAAACACTTGGGGTTTTGACCACTATCTCTTATTTCCACGGAGTTTGAGAACATACCTTGCATGTTTTCTAATCTATTAACTTGGTTAAGGCATATTTTATGTCCCAGCATGTGTTCAATCCTGATGACTGTTCTGTGCAAGCTGGCGAAGGATGTGTCCTCTGCTGTCATTGGTTGGAGCATTCCGTAAATATCAGTTAGATCAAGTTGATTGATAGTGATATCCAGGTTATATACATTCCAATTTTCTGCTTGATCTATTACTTACTGAAAGAGTAGTGTTGAAGGCATCAACTTTAGTGGTGAATTTGTTCATACCCGCCTTCAATGTTACCAGCTTTTGTCTAACTTGACTTGGCACTTTGTTGTTAAGTACGTACACATTTAAGAGAAATTAAAATTTACTTCTTTATCATGATGTGATGCTCGTTTACCCATGATGATTTTCCTTGCTCTGAACTATGTTTTGTTTGCAATTAATACAACTTCTTTAGTTTTGTTTTGCTTATTGTTAGCGTATTTTGCTCTATCCCTTTTAACCAATCTGAGACTTTGTTTTTAAAGTCGGTTTCTGTGAGACAATGTGAAGTTGGGCCTTGCTTTTTTATCCATTCTGACAGTTTCTGAATTTTAATTGGTGTTTTGACCATTCACATGGAGAACTATTCTTGACATAGTTTGGTTAATATCTAACATGTTTGTAACTTTGTTCTATTTGCCGAACTTGTTCCTTCTTTCTTTTTTCCCTTTTTTTGCTTTGTCTGTTTTTTAAATACATTTATTTACTTTATTTATTTTATCTATTTATTTATTAATTTAGTAAGTGGGGGAAGGACAAAGAGAGGGAGAGAGAGATTCCCAAGCAGGCCATGCACTTATAGTGCAGAGCCCTACGTGGGGCTCAAACTCACAAACTGTCAGATCACGACCTGAGCTGAAACCACCAGCGTCAGATGCTTAACTGACTGAGCCACTCGGGCACCCAGCTATTATGACTTTATAAAAGTTATATTTTATATCAAATAAGAATAAAAAATAAAATATTTTTATTTTGTCTTTCTTTATTTTTTCCTCTGACAGCCTTCTTTAGGTAGACCCAAGTTTGTGGCTTATATCATTTTCCTTCTGCCTAAAGAAATCTTTTCACATATTTTTGTGTGTGCATACAGGTATGCTGGCAATAAATTTCTTCAGTTTTTGTCTAAGGAAGTTTTTATTTATCTTTCAATTTGAAGGATAATTTTTCCAGATACAGAATTCCTGGCTGGTACTTGTTTCTTTCCTTTCAACATTTTCAATTCATCCCACCTTGTTCTTCCTTACATGATTTCTTAAAAAAAGAAGTCCACTATATACTTGTTCCTCTATAGGTAAGTACATTTGTTCCCCTCTGGGGAAGTTTTTTTGTCTTTCTCTTTTGGGGAGGTGGGAGAGAGGTTCTAAATACAAATTGCCTTGATGTTGCGTTCCAGTGTGTATCCTGCTTAGTGTTTTCCAACCTTCCTGGATCTGTGGTTTGGTATCTATTATAAATTTTGGAAGACTTTCAGCCATTATAACATCAACGTTTTCTTTCTTTTTCTGCTATTACAATTATGAGTATGTTATATCCTTTGACATTATTCTACACTTTGGGGATATTCTGGGTTTTGTTTCGTTTTGTTTTGTTGTTTTGTTTTTTCTCATTGTCTCTTTCTCTTCAAATGCCAGTTTGTGAAGTTTCTATTGATCTATCTTCAAGCTCACTGATTCTTTCTTCAGACATGTCTTATATCTAATTTACTAATGCATGTGTCATGGGCATTCTTTGTATCTGTTATGAATTTGGGATTTCTAGCATTTCTTTTGTAATTTTCCTCTGGGTTTCCATCTCTTTACTGTTACCCAACTGTTCTTTCATGTTGTCTATTTTTTCCATTAGAACTGCCACACATTATCAAAGTTTTTAAAAATCCCCTGTGAATATGCCAGCATCTACGTTATACGTTAACGTTAACATATACGTTAGGATTACTTTGTTTCTTATTTTTCCTTGCTCTTTAGCTTGCCTTATAATTTTTTGTTGAGAGCCAAGCATGTTGTATTAGGTGAGAACTGAGGTCAATAGGCCTGTAGCATGAGGATGTGCATTAATATGTTTAGGAATTGGACTGTGTATTTTTTGTGGCTTTAAGTGACAAAAGTTTCAAAATCTTCTAATGCCCTTGTCTCCTCACTTGCCTTTGAATTTTCCTAAGTACCCTTCCTCAGAGGGAGTGCCATGAAGCTCTTTTTACAATAATCTACTGTTATTATAATGGAGCTTATTATTTGTTTATTTATTTGTTTTTGAGAGAGAGACAGAGAGAGAGAGAGAGAAATGGGCAAAGAGAGAGGGAGAAAGAGAATCCCAAGCAGGATCTGCATTGTTAGCACAGAGCCCTACGTGGGCTTGATCTCAGGAACTACGAGATCATGACCTGAGCTGAAATCAAGAATTGGTTGCTTAACAAATTGAGCTACCCAGGCATCCCAATAATGGAGCTTATTGTGTTATGAAAAGGAAGGGGGAGGCATTCAATAGTCTCACAATGAAATCTTAGTTTTTAGTGTGCCTGTATGTCTGGGCTGTGACCTTCACAACTATCTGTCCCCTGGTATAGCCTCATCCCCCGCCAACCCCAAACTTGCTTTGGTACAACATGAAGGCTGGACAAGCTGGAGTGGTAGGAACCCCCTTCCCCCAACTGGGATAAGGCTCCGGTCAAGCCTTTTCCCTGAAATAGATCTTTGTTACAGGGAACATTCCAGGTACATTCCATAGTATTTACTCATCTTCTCCCATTCCAAAACCACAAGAAGATCTTCCTCAGATCTTCAGCTTGAGAACCTGGTGGAGTTTCCAGAGGCAAAAATCCTGAAAATGTAAGGTCACCTTAACATTGAAGACCAAGAAGTTTCTCATTGTCATGGTAGTACACATTCAGCCTTCAGTGACTGCTCAAAAGTGCCACTTATGTGTTTGTGTCAGTTTATGGCTACAGTGGCTTCTGCTCCACTTAAGCACATTCCGGCTGTGACTCTGAATTCACCTGTTTAGCCAGATTTCAGTATAGTATTTTGCCCTGAAACCTCCATTTTCTTATGAGTCCAAGAAGGTCACTGATGCTCAGTCTGTTCAGCTTTTTCTTACTGTAACAGGAGTTACTTCCAAGATTCTTATACATTGTTGCTGAAACTGGAAATGTCTTAGTTCTTTTAAGCCAGTGAGCTTTATCCTTCTTTCTGGCTTCCAAAGTTCTATTGCCACGGTCTTATTTTCTCTTTTTACCATCCTTTTTGATAGATTTTTAAAGACTTTTTGAGGTGCCTGGGTGGTTCAGTCAGTTGAGCGTCTGACTTTGGCTCAGGTCATGATCTCGCGGTTCAAGCCTTACATTGGGCTCGCTGCTGTCAGCACAAAGCCTGCTTCAGATCCTCTGTCCTCCTTTCTCTCTCCCCCTCCCCCACTTGCACAAGCACGCGCATGTGCGCGCTCTGTCTCTGAAAAATAAACATTTTTTTAAAAAGTCTCTTTTTATTGCTATCTTAATGGGATTTGGTAAAGAAATAGAAGTTGATGAAATTGTTCAATTTTCCACCAGCTATTTAAACTTTACCATTATATTCCCTTAGAACTCTATAAGACATAATTTCCCCAGCTAGGTTAATATCTATGTTGGTTCCTAGAATCGTTTTTCTTTGTTCATTTTTCTTTTTTATCTGCAAGGTCAAAACAGTTCTTGGTAAACAGTAGGCACTTCAAGAATGTTTGCTAAATAAATGGATGGATGAATGAGTGATTGCATAGGTGAATGGTCACCTGGTTTATTGGAGTTGTAGTTATGCCAGGAACAGTCCTCTCTTCAAACCACAGCATCAATGGCCTACTTGTGCTAGAAGTTCTTTTGGAGTTTTCAGATGTCAGTCTGGAAGCCTTTTCACATTTCTAGATTGTTGATTGTTTAAGTTGAATTACTCTGGAAGAAATGACAGAGAAGCCAATATCACCTAACATTCCAGTAAAAATTTGCATGAACCTAAACAAAACTGAAGACTGTTAAAACTGGAAGGACTCACATATTTGCCTTGGTATGATTTTCCTTGTGATGTCTTGAGGGAAAAAAAAGTCTTTATTATTAAGTCCTTTCCCGTATCATGATTATATCTGCATCCTTTTAAAAGATGCATCCTTTTCCTGAAGAATTTCCATGTATCATTTGTGAATCTAATCCTGGCACACAAATACTTCTTAATAAATAATATTTTCAAATTGATTAAATAAATGAATGAATGGGCTTAACCCACACATTTGGTAGAACGATGTGTGTTTACTATGGAGTAAACTAATCTCTTGCTCTAGAGCAGAAGTCGGAAAACTTTTTCTAAGAAAAAGTCCAGGTATTAATTTTTTTTGATGTCTGGGCCATAAGTCTCTTTTGTAACTATTTAGCTCGGTCATTGTAGAGCAAAGGCAGCTATAGACATTAAGTAAATAAATGTACATGCTGATGTGTCAATAGCCTTTATTTACAAAACACTGCACTACTGTCTGGACATTTGCTCTGTTCTCTATAATTTTCTATTCCTCTTTTTACTGAACATTCCCTCTGGGATGTCCCATAGGCATTTTATATGATATATATATATATATATATAGCCAGATTTTCATTTATTTTTTTATATGTCTGGCCTTTGTAGGCATTAAAATTTGGGATTCCCAGTGTAAATAATATAGTGCTGTCCAGTAGAATTTTCCACAATGATAAAAATGATCGATATCTATACTGTCCCAAATAGCAGCCACTAGACATAGAGGCAATTAAGCACTTGAAATGTGGCTGAGGTGATGGTGCAATTTAATTCTAATTATATTTAATTTTAATTTATTGACGTTAAATTTAAACAACCACATATGGAGGCACCTGGGTGGCTCAGTCGGTTAAGCGTCCGACTTCGGCTCAGGTCATGATCTCACGGTCCGTGAGTTCGAGCCCCACGTCAGGCTCTGTGCTGACCGCTCAGAGCCTGGAGCCTGTTTCAGATTCTGTGTCTCCCTCTCTCTCTGACCCTCCCCCATTCATGCTCTGTCTCTCTCTGTCTCAAAAATAAATAAACGTTAAAAAAAATTAAAATAAACAACCACATATGGCTGTGGCTATCTTCTTGAACAATACAGAAACAAATCTCACTACTTCAAATACAAGATCAATGGCAGGTTCTTGCTAGGTCTCCAGCCTCATCTTTTAATGTGTCTTTCCATGACCTATCTGAAAATCAACCATAGTGAATAGCCTAGAGGACCCCAAATGCATCATATTGTTTCATACCCCCTGGCTCATTGCTCATGCTTTGTTTTCTCTTCTGTGAATTAGTGAAATTTACTTAAGTTTCAATATTCATTTAAAATATAACTTCTCAGGGTACCTGTGTGGCTGAGTGGCTTAAGTGTTTTAACTCTTGATTTCAGTTCAGGTCATGATTTTACTGTTATGAGATTGAGCCCTAAGTCAGTCTCCACGCTGGACACACTCTCTCTCTCCCTCTCTAAAAAAAAAAAAAAAAACAACAACAAAACAAAAAAATACACAAACAAAAAAATAAACACCACCACCACCAAAAAAAAAAACCATACATAAAATATAAATTCTGTTTCAAGTGTAACTTGATCTGTGCCATTGTCTTGATTCTTAGAAGTAGTTATTAATTCATTTTTGCCATTCACAACGTCATGTATGTAGGACAGACTTTTCTCAAATCAACTATAACATTTGTGTTTGTTTGTTTATATGTCTTTCTCCCCTTATAATACAGTGCATTTTGTATATTTCTTGAGGATAAAAATGTTGCACTATTATCTTTTAAAAAATTTTTTTTAAACATTTATTTATTTTTGAGAGAGAGAGAGAGAGAGATAGTGGGGAAAGGGCATCGAGAGGGAGACAGAGGATCCAAAGCAGGTTCCGTGCTATGAGCACAGAGCCTGATGTGAGGCCCAAACTCATGAACTGCAAGATCATGACCTGAGCCGAAATTAAGAGTCATCAGCTTAACTGACTGAGCCACCCAGGCATCCCTGCCCTATTATCTTTAGTATCAGCAGAGTGGGTACCCCTATAGATGCTAAATAAATGTTGAATGAATGAATGAATGAATAGAAATTTGGGACTGTGATACAAATCAATTTAAAAACTGGATAAATGATCTTATATATATGTATTCTCAAAAAATAATCCTCTACTAAAGAAGACCATATTATCAGTCTCTTAAAAGTTTGGTAGAAACCAGTATCTCTTTCATTTTCACTTTTAGTATTAAGATATATAAAAATAAGATTTGAAATCAGCTGTGTCTCTTTTTTATCTTTAAAAATTTTTTTAAATATTTATTTATTTTTGAGAGCACAATTTGGGGAGGGTCAGAGAGAGGGCGACAGAGGATCCAAATCGGGCTTTGTACTGATAGCACTGAGCCCAATGTGAAGCTTGAACTCAGGAAGCTCGAGAGCACGACTTGAGCTAAAGTCGAATGTTCAACTGACCAAGCCACCCAGGTACCCCAAAATCAGTTGTGTCTTTAAAGAAGTATGATCATAATTTCATTTAAATTCCATCAATGTATCTCTGAAATTATATGTACAAGATTATTTGGAGGGAGTGGTGAAGTCAAAATTTGAAAAGCTGTGAATGTCAAATGGAATGCTAAGTGGTCCTACCATACAGCTCGTCCTGATGATGGGCTTTAATGTTCATATGTGAAAGCATATATGAATCAATGTGTATATATATATATGCACATATACATATGAATATATGAATATATATTCATGCACATTTACTGTTTGAAACTTTACAAGTTTTCAGTGAGAAAACGTAAGAATTGATGTGTTAAGATATTTTATAATACTGTTTTGAACATTATACAGATGTTCTTGAAACTGTGAATTCAACATTTCCAAATTTCTTATCAATCGATTGCCTTCGTTTCTTACTGCTTCATTTTGTAAGTAATTATGGACCACGCCTAGTTGTTCTCTAAAAGAAATACATTTCCTCAGAATGTTTGTATGGATGTGGGGCTATGAATCAGAGAGACACATAGTTTATGTATATGGAGGGATGCATTCATGTTTTCACTTGCAATTAAATTATACCCTGAAGATAACAGTAAATATTACTCCAGCAGCTTTTTATTTTTTAACATACAAACACAAATTTCCTTGATCTATATACTGTGGATGAAGAAGATGAGAATTCAAAAGTTATTTTTATTCTTAAGAAAAAGAGCATTAGCTCTTAAGAAAAAGAGCATCAGAAAGTATTTCATTTGCTTTATGAGAATTTCCGTCCGTGAACAAAAGAAATTGCTGTAGCCATAAAGCAGCTCAGCCAGATACTGTTTTAGCAATTAATTTCTTGAAGGCCTCATTATTCTCACATTCATGCAAATAAAGCAGAATCTGTTGACAGCTACATGTTCAATGTGATATGGTTAATATTACCGAGTGTAATGTTCCTTAACCACTCAAATTATTTCATCTGGTCTCATATCTGTTTTCCTACACTCTTCTCGGCACCACAAATATACGTCCATTGGTTTTACATGGTTAAAAGGGGAAAGTTTCTGTGTTTAAGCATATATTCTCTAGGTAAACTCTTAACCAAGAGAGGCAGTTCATAGCAGTGTGCTGCTGCTATAACAAAACCCTTGGACTTGGCACTGGATAGTGAAAGGCAAGAAAACAGGTTGCAAAAAAATTCAAAAATGGAAAGGAAAAGAGGATATTGGCAAAATGGACCCCGTGCTACCTACCCACAGTAAAAATGTACGGCTCCAACTAAAAAGATAGTGAATTCACCCAATTAACTTGTACTTTGAGGCAAGACGGCTTCTAGGCAAAATGTTGACACTTGAGCTAATTGCTTTTAGCAGTACAAGTTACTACAAGAAAGAATGTCTTTTGTGTTCGTCAGACTTGTTTATGAATCATGGCTTCACTGCTTCATAGCTTGCAAACTATGGGCAAGATTCCCTTTCTGAGATTTTGTTTGTAAAATCGTGCTTAAGATAAGGATCATAATTACCCCGACCTCAAGAGAGTTACTGTGGGCTTTCTCCTGTCATTAAGATATGCAGCGTGCTTGTCAAAGCACCTGGAACACCTAACTCATCAACAGAGCCCCAAACACCATAATGTATTAAATGAATGACTTTCAAAATGATCACAGATGGTCTTTACACCGAAACAAAATAGACGAGCTTATTAAACCCCATCACGATCTCTAGCTAGTAGAATGAAAGCTCCGTGCGGGCAGGAACTTTGTCTGTCTTGTGTATTGCTCTGTCCCAGCCTTAAAACAATGCACATAGTAGACATTCAATAAATATATGTACGCTAGGTAAATGATCAGGGAAAATCCCAACTTCCAGATGAGACAGAGAAGGCACTGGCAAGACCCTCTTTTTGTTTGAAACCTGCCGGCTGTAAATGCACGTACCTATATTTGGAGTTAGTGGCAGAGGTTGTGTCCACTGAAAGGGCACACACCTTTTCTACAAGGGTTGCTACTGCTCACCTCCAACAGTCTGGTGGAAAAATCAGAACTTTTATGTGGAATTTACCACGTTTGAATGTTTGCCTACCTTTCTTCGGGAATACTTTCCAGACAAAATGGAACACTAATGGTAGGAACATAACACTCCACAATCTACCCATTTTCAACCTTTGAACTTTCCTTTGACTACTGCTTTGTATTACAATCATCATCATACCTTCAACATGGTCAGCATACTGCAAGTGACTTATAGTCTGACTCTGTAAAAATCAGGAAACTCCTACGGTCGTTATGATCATCTGGTGAAATAGTGAGTCCCCAGAGGGAAAAGATTTTTCTAAATGATAAAGAGCTCCACAAGAGTAACTGATTATTTGTATTAGTCCACAGCCCTTACGGTACATAAAGTTTCATCAAAGATCCTGACACTTATCTGAACAATTACTGTGGTGTTTGTGTTGTTTCTCATTTGCGTCATCACCTGCCGTCTACCCATCCTTTCAATGGGCTATCGGCTGAGGAGCCCATAGCAACTGCTCTTTGCCAAGGAAGAGGAGAGTACTTTTTTAAAAGTCCTTTCAGAAGGCAAAGCAAAGAGATGACTTCCTGAGGGTCTACTTTGTACGAGGCTCCTGGGCACCTATGGGCAGTGCAGGTGCTGTCTCCGAGTACATACCCCTGGGTATGAGTGAGGGCTTAAATCCAGCCTTTGATCTACTAGGGTTTGTCTAAAGGTGGCCCTTCTTCTAACTCACTTGCCTAAAATGAACACCTTCTGATTGCCCATCAACTTGTCCTTCACCAAGCCTTGTGCTAGTGCTGAAAGATACACTTTTCTCGTGCGCATAAAGGCAACTCATTGCCCCATCAAAAAATAAAAGGCTGGGGTTTTCAGGTACGCCGAGATAAAATTGAGGATATGCCTTCATTATTAAAATGAAAGAAAATCTTATTCTGGGACAAGTAACCCTAGGCATTCTTCATTTGTTTGAATTGTTAATCTGTAAAAGCTTTCAGAATGATGCAGGGGAGAAGGGTGTTCTCTGATAGAGGACAATAAAAGGTATAGAGGGTCTGTTGCCAATAGGCTCACTGATTAGTTTAAGAGAAAACAAACTTTACCTGTATGAACAAATAGAGGGAAATCTGTAAATTGAGGATTTTATTTTTTTATTAAAAAACTGGGGTTTTTTTATTTGAGAGAGAGAGAGAATGCAAGCAGGGGAAGGGCAGAGAGAGAGGGAGAGACAGAATCTCAAGCAGGCTCTTGATTTCAAGAGTCAGTTGCTTAACTGACTGAGCCACCAAGACGCTCCTAATTTGAGGATTTTGAAAACATAAAATTCATGTTAAAAGACCTAGAAATAGCATGCGCCTGATCTGAAGTGAGGCTTTCCTGGAGTCAGGAGAACATCTATGTTCAAATTTCACTTCTTCAGAAATAACTGTGAAATTGTGAAAGCAACATCTATTTATTAATACCACCTTTATTTACACTGTATGTGTTTTTCCTGGATGATGACTCAAAAATTTTCAAGTCATTCTGAATGAATACATAAGAAAATATTTATCACTAATCACATGCACTCACTTCAGGGAATTTCCACTTCATCGGAGCTGTTCCAGATGTGTTTCGTAAGTCGCTTCTCCTGGAAACGTTGGTAGAGAAAGTGAACTCAGATCCTGAAGTCATCATTTCAAAACTCCACGTTTGTCTGAGAGCAGAGGTAGTGGTCTTAGGGAGCAGAAGCCCTTTGAAATTCTTTTCCTAATTTTTAGCCTCCAGACACCAAGGAGAGGCAAAGGTGGTCAGGGATGGGTCAGTGAGCAAATAAAATGTGTCCCGAGGATCCAGAATTCTGGGTCAAAGCATAGCTAGACATTTCCACAAACTCGTTCTTAAGAAGCAATGAAAAAATATAGCCCAGATGAACATCTTAAGCATATATTGCTATAAGCCGCTATGAAGGGACCAAGAGGTGAAAACATTATTTTCCAATTTCCTAATGCTATCCTACTCGAAGCCCATGTTGTGTCAAGTCTCCTGGGTGGCGTTGGTTCCCTTTCCAGATGGAACCCAAATAAAATATCCAATTTCTACTCAATGTAATGAACATAAGGCAGCTCCATTTCAGGAGGGTAACACGCTCTAAAGGCCACAACTAACCTAAACTATTAATAGCCATTTTTTACTAGTTTCTAAAATAGAACAAGCTAGTCTTACCATTGAATTTTTTCACAAAATGTTTTGGTTTAGGGCTAGATTAAAAGGCAGAGTTAAATAGACACGATGCATTGTTTTGGAGCTTTATGCTTTGGAGTAATCTGTATTTTTGTAACCAGCTTTTACTGACAGAGCCACAGAATGACAGTGTGGCTTAAAACTGCCTATGAAGCACAATGTCTCATGAAAAAGAATGCCATAGAAATGCTCTTTCTTTGCCATTTTATTCAGCTTCTGTGGACATGGCGCGGAGGTAAGAGGGCTCACTCTTTCATACTCCTTTCACCAAAGTCTCTTCTATTATGTGCCTCAAAGTCTATTAGTGGCAAATAACCCCTCTTCATCAAATCATCTTTCTTGCCAGTCCTGCACGACATCTGGAATCCACGCCACCTCACCTTCTAACCCAGCCCTTAGAACTCAGCCTTCGATGGAGTCAGAGTCCATCTGGGAACAGGTGTGGTATGGGGTAGACACGCTTGCCTTTGCAGTTTGTATTTGTTCCTATTGCTGCTGTAACAAATTACCAGAAATTGAGTAATTCGAAACACAAATTTATTAGGTCACAATTTGGGAGGTCAGAACTCTGAAATAGTCTCATGTCTACAATGAGGATGTTGGCAGGGCTACATTCCTTTCTTGAGTCCTGAGAGTAGAACCTGTGTTCTTGCTGTTTCCAGCTTCTACAGGCTACCCTCACTCCTTGGCTCATGGCCCCTTTCCATCCTCAAAGCCAATAATGGCTGATACAGTCTTTCTCACAGTGTATCACTCTGACTCTTGTCTCCCTCCTCCATATTTAAGACCGTTGTGGTTACGTTGGACCACCTAGATAATTCAGGATACTCTATTTTAAGGTCAGTTAATGAGCAAGCCTAATTCCATCTGCTATCTTAATTTCCCTTTGTCGTGTACCAGAACATATTCACAGGTTGCAGGCATTAGGATGTGGGCATCTTTGGGGCAGGGGGCATTCTTCCACCTACTGCAGGGTCTGACTCAGATCTGAATCCTTGCTTCTCTGATACTTGAACATGTCACATCATTTACTGGAGACTTAGTTTCTTACATAGCAAAATTAGAATATTTGTGCCTTATGGTAGTGATAACTATTATTTCTTAAAGATTATGCGTCTGGCATTGTGCTCAACTAGATGGAATTAAGTGATTTGAAGTTTAAAAGCACTGGGGAGTGCTTCGCTATCCATTCTATTTCCTTCCATTATTATCCCAGAGATGGGTGGTGGTCATCATGGTAAGTGGGATTGCCCTCAGTAGACTTCAAATTCTCCTTGACTGGGCTATCCCGATGTCTAAAGTGGGGATGGGAGTGGAAATAAAGAACGGAGTGCTCCCCAGACCATCTGGCCATCGACCTAGGCCACATCTTCTAATGTAGGTTTTATTGACAATAAAGTTGACATATTTATTCTATCGCTTTATCTCCCATGTACAAGATGAGTTTTATTTGTGACCCCCTAAAAATTCAATATCCCTTCTGTACAGAGATTCTGGATCCACTCACACCTCCATCTGACACTCAAACACAGATCTGACACCAAAAGCCTTTTTCCTAACTATTAATCATCTTTGCCTAACATGCCACAATTATTTTAAGGTTTAAATAATTTTATGAGCCAATATCTCATGCATAATAGACTTTCAATAACTGTGAAACCCCTCTCAGTGCCCAATAAGTAGGAGAATCAAGTAAACCAGAGATTTTTAAGTAAACTAGAACATTTTAAATATTGCAAAAGGTAATTGTTACATTAATCAACTCTTTTTAAAAACTTCTTTAATGTTTATTTATTTTTGAGGCCGGGGGGGGGGGGAGAGGGAGAATGTGAGAGGGGAAGGGGCAGAGAGAGAGGGAGACACAGAGTCCAAAGCAAGCTTCAGGCTCTAAGCTGTCAGCACAGAGCCCAACACAGGGCTCGAACCCATGAACCACGAGATCATGACCTGAGCCGAAGTCGGCCGCTTAACCTACTGGGCCACCCAGATGCCCTTACATTAATCAACTCTTAATGTGTAAGGAAAGTAATTTTTACCTGAATGGTTGGCTTGTTCATTCACTTACAGGTCCTTCATTCACACATTCAATTAGTTTTTACTTCTCAGAGAAAATATAAAGTACATGAGGAAGGCCAAATTTTTTTTTCACAGCATTCATGTTTTTAAATGAATGATATAGAACAATAGAATCCAACTGTGTCCCTGTAACTCTCAGACCTAACATTTCCTTTTTTTTCTGATATAGAATAACATAACCAAAGAAGATGAACCACATTGAACTTAAAATAAATAGTACCAATTCAATTTATAGCCATAATTTTTGCTTTCATTGCACCAACATGAATTCATCCGTATAGCTTCTGACATCAACAAACGTAGGCATAATTTTTACAGAGAGTGTCTGAATATCAGATCTCCTCCAGTAGTAAGTAAGCCAAGTTAAGACAAAATTTTATTTGATTAAAAAAATTGTGGACAATGTACTCTCCAATGCTATTAAGCTTTACTGTAAAAGCTAACTACTAACACTTACTAACCAACTAATGACAGATTTTCTCTGTCGTAACTGGTGATAAGTTTTACAGATCAGTAGATATTTCTCAGGACATCAAATACAGGATGAGATCAGTCTGCTCCTATGAGATCGGTCTGCACAGCTCTTAGTGTTTTTGAGGAAAAACAGTGACAGATGTTGTAGCGTTCACTTTTGTTGTTGGGCAGATTTATATAGGCGTTGCACTACCACGTAGCTAATGTTAAAACCAGAATTGCCACATGTAAAAATATACACTGTTGGTTTAAGAAGTTTGAATACCCGCTGTATCATCTTATGCTGTAATAGTCAAGTAGAATGTGGAAATTTTACCCCTTTGGAAAAACGATTGGGAAAGCCAGTGCTAGTTGGATTTTTTTCAACTGTAATTTTTTTAAGCCTTTTCATGCGCAGACTTTTTTATTTGCTCTAAGGTGTGATGATTTGCAATATAGGATCGCGTAATAATTAAGAAACTAAGCTCCAGAGTCAGAAAATCAGAGCTTGAATCATTCACTCACTTAAGATGCATGACCTTGGGGAAGTCATTCAATTTCTCTAATACTTATCTGCAAATAATATTTATCTTTAGATAATACATGTCAGCCTCAGATGATTATTAGGAGCTTTTATAAGTCATTTTCACTTCCTCACACAATATTTAGCGTATCATAATACTTAGTAGCTATTATTATTACTTTACATTAGTTAGGGTTCGAGCAGAAACAGCACATTCAAAGTATTGAATTGAAAACATTTTAATGAAGATGTGTGGTCAGGCTGTAAAGAAACTAGACAGAATGGCTGATCATCCAGGAGGCAACAATTATTATAAACAACGACCATCCCTTGAGAGAAGGAGGAAGGGACTGGTATTACCAAAATGCAGGGAAATCTGTAGCCTTGAGGGGCTGAAGTCGCTGGACAAGGCTGCAAGAAAGAGAAACACAGTCACTGACGCAATTACAGGTGATGAGGAAGTGGGTGAGGAGAATCAATTCTGCCCCCCTGCCTTGCAAATGACTCGTTTGTCAGACCCAGTGGAAGCCAGGGACCAAAGAAGCACTGTCATGAAGTCCAGGGAGGTCAGTCCCCTGGGGCACAGGTCAGGACAGAGATGGGATATAGAGTATAGCCAGCATGGCATGAAAGTTAACGACTTCCCCTGGAGGTCCCATACCTCCTCCTGCATGAATTGTGACAATCTGGGTCTGCTTGCCAAGTGCCTGCTCTGTCCTGCCCAGGATACTGCTGTGGCATCTGTCCAGCCAGCCCCATTGCCCTGACACCAGTTCTCTCTCTCAGTCATGTGGCATTCTTTAAAATAAAGTGTCCTGGGGCACTTGGGTGGCTCTATCAGTTAAGTGTCCAACTCTTAATTTCAGCTAAGGTCACGATCTCACGATTGGTGGGATCGAGCCCTGTGTCAGGCTCTGCACTGACAGTACGGAGTCTGCTTGGGATTCTTCCTCTCTCTTTCCGCCTTTCTCGTGCTTGCTCTGGCTCTTTCAAAATAAATAAATAAACATTTAAAAAGATGCATTCTTTTAAAAGCATGTTAAATGAAATATATTTAATATTTTTTCGGTCTCACTTTTACTGCAAGTTTTTTTTTAACTGTGATCATATTTGCATACTAATTATTTTTCACTGAGACCTAGTTGGTTTTATAGTTCTTTGCTAGCTTAATAAAGAATAATAGTGTTTAAAATAATTTGACCGATATAGTTAATTCAGCTATGCTGTTAGTATAACTTTAAAAAAAAACCTGTTCACTCTCATCATAGAAGAAGAATGATATAATATACCAGATGGAAATCCACTTACTCCTTACGGGTCAGGAATGCAAATAAAATAGCTATGTAATAATATGGTCCAGCTGCACTTTTGGCTTTAACAGAGGCCCCAGTTGTGATGTGGCATCTGAAAGATTTTTCACAACATATTTTTCCAGCTGAAATTTGTCATGTCCAGATACAGGATCTGCCAAATTACAAAAATTTGACAGATGCTAGATTAAAAAAAAAAAAAAAAAAAGCATTTATACAAGTTAGGAATTGTTCAGTAACTACTGCCCTCCCCTCCCAAATGCAATCCAAAAACTGGAAGAAATATTATTCACTGAGTCTATAAAATAAGCAGATCTACCCTGCTTTAAGAGTTTATTTTTATTTCTTTATATGAAACATTTCAAATGCTCCTGATAGAGGGTATCTGCATATATGAGTGTGTGTGTGTGCATGTGTATATCCATGCATGTAGGCATGTGTTTATGTGTGTGTGTTTTCAAAATATGGACCACTATTGGGAAAACCAAAACCACTTGAGAAATGTAGAATTTACATTTTTACCCTGTTCAAAAGACCTCATGCTGGGTGGGCTGTGTCATTGACTCCTTCATACTACTGAGTCAGTCAATTGATCTAGTGAAGAATGTCATAAACTTATGAGTGAAGTGAACTGAGTTCAAGTTCAGATTCCCTCAGTTGCATGCTTTGTGGGCATCACGACAGTCAAACATGCTGGCCTTGTTCTAAAATGAAGACATACGTAGATGAGAGAATCTCAAAGCGCCTCTGAATTCTGAAATGTATTGGAACTTATTATTTTTAGAATCCAATCATCTGTGACTTACGTTGCCCAAAAAATAGCTTCTAAATAAGTATTTAAAAAATATATATTAGTGGGGTGCCTGGGTGGCTCAGTTGGTTAGGCATCCCACTCTTGGTTTTGCCTCAGGTCATGATCTCACAGTTTGTGTGTCAGGCTCTGCCCCTCCCCTGCTTGTGCTCTCTCTCTCTCTCTCTATTTCTCAATAAATAAATAAACATTTCAAATAAATAAATAAATAAATAACAGTAAATGTTATTGTTTATTTTTAAAAAATTTTTAATGTCTATTTATTTTGAGAGAGAGAGAGAGAGAGAGAGAGAGAGAATGAGGGGGGGCGGTGCAGAGAATGGGAGACACAGAATCCAAAACAGGCTCTAGGTTCTGAGCTGTCAGCACAGAACCTGACGCAGGGCTTGAACTTACAAACCATGAGATCATGACCTGAGCTGAAGTTGGATGTTTAGCCAACTGAGCCACCCAAGAGCCCCTAGTAAATGTTACTTTTTAGAGCAGTTTTAGGTTTAGGGAAATTTTGTATGGGAAGTACAGGGACTCCCTTCTCCGTTTCCCCTGTTATTAATATCTTACATTAGTGTGTGCATTTGCTTCAACTGATGAACCAACGTGGACACATTAGCTAACCCGCATTTTGCATTAGGGTGCACCCTTCATGTTGCAGAGTTTTGATAAATGTGTTACATTATGTATCCATCAGTGCAGTATCACACAGAATAGTTTCAACAACCCTAAAAGTGCCCTGTGCTCCACCTATGCATCCTTGTTTCCTCCTCCTGAACATTGGGAAACCACTGACCTTTTTATTATCTCTATAGTTTCACCTTTCCCAGAATATCCTATGGTTAGAACCATAGAGAATATAGCCTTTTCAGATTGACTATTTTCTCGTAGCAACATGTGTTTAAGATTCTTCTGCGTCTTTTTGTGGCTTGATAGCTTATTTATTTTATCACTGTACAATATCCCATTGTGTAAATATACTACTGTTTATCCATTATCCTATTGAAAGATATTTGGTTGACTCCAATTTTTAGCAATGATGAATAAAGCGGCTATAAGCATTCGTGGGCAGGTTTTTGGGTGGCCATAAAATTTTAACTCATTTGGGGAAATGCCTAAGAGCATGATTGCTGGATTGTATTGTTAAGACTATGTTTAACTTTTTAGAGACTGCCAAACCGTCTCAGAAAGTGGCTGTATCATTTTGTATTCCCACCGGTAAAGAATGAGTTTCTGTAAACAAATGTTTTTATTTTAAGAAATATCTAAATAAAGTCACTCAAAATAGCTACTCAGTATGAATAGTTTAACAAAAAAACATCAATTAGCTTATACTTTATATCATAGGAAATCTTGTTTATATAAGATAAAAAACATTTGGTGTGTCCAATAGTGTTGTTTTACGGAATTAATCATCTGTTAAAATACATAAGATATTCTATATACTTCAAACATTGTTTTTGCATAAAATACTTTAAGAACACTTTTTTTGCTACATATGATGATGTTTATTACATTTCACGTATATTTACATTACTGCACGCCATGTATACAATTGATGAGTCCCCACTTCTGAGATAATCACAAGTCACATTGATATTATGGAGTCTCAGTACTTGGTCTACACTTGAGGCAGACCCTTTCTGGTGATCACACATGTGTTAGTGAGATGCAGGTATACCACATGTTATATTCCATTGGATACGAAATTAACTTTCAGTTCTCAAATCTAAACTTTGGAGCATGCTCTCTTTTTATAATACAGCCCCGATTTCCTCTCTACTTTCATTATTTACCCTCCTGCTCGTATGCAAGATACAAAGAAATATTTGGCATAAGAATGTTTGTGTTAGGGGGTGCCCGGGTGGCTCAGTCAGTTGAGTGTCTGACTCTGGCTCAGGTCATGATCTCACAGCTCATGAGTTCAAGCCCCGGGTCAGGCTCTATGCTGACAGCTCAGAGCCTGGAGAGTGCTTCCAGTTCTGTGTCTCTGTCTCTCTCTGCCCCTGCCCCACTTGTACTCTGTCACTCTCTCTCCAAAATAAATAAATGACATTTTTAAAAATGTTTGTTTTAGTCTCCAAAGTCCAGAAACCAGCAGTCTATAGTGAATTGAGACGTGGATCTTAAGAGTCAA
Source organism: Panthera leo (assembly GCF_018350215.1). Lineage (NCBI taxonomy): Eukaryota > Metazoa > Chordata > Mammalia > Carnivora > Felidae > Panthera > Panthera leo. Next base: position 112,552,088 of record NC_056685.1, read on the forward strand.
AGTGCTTGGTTGAGTTTCCAGACCTGCAACTTCATTGTTATTTGGAAATGAGCAATTCCTTTAACTTTTATTAGTCTCAATTTCCTCCTTTATTAAAAAAAAAAGTATTTACTTCATACAGTTGTTACAGGAATTAAATAAGACAATATCTGAAAATATTTTAGTATCAGAGAGATGGCAAACAAGAAATTTTAGTGACTCTTATCATTAATGGCAGTGGGCTTGTTTTTTTATTTTGGGGTTTTTGTTTTGTTTTGTTTTGTTTTGTTTTGTTTTGTTTTGTTTCTTAACTGACTGTTCTTGTTCTCTGTCTCACTTAATTTATAAAAGGTACTTCAGGGATCATCTCCAAGGAATATTTCTTGGCAACCTTCCACTGTCCCTCACGAGCAAGCTGAGTGCGTTCTCCTTGCTGGATGGAACCTTCTCTCGCCTATACTAAAACTCATCACTCTATATAATTAGTTACTTTTCTGTTTCTGTCACTAACATGAAAATCTCTCGATGCTACAGACTGTGTTGCTTCTTTGTTATTGCCAGAGCTGGGCGTGTAGTAGTTGCATCACTTAGGAAATTTTTATTTTAAGTTTATTTATTTAATTTTGAGAGAGAGTGTGTGAGATAGCGTGAGTGGGGAAGGCGCAGAGAGAGAGGGAGAGAGGGAATTTCAAGGAGGCTCTGTGCTGTCAGCCCAGAGCCCAATGCATGGGGCTCTGTCTCATGAACCGTGAGATCATGACCTGAGTCTAAATCAAGAGTTGGATGCTTAACCAACTGAGCCTCCCAGGTGCCCCACTTAGGAATTTTTTAGTTGAAAGAACAGAAATCTCAACTCAAGTAACTGCACACCAGAAATTTGTCCTGGCCTTCAGTGAAATTTGAGCCAATGTTCTCGATGACATCATGAAAGACTGTTCCTTTCCATGCCTCCTTGTTACTTTTCTTAGTGCTGTTTCTACCTCATGGCTGCTTTCTCTTGGGGTTACAAGATGGCTGCCAGGGTCTGCCACTGGCTCCTATCTTCACATGCACAGTGAGCACAAGGGATAACATTGGTCTGAGGAACTTCTTGGGAGAATAAGAAAGTTTCATTTCCAGAAGTCCTCAAAAACATCTCCTCCCACCACAGTGACCTGAATTAGATCATATATACATCCTCGAAGGCTAAGAGCATGGATTTGCCTATGGTCATTGGGGTCAAACCTACAGCTGAGTGTGCTGTTATCTTTCCCCTTTCATGTGGGCTGTACAGAGAAGGAGAAAACTAGAATAAAGCTAGCATATTGTTACCAAGAAAAAGGAGGAATGAATGTGCTAAATGCAGGAATTACATCCACCATTTTCAAAGATGCAAAACTGGATCCAAAAACATTGTGACCTTCGATGCTACAGTATCTATGAAAGGGGGTGGTACGCCCAAGTTTTTACCCCCATGTTTACCTCTTTGAAGTAAAATCCAAATTATGTGTATGGGAGCTAGCCTTTGATATGTAGATTATAGGTTGTATGGGCTGTTTGAATTTTAATACAAGCTTCATAAGCACCGGATCCTGGTTTATTTTTGTGTATTGCTAAATCCCCAAGTCATAGAACAGAGCCTGACACATAGTAGACAACAATAAATATTGATTTAATTGATTAATCCAACGAATTGATATTTCCAATGTTTGAAGTCTGGCAATGGAAAAACCAGAAACATAGACATTGAGGTAAAAAAAGAAAAATCGCATGATTTCTTTCTAGATTATTATTATTTCTAGATTAAGTTGCCCAAAAGTTCTTTGCTAGAGACTAATTCACATGGCATTAGAAAAAAGGGATGAAATTAAGACCATGTGTTTCAAAGAACTTGTTCAAATCATGTGAGCAGCTGTATCATGGGGTGATTGATGAAAAAATTAGAAGCAGTGAGGGGAGGACCTTAGCCATGTAGGGTGGGGGAGAGCAGGGTTAACTCCTTCTAGGCTATGCTCTCCTTCTGAATGAGGCATGAAAATCAAATTCACACCACAGAACTTCTCCCCTCAAAACTCTGCAATGATGCCCAGCCTTTCCATTTTACATATATATATATATATATATATATATATATATATATATATATGTATATATGCTCAACTTTAAAAAGGCTTATGTGACTTTCAGAAACAAAGCCTCCCTCCACACCCAACCACCAATAACTTCTCTGACTTATCTTGTGATATTTTCTCCCTTACTCACTCCCCACCCACCACCGTTACTTCCTTGTTGTGGCTGAAATAAACCAGGCACTCTCTTGCCTTAAAAGCCTTTGCACTAGTATTTCTCTTTGCCTGAAAAACTCTTCCCTTGGATTGTACAATTCTGTTCAGTTACATCTCCATCAGGACTAACACAGCCGCCCTATTTAACACTGTATCCCATTCCTTCCTTCCACTGACACTAAATCTCCTTTCCCATGCTCTACCTTTATTATTTCCAGAGCATTTATTACCTTCTTACATGCCACTTAATGTATTTTATCATTATTATTCATTTTTTATCACCTCATCAGAATGTAAACGCCATGAGGGGAGTGATTATGACTTTGTTCACTGATTTATTCCAAGGCATAGTCCTAATACTCCCTGACCAAATAAATGATTGAATGACCTTAAGCTGTATTAAACATTTACTCAAGAAAAATAACCCAGAAGGGCTAATAGAGTGTCTGTCTTTATTTTCCAGCACACTATTATTTATCTAAGCCTTTTCTATATTAGAAAACGTTCCTGCCAAACAAAATGTATTTAGAGGATATTTAGTACTGTGATTTTTTTCTGCATTTTAATGAAACCCAACTGTTAAATGAAACTAAACAATGTTATAATAGGCATAACAGTGGCTAGTTCATAGCCAGTTTGGGGTTTCTGAACATTTGCCCCAGGTCCTAGTGCATTAAAAACTTTTGAGCAGAAACTCAAATATATGCTCCATTGTGTTATTGTGTGACCCGTCATGATTGAAACCTGAGTGTTTCCAGCAGAACACTTCTCCATGTGAGAATTTTATCTTTGACCATAGAATGGCACATATCTTTACATGAAGAACAGAAATTTCTAAATATCATGATCCTACATTTAAGCTCTTTTTTTAAAATGCTAGCCAATAAATAATCTCTATATGAAAGATAAGTTCTCCTTGGTATTGTTTTCCCCCCAGTTGAAGTCTTTCTCTCTAAATGTCATTAATTGGTATCTGTTACCAGTAATATCCTCTTACTTGGAAAATAGTCCCCTGTTCTGATGGATGGTGACTGTCCCAGTCTGTTCAGGTTGCTATAACAAAAATACCATAAACTGGGTGGCTTATAAACAACATTTATGTCTCACAGTTTTGGAGGCTGGGAAGTCCAAGATCATGACATCCTTGTGTTTGGTGTCTGTGAGAGCCATCTTCCTCATTGATGGCCACCTTCCCACTGTTACCTCACACGAAAGAAGGGATGAAGGATCTCTCTGGGGCTTTTTTTATGAGGGCTCTAATCCTATTCATGAGGGCTCCACCCTCATGAACTAATTACCCCCAAAGGACTTACCTTCAAGTACATCACTGTGGGAGTTAGGATGTCAAAATATGCATTTTTAGGGGATGAGGGGACAAAAACATCCAATCTATAGTGGTGATTATTTGGCACTTTAAAAAATTAAGTTGATAGCAAAATTTAATGCAGTGATTTTTTGGCACTGTTTTGTTTTGCAGAGTTTAATTCCATGAAGATGTTAATTTTATTTTGTTTTGTCTTTCTTTTTAAGAATTCTTCCTTAATTTATATCTGTTTACCATCTGAGCAGAAAGAATAATGGCTGAATCTCAAGTGTTGTAACTTTAAGCTGCTTACATAACTTGATTATCTTTAGACTGGGCCGTGTATTTTCCTTCCATCAGGCTCTCTGACAGCCCTCTATGTTCCCTATGATATCCTCATCTCTCAGAAATCTCTCACCTGAATTCATCCAACCTCTGCTCTTCAAAATTAAAATATATTCATTGTTCTATGACAGGCCTCTATTTAATACTTCCCCTCTTTAATCAATCAAAAATTTTCTTATTCCTTATATTACTTATCCTTTACTCAGTCATTTCAACACATGGTCTTAGCCCCTAGAATAAACCGGGCACTGTTCTAGAGAAAGGAAATACCCTGGTGAACAACGTAGACAAATTCTCTGCCGTTATGGAATTTACTAGATGTGGCCTCTTTCTCCAATAAACAATGCCTCCCCATACATTCTTCATTCCCCATACATTCTTCACTCCCCATACATTCTACATTCTTGTGTAGTCCTTCTCCTAAAATCGGCTTTTTCTGTGACTTGTGTTAACCAATAAAATGCAAAGGAAGTCATGGTATGCAAATGTTGGTCTGATGGTTTTAAGAAGGTTGGGAGATTCTGCCACTGCACTCTGGGGAAAGCTCCCTGCAATGTAAGGCTCTGACTACCATGAATCCATCATGCTGTGAGAGAGACAACCTAGCTACACAGAGTCCATGTGAGTGAGGCCATCTTGGAAATGGATATTTAATTGGTGTCACCCAAATGAGCCACCCTAGCTGGTCTCACCTTGAGCAGAGACAAGCCTCACTGGCCCTGGCCCAAATTGTAGAATTGTGATCAAGTTAATATAACAATTGATATTTTAAGTCACTAAGTATTGGGATAGATTGCTATGTGACAATAAATAACCAAAATGCAAGGGTTTTTTTCAGATAGGTTTGACTTGTAAAAAGTTAAAACTCATCAATATCACCATCCTCAATTGTCCTATTATATATTTGGAGATTTGGAGAAGAAAATGCATTTAACAGTAATTGTATACGTAATAACCATATAATATAAAAATATTATCCAGTTCCATGATATTTTATTCATATTTGTACACAGACACATGTATACATACATTTATTCTTTTATTTATTCAAGATTTTTTAAAACAACAATTGAACACCTGGTTAGCGTCAGGGACTAGATACATGAAATATGTAAATATTTGTAAGGTGAAGCCACTATGTTTTGAATAATTTGTTATACAGCAATAAAGAACCAATTCACAGGAGCTCTACTTTAGACTATTGTGATAAATCTCGTCTATCTTTTTTTTTTTTTTTTTTTTTTGGTACACCAGTGTTTTTTAGAGTTGACATCATGATAATGGTTGAATACCTATGGTTAGAACTAGTCTATTCCTAGTGCTATTTTTCTTTTTAAGTTGGTTATAATTTTGCCTTTGTGGTGAAAGTAGATTACACCCAAGTGTCTATTTAGAAAGAGAAAGGTCATGGAAGATACAGGGTGCATTCAGTGAACTACACTGACCTAACATATGCTACTACAGCCTAGTGAGTAAAATGAGATTGGTAGGAAATTAAAAGAAATTTGGTTATATATGCCTCAAGTTGTGAGTTACAGAGAAACTCAGAAGTTCCCCCAGGGTTGTACTTAGACTTAGACTTAGACCCAGATTTTCTGCCGTCCATTCAGTGATGTTTCTACCTCACCACACGTAATGCTTATACTAGGAAAGCTTATATTGGGGCAGATACAGATGATACAAGACTGGCTGTGAGCTGGTTCTGGGTCATAGCTTCAAGGAGTGCATTGTGCTATTCTTAACTTTTGTCTTTGAAAATTTCTATACAAAATTTTAAAAACAAGTAGAAAGAGTTCATTTGTCCTTTAGTTTGTTATTATAATTTATAATATATTACATACATATAACCTATAACATATATAATATAATTTATACTAACCAAGTATTGCATAATTTTTGAGGACAGTAAGTACAGACCACAAAATATTTGCCAGGTTAAAATACCCACCCATAATCATTCTAACAAGCGGAAGCTAGAAGCTACTCTAGGAAAAAAAGCATACTATAGAACTACCATTTCTGCTGTGGTAGAAAGTTGTTAGTTTTTGTTTGTTTGTTTGTTTGTTTGTTTGTTTTATACTGACTGGATTTCAGTACTGTTAGTAAAGTACCATTTTTATGAAGTCCAAAATGTGAACATTTGTGACATCACATGTATCGTATTGGTTCATCTTATACCCACCCTGGTAAAACTTCACCCAACAGAACTCAATTAGATGGAGGCCAACAGCAACATCTTGTCCAATTATCTGGGCAAGAATAGAAAAAGCACAAAGTAATAGAGAAGATGTAGTGATTGAAAAACTAAATTCTAGACTATGTCTTGTGATTTCTACAGATTCCAAACAACCTCTTAGAAAAACTTACAAGAACTTACTGCAAGTTAGATGTTCTAAGATACATAAAGATACTACATCTCTAAAGGAAGATTGGACCATTATACTAAATGCACTCAGTCTACAAGATATGTTACCACATTTTCGAAAGTTGCTAGAACAAGGATAAAAATAAAAGAAAGGCTTATTTTGTACATTTTAACTAACTGGAAAGTTCAGTAAACAGAACTGATCATTCTCTTCCAGTTAGGGTTATTAATGAGCTTCAGTATAGTAATACCGTAGAATAAAATATATGACTCGAAAAAAAACCAAAATGCAGCGCTGAGTGCTGATAATAGTCACAGAATTTTCCTCATATCTTATCTGGTGTTTATGGCATAAAATAAAGGAATGGAAAATTTTCGCCAGCAACTCTGAAAACAGTGGATTGCTAATCTGTCTTTTTCCCAGAATCAGGACTGTTCTTGTGATTTCAAGCACTGCAATTCATATTATTTTAATTACTCATTTTTAAGCGCATGGCGTGTCACAAAACTTGTGGCTGTAACTTGGAAGATTTATTTTTTCCAGAGTTTACAAAATGAGGAAAAAAATATTATAGTAAGCCACAGAACTTTACTGACTTGGACTTTCCAGACTTCTTCAGAACCACAAACTGCCAGCCCTCTCTATGACATCTGAAATGATCCAAAGCTTGTTCACCCAGTACACATCCCTGAGTTCCCGGTTTGAGCAAACACAGACATTTGATGAGGAGCCAAACCCAGAGCAGCATGCCTGGGCTTTTTTGAATGCGGAATTGACTCAAATTAAAATGAATGTATTCAAGAACCCCAGACCAGATAACGGTTCTTTTGCTCTTTGAGCTCTGTAACATTGAGGAGAACTGTTGTAGTCATTCACTCATTCATTCATTGGCTCACTCATTCATTTATCAAGTACTTACTGGTAAAAATCTAGGCCCCTGTCCCCCTGAGACTTATATTCTGGTGAGTATGACAGAGAATAAGTAGGTAAACAAATAAATAGACAAGATGATTTCAGTAACATTAGATGAAAATTTGATCCTAGCTCTCTTCTTATTAGTTGTGTAAAGTTGATAATGTTTCCTAACTGTTACGATGTATTAATTTCTAAGATGGTAATCAAACAACAGTTTTCCTGGACTGTTTGTGAAGATTAAATTAGATTATACAGTGAAGAACTTAGAAAATAGTATGTGCCTTATTTGCATAGAAAGTATGCTAGGATGTCTCAGTCCTATTTGTAAGGTAGAAAAAAATGGAAATAAACCAAATTTCCTCAGAGGAAAATGGAATGGATAAATAATATATATTATATTTGTATGGTATAATGTTGTCCAGCTATTAAAATACCAGGCTTTTAAAAAATAGACCTTAAAATATAATTTGAGTAAAAAATAGGTGGCAGAAAATATACGGTAGGGCGCCTGGGTGGCTCAATCAGATAAGCGTTCCACTCTTGATTTCGGCTCAGGTCATGATCTCACGGTGTGTGAGTTCAAGCCCCACGTTGGGCTCTGTGCTGACAGCACGGAGCCTGCTTGGTATCCTGTCTCTGCCTCTCTCTCTCTCTCAAAATAAATAAACTTTAAAAAATTAAAAAAAAAGAAAACATATGGTATGATGTTATTAACAATACAACATTCATGAACATACATGCATGTGGGCAGGAATATTTTTAAAAGAACAGAGAAAACACATCAAATTCATATTGATGAAGGTACCCTGTGGGAAGGAAAGGACAATTTAAATAAGCATTTGATAGGGGAATTCAAAAATAATCATGCACCTTTCTGTATATTTATTTTATTTAAAAATAAAGCACGTGATAAATTGAATTACAAACAGTAAGAGGGAAAGTGCTAGGGAAGATAATATCCATTGCATGGACAATTGAGATACTATATGAAAAAATGGTCACTTGAAAGGAAAGTTCTTTGTATATTTGTGGCCAGCATTTTTACATGTCAGGAACTTTGACAGTTCATTTTCCCTTGCTTAGCCAAGTTTGGCGGAACGACTGTGCTATTGGTTTTCAGTTAGCTCCTGTTTTTGAGGTCAAATATATCTACTTAGGATAATGTGCTATTGGTTTTCAGTTAGCTCCTGTTTTTGAGGTCAAATATATCTACTTAGGATAATCAAGTAGATTTTTTCTCTCTCTCCCTCTCTCTCTCTTCTTCTTTTACTTAATGTTTTGTTTATACATTGTTTTCAGCCAGCGACTTCATCACATCTGGGGCACAGCACAAAATTCCTGACTGCTATTCTTGAACTTCAATCAAAAAGTCAGGGTGTTCCAATGCGTTGTCACAGAATAGTTGACACGTGATTTCTCCCTGCCCTACATATCCCAAAGACTTGATTGACTTTTACAGACTCCAAGTGGCCATTCTTCATGGGCTCTTTATATTACTAAATATACACATTCATCTACCGCTGCCAGCCGAAATTCTTTCCGGCTCTGATGGTTTTTAACTTTTACTGAGTTCTTACAATCCATGCACATAGTCACTAAGTGAGGTTGTTAAGTTTCCATTTTCCATCTCACATGAATTGCTACTCAAGCAAATGTGGACTCAGAGGGTTGTCCCCCAAACCAAAGCTATTTGGCAAAGATGTCCCTTTCCTTACACAAGCAGGGGAAAGGGTTTTGGTGGCTAACATCTCCATTCACTGTACTAACTGCATGAAAACCAGAACATGCTTAAAATAGGAGTAGCTGTCCTCGTGAATGTTTAAAGGTTTAATGAAATGAAAAATGCATCGTTAGTTTTATTGCAATGCCTTTTCCGTCATGGTTTCTTATCAGGAAACAATGGAACGTATTTTTCTGTTTTCTTTGGGGACACATTGCTTGTGAGATCTTTGGTGTATCCCACAGGATTTCAGGGCTAATAAGAATATACCTAGAGTACCTTCATTTAATGAAGCAGATCTATAAGAATGCAACTAAGAGGGGTGAAAACATCTCATCTTCTTTTATATCTTCCAATGTCCAGATGTTGACTTCAGACTGATCACTCTGCATACTTCTTTACCAAAAACTAAAGGTGATGTTTAAAAGTATCAGGTTTATTTGCTTGCATGGTTTTTCACCTTGCCCCCCCTGAGTCATACTGTCCATGCCTCACCCAAGTTCTGAAGTTAAGCTTGTGACAATGTTGACAAAGAAGGCAGACCCTTCCAGGATCCTGGCAATATATTAGCCATTGAAACTGATGAATTAGTTATTAAAAAACATAAAGGACTCTCCCAACTCCTAGTACTTCTTCACAAAATCCTTCTATTGAACACTCATTCTTGTCTATCTGACCCCATATTTGTTAACTTGTAATAGGGCTTCTCTGATTACACCAGTGTTGCAGGTTCTTCCCTTTAATTCTCATGATACTTCTTACCTTTGGGCTATTAACCTTCAAGGAATTCTCTCTTCATATTTCTTTTTCAGTAATCCCGATTGAAGAGAATGTTCCACACTCACTTCCTTGTCGGAAATGCCCCTGATTCTCTCTCACTTCTCTAATCCGTTCTTTTTTACACTTTCCTAGCACTTACTATGTACAGGTTTCACCCTAACATCTGCTATTTCTTCTTCTTATCCCTAATTCCTGCTCTGAGGCATAATGAAAGCATGTTTGATTCACAACTCAAACCCTCACCATTACCATCAACCTGAGACCAATGCCACGTCTTTTTCTTCTGTGTCTTGCGTTTCAAATCTCAGTTAAACACTGACAACGTGTGGGCAAGTCAAAGGAAAGAAGATAACATTGCTTGTAATCATCAAGAACTCAAAATCTTCAGGACTAATTGGGGAAACAAGTTATAATATTTATTTTTAAACAACGAAAAAATATTCAAACAATTTCTGACAAATATAGAGGATGTACACCACGTTGGCAAACACGTTTCCCCAAAAATAATTTTTGAAGGACTCTGGATAAGAAGAAATTACTTCTAGGTGGGGATCAAGACACAGCCTATGAAGAAAGTACAATGTGACATGACAAATTTTTAATTTATTCATTTAACATATCCACCAAGCACTGTGATAATCACTGGGCTGATAGAATTCTACTAGGTGAAGACTAGTAGGTGAAGACTACTCTAGACTCACCTAGACTCACCTAGACTCACACTACTAGGTGAAGACTAGAATTCTACTAGGTGGAGACTAGGTGAAGACTAGTAATTGAAAGTTGACTTTTCAATGATGAAAAGTCTGTGAGTGGATGAATAGTTACAAGAATGCTTCAACAATAGTGATGGAATCAAACTAGTGTTGATTTACCCAATACATTCAACAAACAGTTACACTATTTCTGTGTACCTGGTATTGTGTTCAGCTCTGGGAATTCGGGAGTGACACAGGACAACACCATCCTCTTCCAAAAATTCAAAATGTGGTAAACGATTGTCAGAAAAAAATGTGATAATTGGTGTAACAGAGGTACGTAAGCTGGAATTTAGCTCTCAGAACTAAGAGATACCAAACAGTAAGAGACAGCTCCAACTCATAGTTGTTTAATTGTATAATTGATAGAAGTATCAGTAGGTAATAAGATAAGTAGTATAATTGATATAATAAGTTTTGAGACTAAGAATAAGCACTGGGGGCTTTGTGCTTTGGGGAATTTGGAAATATGTTGGAAAAACCAAAGATGCATGAGAGTGTGACTGGAGACCGGATTATAGGAAAATGTGGGGTCCGGGTCAGCGAAGCTTTGTATGATATACTAGGGAATCTGATAGGGTATACCCAGTGGGATTTTAAGTTGGTCAGAGACATGATCAGATTGGCCAACTTCAATGGTCAGTTTATTCCTTAAAGCAATAAAAATATAGGACGGGATGGTTAAGAGTCCAGGATTCAAAAAGCTGGCTTAAACTGAGACTGAAATGTAATGGAGGGTACGATGAGCATCAGAATAAGCAAAGGAGTCAATAAAAACTTGCTGATAAATGATTCAATCATTCTTTCCTGATTTCTTGCCTGAGAGGAGAAAAGCACGAAACTTCTGTTAAAGATTGCACTTTTGTGTCTTGGTCCAAATTCCACTGGACATGAGCAGTGACACAGGAGGCAGGAAAGGCTCTGGGCCATACCACATGGGCCACTGCTGTCTACAAATCTGTGTCCATCTGGTCAAAGAGGAAATTGGTTGGCCTGAGGCAAATATAAATGGGCCAGAGAACCATTTAGTCAGAGTTAAGTAACAATTCTCTTTTGGGAAATTTACCTGTTATTGTAGCTAAAAAGTAAAGTTTTATATTTAATGGTTCATACTTTCATAGCAGGAAGTTCTGTTCCACGTTCCGGAAAGTTCTGCCTTACTTTTCTCAATTGTCAAAAGTGTTCAGAGGTAACTGAGAGGTGGAAAGTCTGTGTTCTGGAAGTCCTTCTTCCAGTGACTTGCTCTGGAAACACTGGCATCTCGAACTCGGTGGCCCCTTTCTTCATCTGAAAACTTATCTCCGTGTCTCTTAGCTTTCATATTTCCTAAATGTCTTATGATAATGTCATAACCATTTAATTTGAGAAATTTAACAATCCCAAATGCTTTCTACATCTCTTTTGAATTATTATCACCCTTGACTTTACTCAATATAACCAGTCTATTTATCATTAGATTCCTAACGTTTAGTGTTGACCACCTTCTTGCTGTTTCTTTTGCTTTGTTTTGTTGTTCCAAACTGACTGCCCTTCACCCTGACAAACTCTTCGAGTAACTTTTAATATCCTTTGTCTTGGACCTCAAATCATTCCTTTCATGTCCTTTAAGTCTTAGTGAAATTTTATCCTGTTAAGTAGGTGGTCCCTAATTTCTGTCTGAATAAACAGAACTACTTATCAAAACATTTCATCTAAATTCGTTTAACTAGAATGAGTTAGCCAGTTACACTAAATGTATTATTCAGTTAATCATATAATCCAAGCTGCATGCACGCAAACACACACACACACACACACACACACACACACACACACACCTGACCTATTAGCTCTCATTGGTCTAGTTTACTTATTGCAATATTAAATGCTTGAGGATAGAGATCACATCCAATCTAACTCTATTAAAATAACATAGCACTAATAATATAGATCCATATTTTTGGTAGATGTTAATTAAGTACGGGGCACTGATGATGCCATACATTGTTACGGGATTTGTCTCCCATTATCAGTTATCGAACTAGCTAAGGTTTTGTCAAATTTCTTGTGTAAGCATGAATGGATGAGATTATATTTTACAAGGGAAATATACACTCAAACAAATAATTATAAATATGCAAAAATATCATCCTCACACAACTTACACCATTTTTTCTTAATTAGACTAATGTAATTGTAAACGAATATTTGAATAGTCAAAAGGGAGACAATTTACATTTAAAAACAAATAGCACTAGAGGTATACAGAGTTTTAATTATAACATTCATCTCAAGGAACACTATTTTATTTTGCTGTCATTCTGGTCCAATAGGTGTTTCAGGTTGGTATATATGTATCTTCAGGACAGGAGATATTAAAATTTTGTATCAAACACAGACATTTTTGGGGTGGTTGCGTGGCTCAGTTGGCTAAGTGTATGACTCGATTTCCACTCAGGTCATGATCTCATGGGCTTGAGGTCTAGCCCTGCGATGGGCTCTGTGCTGACAATACAGAGCCTGCTTAGGGTTCTCTCTCTCCCTCACTATCTGCCCCTCCTCTGCTCGTGCACACACTCTGTCTCTCTCAAAATACATAAATATTTTTTAAAAAGACATTTTCACTAGTAGAGGTTGGCGAAACTCTTGGCATGTTAGTAAGTACCCTGACTACAGATTTAATCCATTTTTTCTATGTTGCTTTTTGGAATATGAGGCTGTCATTGGCTCTGGGATAAGTACACATTATTGGGGGTTGGTTTATCCAAAACTGCATACGGTAAACTACGCTAAGTAGAGGTTTAAACTTGAAAATGAGGTTGAAAAGCTACTTTGGTCGTAGACACGTGGGAGAAAACAGACCAATTTGCCTCTCCACTGCCAATGTCTTCCACATCAAAGGAATTAGGTCAGAGATGCCACTACTACATTTCCTTTTTTATTTTGCACCTCAAAAGCCCTTTCTCTATCCATTTCTCCCTTTCTTTGTCCCCATGCAAAAGAAGAGTCAAAAGGCCCCAACATTCAGCCATTTTAGATTGAGTTACTACATGTTTTTTTGTTTTGTTTTGCCTTTTTGTTTGTTTCTTTTTGTTCGTTTGTCTGTTTGTTTGGGAGATCAAGGGAGAGGTATGGTCTTTGGAAAGACACTTTGCTCAGGTCTGACTTACTAATGAGGATCATGATAGAGTCGCAGCAATTTATATGTTGTTTGTGTTCTGTAGTCTGTTCATCTGAAGAAAGAAGGCAGACACTTGGTATTCCTTTACCTTAGAAATGTCTGTGTAGTATATTCTGCCTCAAATTTTCCTTTTTGTCTTCTTTATTTTTTAGAAAACTTAAGCTATTGAAAAATAAGTTTGTGGGGATGAAAGGAGCAAGGAAGAAATAGCCAAAGGGGAGACAATTTTGCCTCATTTCAGAGGATAGGTTTTAACTCTATTAGTAATTATAAACTTGGCCTGTTGGTTAAATTCTTCCAGGGTAGCCTATCATAACATCTCATTTTCCAGTCTTGTCATAACTATGTAAAAGACCAATGAATGCATATTTTTAAGTTAGAAATTATATACATATATACACACATACTTTATTAGTTTAATTTTTTGTTCACATTTATTTATTTTTGAGAGAAAGAAAGAGAGGGAAAGTGAGTGGGGGAGGGGCAGAGATAGAAGGAGAGACAGAATCCCAGTCAGGCTCTGAGCTGACAGCTCAAACCCATGAACCATGGATTCAAATGCATGAACTGTGAGATCATGACCTGAGCTCAAATCAAGAGTCAGACACAACCAACTAAGCCACCCAGGTGCCCCCCCCACCCACACACTAAATAATAGCAGTGGAACCATTTTCTATATCTTGAAATTTTTTTAAATGCCTACTATAATGGAGTAACCACCTAGGTACAGTGTGAAATTCATCGATGAAAATTTCCTATAGATATTCAATTTCAAATATCTGGGAAATTCAGGACCTGCTATGAATGAATAAATGAATACGCATATACATGTGTACAGAAATTAGGCAATTTTAAAATGTGTAAACATCTAGCTTCCTTTTTTTTATGGACTGTCTAGTTTTCACAGTTTTATGTTATAGTAAGGCAAAGATGTTTGAAATTACCGCAATTTACCTCAGGACAAATTCGATACTGCTTAATGACCAAAGAAAGAGATATATTTTCAAATCTAAATAAAAATATACTTTTCTGTCATCATTTCCCTTGGGGGGAAAGAAGCCATATTAATTTCTATATGAATAAAATCTCTCATAGCCTGTCATTTCCACTTATTACTTTTTCTAACATTTGAGCCTTTAATTGGGTATATGAAAATAGATCAGCAGTTGGGAGCTTAAAAGAACCTAAAATTTTAGTCTCTTGTTAGCTTAGGCATAGAGCTAGGCAAAATAGTTTTCACTTTTGGCAAAAACAATGGGAAAAAGCATTAGTCTCTCCAGGATGATTTTTGGTACTTCCTACTCTAGGGAAGTCCAGCAACACAAAGTGAGATCAGAATTTTTCACTAATTTCTGGCCCTTCTGTTTCTCCACATTCTGGCCATGAAATGTGGAAAACATATTTGTTCAAGGGCAACATGAACTTTTCCTGAACCTCTCAAGTTATCCACTTTTAGTCATAGAAAAACAGAACTTTTTGGTTCTTTCTTAACTTCAATTATTGAAGTAACGAATGAATCATGCAATCGCTTCTCCCATTCTCCATTCAATTAGAATTCATTTTCCTTTCTTTACTTCTCACATTAGAAGTAATATTAGTCCAAGGTCTGGATTTATAGAATGCTCAAAGACATGAAATCAGTTTTGTGGCCGGAGTGAAATGGCCAATATTCCTAACTAAAATTGTCCCTTTTCTGCCTCCCAAACTTCTTAAGCCAAAAGTACCATTGAAATATAATGATGATTAATGGAGTAGGACAAATTCTCTTTTAAAAGGTCAAAGTCTATTATCATGGTCAACTTTATTAGCCTCCAGAGTTATTTGGTCATTTGAGAGTAGTCACGCAAAGGAGATTGTTTAGAGATTGTTTATTTTATGAATGGAAAAAAACGTCAATGAAGATAAGAGGCATTATTTGTTTGAATAAGCGTTACATTATGTTTGCTAGATCCCAAGAGTTTTTCAAAGATTAAATGCTTCTTCTGATGCAATTGTTCTCAAAGTCTTATTTGGTTAATAAAAATAGGAATCTCCACAATGTCTGATTGTAAAAGATCTTACCTACATATAAACTAAACAGTAAGATCTCTGTAGGAAGAGGGGCATATGCTGATGAGAAGAAATGAAGAAAAGAGCAAGGGAAATAAGGAGGAATTACCCTACCATCCATCTGTCCCCAAACCCTCTGCTTTATTGCTTGAAGGGATGTTGAACAGCTTTCAGGAATTCTCTCTTGCTGTTATGGCTACTCAACTGAGGATATTATTATGGGTTACGAAAGAGGGTCTTAAGTATAAGAACTTTTATTTCCTTCCTACTCAATTCTTTTGTAGAAACCTTCCAATTATTTTGTTTTAAGAAAACAGGAAACTGTTAGCATTACTGGTAATGTATTTATTTATTTGAATTTTTTGCAGAAATATCACCTTGAGATTTACATTTTGCTTCAATTTTGTAAAAAGCGAATTTAGAGCTTCACATTACGAAACACGAAGGTGAACTGCAGGATTTGGGCACACACTCATCCAGACTACATGTTCTACCAGCTTAAAAGAATATGCATCGCTGACTGTTTTCCACTGTGCGGTGGCCTGGGAAACATCAGGTTCCCATTTCAATTTCCTTATATGCTTTCCAGTGCTTACAAGTGCAAAGAACAATTGTCTTAGAAATTCTTTGAAAAGCTGTTTAGTTTGCTTTCCTATCTTCAAGAAATCTCTGAATTCATCTGTGCTTCACACAGGAGCACATAACCTGAATTACAATCTATCAGAGAAAATTCCTCCACTTCCTGGAATACAACGTTATGATGTAGAAATATACTGTGTGCAGATTCATACTGCATGGATACGCTAGTGTGGGGGCCAATAAACTTTTCCTATAAAAAATATTTTATGTCTTGTGGTCCATACAGTCTCTGTTTCAATTAATTATTTGCATTTCATACAACGTTCACATGCCACGAACTACACTCTTTGGGGGGATTTTTAAAACTTCAAATGGTTAAATATATTAAAATCATTCTTAGCTCACGGGCCATACAAAAACAGGCTGAGGCTGGATTTGCCCTTGGGCTGTAGTTTGCTGACCTCTCTGGCGCATTGGTTGGGAACCTGAATGTTGAAATTAGCCATTCTTGACCAGAACTAGAATGCTACCACTTCCTGAGCAACCTTACACAAAATACAAACCCCTCAGTGTCTCTTTTTTTTTTATAGGTGCAACAATGTGTGTTTAATAATGTAAGGATTACATAAATTTGAACTCTTATCATGTACTCACGTGAGCAGGGTCATTTGGAGCTCTAACATTCAGGTAGAGAGGTAAATCTATGGCATTTTGTTTAATCTTCTGTGTAAACAATAGTCAGCCACTATTTTTGGTGAATACCATTTTGCATAACTCAAGCCTCTTTGGGTCTTTCCCTCACACTATGCTGATTCCTCCACAGCTTTAACTTAGAGGGTTTTTTTTTTTCTAACTCTTTAATCATATCCCGAAATTCTTTTAAACTCTCTGAAATGTTTCATAATCCTCTAAAAATGTGATGGCAAGAGTGGACAGAATTTTATGACCAAGTATGTAGTCATGTATTCAGAGTTTTTGCAAAACTGCACAAAACATTCCCAGAATTGCTGGTTGGTATTTTCTGAAAATATAAGTATCACATCTGTTCCTTTTTCTTTCAAAGAGTAAGGTGTCTTACATATTGTTAAGTATCCATTTTGCTGTTTATATTGTATTTGTATTCGCAGTTTTTACTTGAACTCAAAGTCCTATTGATGTTTTAAAGAATATCCTGTTTGATTTGATATTTTTCAACTTTTTGACGATTGCCTTTTTACTTTTATTTTCTCTTTTTTTAATACAGATATTCATGGCTTTTGCCCACTTTCCCTTTTTAATGTTGAGTTTTAAAAGTTCATTGTAAGTTATAGATAATAGACCTTTGTCAGATACAAGGCTTGCAAATATTTTCTCTATGGCTATCTCTTTTCTTTTCATCATTTAAACAGGGTCTTTATAGAGCAAAATATTTTAATTTGATGAGGCGCAGGTTATCAGTGTTTCATATTTTACATTTAAGTCTGCAATTCATTTTGAATTCATATTTTTGTACAATGTGTGAGGCTTAGGTCAAGGTTCATTTTATGCCATAGATATCCAGTTGCTCCAATACCATTTGTCAGAGGTGATCTTTATTCCATCAAATTATCTCTAAATCTTTGTAAAAAATCAGTTGGCCATATTTGTGTGCATCTCTTTCTGAATTTTCTCTATGTTTCCATTTATCTGTGTTTCTATCTCTATAACATTGTTTTTGTTTGTTTACTATGGCTAAACAGTAAGCCTTAATATTGGGTAAAGTAATTCTTTCCATTGTATTATTTGTCAAGATTATTTTAACTATTCTTGTGATTGTGTTTTTACACCCTTTTTAGAATCAGCTTGACCAAAAATCTTGCTGGGAATTGCACTAAACACATACATTGATTTGAACATAAATGGCATTTTCAGTCATTCAGTCCATGGACATAGTATATCTCTCTGTTCATTCTGTGAGGGGGACTGTTTTTTTTTTTGTTTTTTTTGTTTTTTTTGTTTTTTTTTTTTTTTAATATATGAAATTTACTGTCAAATTGGTTTCCATACAACACCCAGTGCTCATCCTGTGAGGGGGACTGTTGAATTCCTCAACTATAATTGTCATTTTGTCATTTTTTGAAGATTGTTTAGATACTACTTTAATCACTTCATAATTCTTAGACCATTTGGTGTGATTTTTAATTGAGATACAATTGACATATAATATTGTGTAAGTGTAAGGTGTACAATGTGTTGATTTGGTACATTTATATATGATAGCATTATTACCACAATAGAGTTAATTAACATCGTTACCACATTACATCACATAATTATCATTTCAATGGGCAAGACCACTAAAGATCTAGTCTCTTGGCAACTTTGAAGTATATAATATAGCATTGTTGACTATAATCACTATGCTGTGCATAAGATCTCAGAAAGAATGTGATCTTGAGAGTTTTTCTTTCACCGTCGCGAGTATCTTCCTCACAAAGTAAAAAGCGGCAAAGTAACAGGAATTTGGCCTATTTCACTAGTGATAAAAGCGGCTGACAAAACTCATAAATTAGGAGTTGGAAAAAGTAGCAAATTTGGAAGGGAGCAAAATATTTGGCAGTCTCCAAGAGTCCAAGTGGATGCTGAAGAATTAAATTCTATGCAGTTCTGGTCCCATATAACACACACATGCTATGCAAAAGTTGTGCGGCCTTCATTCCATAACAGACAACATTGACTTGACTTTTTGTGCTAGTAAGTACTGACTAGCAGTAGTCATAGCAGGGCATATAGTGAAGCAATTATTAACAAAGTTGTGAATAGAACACAGTTTATCTAACATTTACACCCTGCTTAATAGACCCACTAGCCATATATATATACATAAGTCTGCCTTTACCATCTCATTACAGAGACTTTTATTAAATTTAAAATGAGAAGTCTCTTTTCTTAGTTTGGGCCTTTGTATTCCGCAGCCACCAAAGACCTATAACTAAGGGAGAACTTCAGAACATTCTTTCTGGTAGTGTTATTATCTAATGAATCACAGCTGATTTTCTTGGCTAAGTAGTCTCAGAAGAAAGTTTTATAATGTGTCCAGGGTTCAATAATTGCTGAATCAGTATATCTTTATATAACAGGAAAATAAGAAAACTCTGCAGTAAGCATGTTGAACAAGGTTTTAATTAAAAGCAGTTCTACAGCTGGCAGCAGAATCTGTCCCAACTCCGTTTTCATAAAATTATCCAAAATATTTTATAGTAATCTCTACCTCTGATTATTATAAAGGCAGTTGTATTCTCCTGACTGATATGAATAAGAATCATTTTCAGCACGTATAATTAATAGGGCAGCAAATTTACTTATATGTTATAGTCAGCCAACAATGGGTGTGTGTGTGTGGAATAAAAAGTCCACCCCTATCTCCCTAGTGTATGACCTCAATGTTGGAGAAGATAATAGAAATGGCTTATGTAAGAGATTAGTTCCTGATGTTTATGCACTTGAAATCCACAGAATGTGCTGTTTGTTCAAAAACAGAAATGAGCTTGCTCTTGTAGTCAATGCCTTATTTACATGTACGCATGTGCCATGTTTTTAAAATACGTCCTCAAGTACAAACTGTCAGTAGCTTCCAACCTCCATCTCACTGTTGTCTTATGACATTTTCTTTCTTATCCTCCTTTACTCCTATTTATGTCAAGTGGTGATCTGACATTATAAAGAAAAGGCTAGCCAAAAACGCCTGCAGCTTTTTCAGTTTTCAAAAAGAGAGCACGACGTTTGAGGTTTTATAAGCCACGCTAAATGTCTTCAGTTCTCTGGTGACTTTGATAAATTACTTTAAAGGAGTTTTGTTATAAGGAAACAAATCCCCAGGATATATAGTTCTCTCGCTGCTTCAACTCCTTAGTTCTCTCCTGATTGCCCTGGGACTCTGAGAACATCTGGGAGAGCTCTGATTACAAAATCCAAACTGTTCAGAGCACAGAGCAGTTTGTAATTCTGATTTCCCTTCGTGCTGAATCTTGTCGTGTTCTCATCCCTTCTTCACTCCTTTCAGACAGATGCCATGTTCCAAGATCTCTTTTAAATGGGCTAAGTAAACTTGAGTTCCATGGAGTTAGTTTTTCTCACCACTTAAGGGAAATCTGATGTAACAGTTTTCATTACGTCTCAATTGATATCATATAGGGTGAGGCAATCTAATATAAAGAGAGACAAGGGATGTTCTACAGGGATCTTGGGTTGCAAAGCCAATTCCTTAATTTCAGTGTTGTAGCAGCAGGTATATAGTTCCTGCACGAATTGGTCCATGCACTTATTAGGAATTTTTCCTCAAAGTGTCAACTTGGAATTCATTGAAGTTACAGACTGTATCATGCTTTATTCCTGTGTGTGTCCCCAGTGCCCAATGCCGACACTGGCACACAACACGTAATCATTGTTTCATGAATTGAACTTAAACGCAATTGATAGATAAATAGGTAAGGAGATAGGTTAATTGAGACATAATTTTTATTTTTTAAGATATATTTTTCAAGCTTTTATTTAATTATTTTGAGAGAGAGAGAGACAGGGAGAGAATGTGCGTGGGGGAGGGGCAAAGAGCGAGGGAGAGAGAGAATCCCAAGCCAGCTCCATGCTGATAGTGCATAGCGGGACAAGGCGCCTGATACCGCAAAGAGTGAGATCGTGACCTGGGCCGAGATCAACAGTCAGATGTTCGACTGAGTCACCCAGGTGCCCCTAAATAATTATTTTTTTTAGTTTGTGCATCCTACTCCCATTTTTCTATATTTAGTATTTTTTTTTTTTTTGTTAGTGATGATGATTGCACACTTCGGTGCACGTACTAAAGAAAAACTGAATTGGGTACTCTTTTAAAATGGTGAATTCTATGGTATGTGATTTATATCTCAATTTTTTAAAAATGATCTTTATTTTCTAAGGCAGTTTGAGGTCGATTTCCTGTTTCTGGCCAACAAAAGCCTTGCTGATACTTGGTGGGGCTGCCCTATCCTGCTTTCTGTTTTCTCTCTCTGCCAGGAAGCCAGTCTGCGTTCTCTCGGAGCGGGATGGTGACAAGGCCTGGCTGTGACTGCGTGGGCCACTGAGACCAAGGATGGCCTGGAGAGCTGTGTGCAAGACCCGAGATGCCCCCCAACTTCCCAGAAGGACGAAAATCCCAAGTCCTTGCCAAAATTTCCTGGGTCTTACTGCCTCAGGGCTATTCCTTCTCTGGCTCTAGAGGAGCAGACCCTGTAGAAGGATCCCATCAAATTGGCTCATGAACTGCCAGCTTCCCTCTGGAGTGCACTGGGCAGCCCGTATTGTCAGGTGCCCACATGGTACAAGCAATGACCTCCCCCGGGTTAGTAAAACATACAGACCCGAAAGTTAAGTAGATAGGTATAATTTTTGAGCATCGGTTTTTGTCTGCTATATGTGATATTAAGGTAAAATTACAGTTGTGAGCTTAAGATGTTGCAGCCTTGTACTGACTCACAACTATCGCTTATTTAGCTTTGTTGTATGTGCCTAAGACTTTATAACCACTATTTAATATTCTCAAATCAAGCTATGAGTTAAAGCATTATTATCGCATAATGTAAGAAAGGAACCCCAAAATGGAAAATCTAAATAACTTTCCCAAAATTCTGTGGCTGAGATTTGACTTCAGATATCGACGCCAAAACCTGGAGTCTGAGCCATTATTGTTGCAACCGGCCCTCCACTGAGAAAGATAAAATGTGATACCAAGCTCTGATAATAGCTCCGTTGTCACTTGGGGCAAATGATGGAAAAGTCTTTGACATTTTCTCATTTTGAAAATAAAAGTGGAATTAGTTAATGTATCAAGTCCCTTTCAGTTTTAAGTGTAAAGATTCAGTAATCATAGATGGCTGTTAGTTAATTCCAGTCACTGTTATTTCTTTTCTACCAAATGCAGAGTCGTGAGGAAGGCAAGGAGGCAGCAGCCATACGCGAGCACTCTTACCCATGAATATATAGGAAATAAGTGACTTATGAATTAAGTCGCTTTCAACTATATAGGAAATACAAGAAAATAAAATAGATTTAAGGCAGGAAGGGACCTAAGAATGCACCCAATTAAAGGCCCAGATTTTACGAGTAAGGAAAGTTTTGGCCTAAAGAATTTATGACTTGCCCAAGTTACATAATCATTTTGTTGTCAGAGATTGGACTACATCCAAAATTTTAGTATATTTTTCTTTCTACTAGAGTGTGATATTGATTCCTTTCCTGAAGAACTTAAAAGTTCAGAAGAAAGACTGTAAGCATAGAGAGGTACACATAATCATTAAAAAACAAAAACAAACAAACAAACAAAAACCCTGAGAAATCTGTGTCCTCAACAAATCAGTTTATGTGTGCATTCAGTCAAAAAACATTCATTGACAACCTCTGTCTCAGGACTGCTTAGGTAAGGCATGGTTCCTGACAACAAAAAACTTCTTGTTTAGTGGAGGAAGCAGATAAGTAAAAAGGCTGTCACGAAAAATCTTAGTAAATCCTGTAACGAAAGGAAGCACAAGATACTCCAAAAATGGCACATCTTGTCCGGATTGAGGAGGTTAAAACACTGATCTCCAATCTATTATCTCATTTACCTTCTAAAAAGTCATATATGTTTTTAAACCATCTACTGTCTTGCCTATTTTAAGTTGATATCTAAACTTTTTCATCAGCAATGCATATGGTTCCAAAAAATTTAATTTCTAGCATATTATAAATATTGATCTGTAAAAAATAAAGCTATATCTCTCTTTCAAATATATCTAATAAAATTTAAACTGCAAAGCAGTATGTCACTGTTACTCACTGAAATATACATGAGCAAGCTCTATTTTGACAGTCAGAAATCTTCCATCATTCCTTGTGATCCTTGAACTCCTATTTATGTTTTAACTCTTCTCTTAGAGTCTTTTAATAGACTAACACATGAAAACATTTTCCTGATTGTCTTTTTTTTTTTTTTTTTTTTTTTTTTTTAAACGTTTATTTATTTTTGAGACAGAGAGAGACAGAGCATGAACGGCGGAGGGTCACAGAGAGAGGGAGACACAGAATCTGAAACAGGCTCCAGGCTCTGAGCTGTCAGCACAGAGCCCGACGCGGGGCTCGAACTCATGGACTGCGAGATCATGACCTGAGTGGAAGTCGGATGCTTAACCGACCAAGCCACCCAGGCACCCCTCCTGATTGTCTTAATATTATCTCTACAACAAAAATATTTACATAGATTATGTAAATCTAAAATATAATTTTCAGTGTATAGTTTTACACATAACACATAATTCACTATAGATTATATAATATAATTTAATTTATTTCAATAAAATAATTCATGTTAACAATATAAATTGTTATATAAATTTAATTTATATATATATTTTTCAATATAGGCATTTTCTGGCTGTTAAGAACAGTCTGTCCAGAGTTATCATTGCAGTGTTTATCCCTACCAACTAATAAAGCAACAAAAACATATTACTAATTTAATGACATGGATAAGAATAATTTTCAATTATTTCATGTATTTATCTGTGAATATTAATTATTGCTTGACTAAAGCAGGTTACAACATTAATTTTATTCCTGATATAAAAAATTCATTTTTATAGAGGCTAACACTAATAAACCCTTTTACATAAATATATATGTGTGAATATAAGAAATTTTTTAGAGAAAAAGTACCAATTTAAAAAATTTCTTTCCGTTTATATGCCAAAAATCACATAATAATTCACCACCAAATAATTTTAGTAAACCAAAAGCTCCAATAGACCTTCTTTTAATTTTGTTGAAAGCAAACAATTGAAAACTATCTGACATCAAATGGATTTGTTATGAAGAGTTACTCACTTTATTAATTTCTGAAAGGTATTCCTATAAAGCTTAATCAAATCTGGTCAAATTATTTTTAATTTTGCTTGTTACTCTTTCCATTAAAGGCACATTTATGAAGTCAAAATTGGTCAAAACTGGGGATAAAATTTCATAAAATTGGAAATTTTACATTGTAGCATATTTTCCTTCTGTAATTGTAATGTTGATTGGGTCAGAATATCTTAAAAGGTATGAGAAGTAGACAGAAAAACAGATTCTTAATAATTATATTAGTGATTTCTCTTTATGGTTAACAACAATGTTTGTAATTATGTCTCTGACAGAATTTGTATTTTTTATATCAACTGAGGGGGAGGATAAAAATTTTAACTAAATTAAACTGAAATTTTTTTTAATACTTATTTTTGAGTGAGAGAGAGAGACAGTCAGAGCATGACCAGAGGAGGGGCAGAGAGAGAGGGAGGCAGAGAATCCAAAGGAGCCTCCAGGCTCTGAGTTGTCAGCACAGAGCCTGATGCAGGGGTTGAAATCACGAGCCGAAAGATCATGACCTGAGCCGAACTCAGCCAACTGAGCCACCCAGGCTCCTCTAAATTAAACTGATTTTTAAGGCTCAGGACATATTTATACATGGAAAAACTTTTGTCCTAATCCTCTATGTGGAAATTAACATCAAGAAAAAAAAGAGAGAGAGAGACAGAAAGACTGGGCCTCAAGTAATTGTGCAGCTTGCCAAAGGTATATTAATAAACTTGTCGTTTGTATTATTAATTATTGAAATATATTTGTAGAATCCACCATATTCTATAAAAAATTAGTAGGAATGAATAATGAACAAATATATATATGATTGCAAGGAATTTTGTAAATATGGAAAATTGCCTACATTTGAAAAAATGGGTATACTAAGTGTGTGCTTAACTTTCTAAGAAACCACCATACTTTTTTTTTTTCAAGGAATTGTACCATTTTGCATTTCCACTAAAGGTGCCTGAGAATGCTAGTTATTCCAAATCTTTGCCAACACTTGGTAGCACTAATGTTTTAAATTAGCCACTCCAATAGGTGTGTAGTGTTTTATACGATTATGTTTTAATTTGTAGTTTCCTGATAACTTGTGATGTTGAGGATACTTTGTAGGTTTATTTGCCATTCATATGTTTTCGTTGGCCAAAGATCTGTTTAATTCTTTTGCCTTAAAAAAAAAATCAGATTGTTTCTCTTGAGTCATAAGAGTTCATATATTTTGGACAGAATTTTTTGTTTTCATTTTTGTTTTAATCAGAAATATGTTTTTCTAACATGTTTTCCCAGTTAGTGGTATGCCTTTTCATTTTCATAAGAGTATCTTTTGAAGAGCAAAAGATTCTTAATTGTTAAGAAGTCATATTTTTCAAATTTTTAGCAGTTCACTCCTAGATGTTTATCCAAGAGTTGTGAGATGATATGCCCTAGACATGACTTGTACTTAAATTTTTATAACAGTTTTATTCATAATAGCACCAGCTTGGAAACAACCCATATATCTATCAACCAGTGATTGGATAAACAGAATGTTGTCTGTCCATACAATGGAATACTACCAAGCAGTAAAAGTAAATGAACTACTGAGACACATAATAACATAAATGAATCTCAAATGGATTTGAAATGCTAAATGAAAATGCCCAACATAAAAGATGATATGTTACGTGATTTCATTTAGATGCAATCCTACAAAAGAGGAAACTACTCAATGGAAAGCAGATTCCAGTTCCTAGAGACTGGGGGAGGTCGGGGGTGGGGAGAGGTAGGGCAACTGCATACAAAAAGGCAAAAGGGAATTTTTGAGAGGATGCAAATATTCAACATCATGACTGTGGAAATCATTTTATGAATGTGTATAGCTGCCAAAACTCATTGCATTGTATACTTAAAACTGGTGAATTTTTTTATTTTTAAATTAGACATCATTTTTTTTTTGCTTTTTTTTTCTTTTTGTTTTCTTTTGATTTGTTTTTACAAATCAGTTTCTAAAAATTGAAAAGAATAGTACGAATTTACAACATAACCTTATTTTTTTATAAAAGTTAAAAACAAGGACTTATAAATCTTACTTCTAATATAAGTCCCCTTTAATCAAAGAAGTAATAAATAAGGTTACCTAGTGGAAGTAAATGTACAAGGAGGAAGAAAAAAGATCATTAAAAAAAAAAAAGTAATCCCTACTCTACTACATCTGAATTAAAAACATTTCTAAGGCCACACTTTGCCAGGAGAGAAATTTATTTAAGATAAAAGGTGGGGAAATTTAAGTCCTATATCAACCACCAACTTGATTAAGGAGGCTTCATTAACATCTACTCTGCTAATAGGTCCCTCCATTTTCTGGAGAATTTTATGCCCTAGAGCAAGGTGAGTATAGATAAGTGACCTAAATTGTCAAAAGCTCTTTTAGGACCTCAGGTTCATAAGACAACATTTCATCTGTAATAGGGTGGAACACAAGTGGAGGGGAAGACTATGTTCCTCTGGAGGTGAAGTGTCATGGCCGGAATAGTAATTCCTAAGAGCTTTTATCTAAATTAAGGGGCGAAAACGAGAGTACAAAATACTCCAGAGGATGCCATAAGCAGAGGCTAAAACCACATCAAGCAGGTGAAGAGAAGGGAATGCTGTCAATAAAACACTTTAACACTTCTTACAATCCTCTAAATTGAAACAACAGGAGGACACACCATACTGGACAGAAAGATTATATATATATATATACACACACACACACACACACACACATACACATATATACATATATATATATATGTGTGTGTATATATATATTCCTCTCCATATGTATATTCCTACATTTTATACTCATAATAGCACTGAACATATATCCCCCCTACTTCCTTACAATCATTAATCATTAAGAAAGAAGATATATCCTGGCTGACATCATTAAGGGAATGAAGAAATGTCATGTAAGAACACTGCCTGTCATATTTTCACATGGTCTGAGCCCAGTTGGTTATCTGCATAATGCTGCATTGACCACAACCTCATGAAGAAAATAGCCTTCTCCAGCCACATCATGGTCATTATAGGGTCATCCTGAACTGCCTGCTTTCCTGACTCATTATTTCTATCTTTTGATTCATCTAAATAAAGCAGTGTTTCTTTTTAAAAAAAATTTTTAACATATATTTTTGAGAGAGAGAGAGAGAGTAGGAACAGGGGAGGGACAGAGAGAGAGGGAGACACAGAATCTGAAGCAGGCTCCAGGCTCTGAGCTGTCAGCACAGAGCCTGACGCAGGGCTCAAACTCATGGACTGTGAGATCATGACCTGAGCTGAAGTCGGCAGCTTAACGAACTGAGCCACCCAGGAGCCCCTACAGCAGTGTTTCTAACAGTTGATGTGTTCTGATTCTAATGTTTTTTAATGAGATCCTTTTGCTTAGAATCCTGTCTTGAGAAGCTTGAACACCATTGCCCTCCCTATATTCTTTTTTCACAGATATGTAGGCATACATGTACTTTATGTCAAGAGAGGACTACTGATCTAGTTCATGGGTTCTCAATTTACAGATGAGAAAACTGAGTCTGGAGAAGTAAAAACTTGTCAAAATATGCATAGGTCATTAGTGGTAAAGCTGGGATTAAGATCCAAGTCCCCTGGGTACAGCTGAGTTTTCCTTTTCTTACTTCATACTGTGGAAAGAATGGGAAGATTTCTAAAGACTGAAGCTAAGAGAAAGGGCTTTTCATGCTTAATGAGCAGGGACTCAGGTGAAGGTACAACAAGTAATTCATTCTGGCTAAAGGGCAGAGTGCACTGGCTAGGCATGAGGGTGAGCTGTGAGCTATGACACAATTGATCGCTTAAGCATATGTTCCGTGGACAGAGAGGAGAAGGCCACCTGACAGCTAGGATGTTGTCAAATCCATCTGAGAGGCAAAAAGCACCATAACTAGCATTACGAGAGTAACAATGAAGTAACAACATATGGTTAGGAAAGTAATTGGTTATCTCTTTTTCTTAACTAGAAGGGCTCCCTGATAATAAATTCAGAATAACAAGCTGAAATTCATGATCTCAAAAGACCATGAGTGTAAAGAAAGAAACAACTAAATGCATAACCAATCGTATCTTAAATATCAGGATTGAATCTTTAATGTTGCCTCAGAAATACGCTCTGAATACTCCAGCACTGCAATGAGTTGGAATAATCAGTCCTTTGAAAAGAAACATTAATTTCCTATGCCAGGTCTAAAATCTCTTTATTAATAACTCAAAATAGATAGAAATTGCATTCATGTCTTCTGGCTCCTGATATTCATTTAAACAAGTTACCTCAAAAGATGAAAGAAATTTAATTAATACTGAGTTTAGGGATCTAAATATATTATTTTAAGGGGTTGATTTTTAGGTTCCAAGGCAGCTGTTAGTGGATATATTCTTCAAGTTTATGCTTTGGCCAAAACTACATGAAGGGTTTTGTTTGAGGGGAAATTAAAAGAGGATTTTGCTCAAGAATTTAATTTCCTAAATCTGACTTTCTTTTTTTTTCTCTCCCCACCCCACCCCTAGCAGATCAGCACAAAATTTCAGAATTATACTCATCTGGCATTATTTTTCTACAGTAAAACTAGAAACTGAAGGATTTGTTGTGTAGCTAAAAACATATTTGTTTACTGGTCTTTTAAATTCATGCCTATGGGGTGGTACCTTGACATGCTATTGAGTCTTTTCAGAGAGATGAAGAAGTCAGGGGAAATCATGAGGCTGGAATAAGCATCTCTGACGTTCCTTAAATTCATGGATTATTTTCAACTCTTCTGAAAAATCAGCAAACCCAGTCCAATTTTCACTTGCTCTAAGGTCAGACTGCCACTCGTCTTCCATTCCAATGTTCTATCAGGCCATCTGCTTTCACATGGTGTGGTCATGTGATACAACTCCTACAACGTGCATCCCATGGTCACTCCTGTGCATACTTTACTATGAAATGGGGGCCCTGAGGTCAAACGGTATTCTGCATGAGACTCCCCGTGTGTAGATCTTGCTCCACGCAAGCCCCTGAATAGCCATGCTGGGTGAAGCTCTGTGGAGAGAAAAAGCAAAGCCATACCTGGATTATGCGTGTATTCTTGTGAAGACCAACACTAGCCCTTCTGGAATGAAGGGGGTAGATGACTTACCACCAGTGCCTAGTTAGTTCTCTTGAGGAACGGTGCCATACCAAGATCTCAGCGTTGGGCTTTGTGGCTGGCAGTTTGGTCATTCTGAATTGACCAGAGTCTTCGTAAATGGAGCCCATTAAGCTGGTGCCTATTTTCATATCTGCCACCATGACTACCCTGTTCATGCGCCCATTGTGTCAGTTCTGGGATAGCTCTAGGCAAAGACTAGCTGAATCGTTTTGTCTTCTTGGTTGTTCAGTGTATTTCTCCACAGTAGATGTTTTCTGGTGGGTATTAATATGCAATAACACAAGTTTTCACACTTCATGCCCATTTCCTTGTGTTCAATCACATGTCTCTCCTCCAAACATCCTTGTTTCTGATCTTTCGGTCCTTTTCCTTCCGGTATGGTTATAATGTATCCCTTGTTCATTTTTGGTTTGAACCTTCATATTATGCTGAGCCTTCCATAAACCAAACTTAAGTTTTTTCTTCCTCTTTTATCTGGATGTACAAGATCCTTATATGGATAGGGGAAATGAAAACTGGAAGAAGGTCACTGGAACGAACAACTCTGGTGGGTGCTTTGGAGATCTGGGCCATGAAGATTACTTAGGCCCTCTGATCCTGCTCAAACTCAATTCCATTTGCCTCTTATGATGGAGTGTCCTGGGTTTTTTTGATACTATGTTTGGCAGGTCTGACAGGACCCCATTTATAATACACAGTTTCAGAGACGTGGCCACTTGGTGCCACGTGGTAAATTGTTTTACATCTTCCAGGGTCCGACGTCTTACCAGGAGCTGTTTCTCAAAAGGAATAAAATTGCCCTCTGGTGATGCTATGGCCATAGGCCAGAACCACAGGAGCTTGTGTTATAATTCTCTCTCTGGGGCTTGCCCTAACACCACACCGCATCTCTTTTAACCACTTATTCTTCAAACACAACTGGCCCCACTGGCAGGGCTGTTTGCATTGTAGCCTAAATTTTCTGCAGATCCCTTTATTGCCTTTGGCTTTACTCAGAGCTGGTGGCCTTCTGTGTCACTTAGTATATTAGCCAGAGAAGCAGATCTAGATGTAAAATCTGTTGCCTCAGAACCCAAAAGCCCCTCCAAGCACTGTGCTTCCTTCTCAGTAGTAAGGGATTAAAATACAGAAATGTATCTTTTACTTTGCAAGCATTGTATCAGCACACCCCTCCCCATAGGTCCCTATAAAATTGTACTGAATTGTCATGTTCTTGAATCCTCATAAGTTTTTCTCACTCCCTGTGGAGTAAATGTATCTTCCCTAAGCTTTTATAATCTTAATAAACTCTTGCTCATTCTGATTGAACTGCAAAATGTCATCAATATAATGGATCAATGTAATATCCTGTAGAATATTTCTCTCAACATGATTTGTATCTCTTTGGACTACATTATGACAGAGGTTGGGGGAGTTCTATTCCCAGAGCAAAACCATACATGAATATTGTCATTCATCTCAACGAAAATGCAGTCTCTGTGGTTTTTCATTCATTGGATAGGAAAGAAGCATTTGCCAGGTAAACAGCTACATACCATATCCCTGAGACTTATTAGTTGGCTCTTGAAAAGATAGCAAGTCCAGCACAGCATTTTTAAAAAATGCTTATTTCTTTTTGAGAAAGTGCAAGTAGGGGAGGGGCAGAGAGAGGAGGGCAGAAGATCCGAAGCAGGCTCTGAGCTGACAGGTTAACAACTGCAAGCCCGATGTGGGGCTTGAACTCACCAACTGCGAGATTGTGACCTAAGTAGAAGTCAGGTACTCAACCACATAGCTATGCAGGCGCCCCCAGCAGAGCAGTTTTGATCAGGCCAGCTACCATGTTGGGCTTTGGGTAGACTATGTTCTCTCTAAAATCTGTCCATTTTGCATAGGAAGCAGAGTAGCATATTAAATGAATACATGATAAGAACCCTCACCATTGCATCTTTTAGATCTTCACAGATGGCATAATCTTCTCATCTCACCCTGAGATGTGGTATTTTTTTTTTAATTTAATATCTTGATGTGATGTGGGGAGAGGTTGGGGAGATGTCATTGATGTTCACAAGGCTTTCCTTGCTGTCATAGCTCTCATTCTCCAGGTCTGAGATCCAATGTAGGGTTACCCCGATTGCCAAGAACGATAATCCCAACTATACATTCAGTGACCATGAAAATGAACCAGTGATCCTATTGAAAACTAGATTTTAGCATGACTCCACCATTTATTATCTGTCACCTATAGATCACCCCTCTGATGGGTGGCCTGCAATAATGTTTTGGGTTTCCAGGTATCACATCCATTCATACCCAATGTCTAACAGTCAATTAAGTGTCTGGATAGTATCTTTAATTCAATGTACAGATACCCAAGTCAATGTTTATAGTTTCCCTTTTAAACAAATAAGAAATGGGAAGCATACATTTAAAAAAGGTGTGAACAGGGCACCTGGGGTGGCTCAGTCAGTTAAGTATCTGATTTCAGCTCAGGTCATGATCTCATGGTTTATGAGTTTGAGCCCCACATTGGGCTCTATGATGACAATGTGGAGACTGTTGAAATTCTCTCTCCCCTCCTCTCTTTGCCCCTCCTCCCTCTTAAAAATAAATAAAAATAAATACACTTTAAAAAAAAGAGAACTATCTTGACATAAATGGAATCATAACTCATGTTACTTATGCTATTTACCTGAGCAATTCATGCATGCATGCAAAAAACATTAAGGCCTTATTTTGGGGGCAGATTGTGCTAGATGCTTGAACTTACATAAAAAGCATTCAGACACAGAGCTAGAAATTTTGTCAAATTTCTCATTTGACCATATAAATTTAGAAATGATCTTTAAAAATGATTCTTAGTAATTTAAAAGGATATAACCAAGTATGATATCAGTTATATTATTTTCAGGAGTTATACTCATGTAATTATTATTCTTTTTCTTTAAAAATGTATTGGGGCACCTGGGTGGCTCAGTCGGTTAAGCGTCCGACTTCGGCCGCTCAGGTCATGATCTCGAGGTCCGTGAGTTCGAGCCCCGCGTTGGGCTCTGTGCTGAATGCTCAGAGCCTGGAGCCTGTTTCAGATTCTGTGTCTCCCGCTCTCTCTGCCCCTCCCCTGTTCATGCTCTGTCTCTCTCTGTCTCAAAAATAAATAAACGTTAAAAAAAAATTTTTAAAAATTGTATTGGTTCTGGTTGGCAAGAATGTGGAGACAGAGGAAACTTTTTGCACTGTTGGTGGGAATGCAAACTGGTGCAGTCACTTTGGAAAACAGTATGGAGGTTCCTCAAAAAATTAAAAATAGAACTACTCTGTGACCTAGCAATTGCACAGCTAGGTATTAATCCAAAGGATAAAAAAAATGCTGATTCAAAGGGGTACATGCACCTCAATGTTCATAGCAGTGCTGTCAACAATGGCCAAATTATGGAAAGAGCCCAAATGTCCATTGAGTGATGAATGGATAAAAAAGATGTGACATGTATATGTGTGTGTGTATATATATATGTGTGTGTATATATACATACATATATACATATACATACATATGTGTGTGTATATATATATATATATATATATATATATATATATATACACAAATATATATAATGGAATACTACTTGGTGATGAAAAAGAATGAAATCTTACCATTTGCAACAATGTGAATGGAACCAGAGGGTGTTATGCTAAGCAAACTTAAATCAGTCAGAGAAAGACAAATATACAATTTTACTCATATGTAGAATTTAAGAAACACAGCAGATGAACATAGGGAAAGGGAAGGAAAAATAAGATAAAAACAGAGAGGGTGACAAACCATAAGAGACTCTTAAATACAGAGAACAAACTGAGGGTTGCTGGAGGGGAAGAGGCAGGGGGATGGGCTAAATGGGTGATGGGCATTACGGAGGGCACTTGTTGGGATGAGCACAGGGTGTTGTATGTAAGTGATGAATCATTGAGTTCTACTCCTGAAACCAATACTACACTGTATGTTAACTAACTTGAATTTAAATAAATTTAGTTTTAAAAAATGTATTGGTTCTAGGGGCACCTGTGGGGCTCAGTTGGTTAAGCATCTGAGACTTAATTTAGGCTCAGGTTAGGATCTCATAGTTGATGAGATGGAACCTCACATCGGGCTCTGAGCTGAGCCCTCTTGGGATTCTGTGTCTCTCCCTTTCTCTTTGCCCCTCCCCCACTGCTTCTCTCTGTCTCTCTCTCTCTCTCTCTCTGTCTCTCTGTCTCTCTCTGTCTCTCTGTCTCTCTCTCTCTCTCTGAAAAAAAGTATTATTTCTAGACCCTTCAAAAAAAGTTGAAGCAAAAGACATTTAAGTAAATATATTAAAAGGATGTTGATATTGACTTATAGCTGTCACATATGTCACTGCACACCTACAGGAGGCACCAATCACAGGGACTCAATGTGACTGGAGGCACCCATTGTGTACAGCTCACTGCCTACACAATTGTGTATAAAAACCCTACAATCCTATTACCTGAAATCGTGCTGTAGTCCGAGCCTACTGTGCAGGATTAGGAGGAACGTTTTTGCCTCATTCTCATGTTTGAAAGCCTTGAATTTAAAATTTTGCTAAGTTCAAATGAGGTTATATAACCCATTTTATAATGTTTATGCACTACAAAGTTTTCGTTTGGTAAATGTAAATATTTAAAATGCAAAATGAGTTTTTAAAACATTGTTATTTCATTCTTTAACAACTAGAGCATTAAAAGACAATTAAATAGACAACAATAAACAAACAAAACCAAAGGGGTCCAGGTTTCAGTGCGTGCCAGTGTGGTGGAACAATTATTACTATTATCATTTCCGCCTATCATTAAGAAAGCATGTCAATTACACAAGCCCAGATGCTAGATCACAAACACAACTTCTTTAATGTTAGTTGGAAGTTGAGCTCCATCTCTGAGGGGAGATGAGGAAAGAAAAGAAGAAAATTTTCTATCCTGGCAAGGCGGGCACTAACCCTTCGTACCCTTGGGAAGATACTTCTGTTTCATAAACATTCATTGTGTTAAGTCCTAGGGATACAGGACGGATGTGGTATCTCCTTTCTCATGCTATTTAGATCTGTAAAGGAAGACCAAAAATGTGGTAATTAATTATAATTATTTCTGTACACCCTATACATAATACACCATGTGTTATGTACTCTGTGCAATATACTAGTAATTGTATATAACTACTTAGGTCACATGCCCATGAAACAGGCCTTGCATAGGGGATTCTTTTCTGGAGACAGAGGGAGGAAGCTATGGTAGTAAGCATTTATTGACTCCCTAGCATCCAATCCATCCCATGCCCTTTCCTTTGTAAGATCCATTTGATTAAGGTGGAATTAACCCCATCCTCAGATCCATGTGGATCCTAACTGATATAAACCAATTTGTGTAATCTTATCCCCTTCACCTCAGTGAGACTTTAAATAACGTAGGCCTATGCCAAAGAGGCTAGTGCTGTTTCTAGATGGAAGTGATCTGTTCAGACGGGTCCAATCAGATTGTCCAGACAATTTTGGCTGTTTGGGAAAGAAGGTCTTTCTCCAGGTGCTATGATTTTCAGAGATGAGGTTTGGAACTTCTGTATGCCATTTTTCTACCATGAAAAAAGCCAGCTTGAAAAGATGGCTCTCAGATAGCTACATGACTAATACCTTCAAGTCTTTGATTTAAGCCAGTAAAAAATCCCTCATGGCAGCTAGGCATGGGGAAAGAAGTTGAAGTGTAGATTGCACTACTAAAGTCCTTAAAGCAGCATTTCAAAATTCCAGATAAAAGAAATAAAAAGGTGGGGTGTGGGTCGCCTGGGTGGCATCGACCTTCGGCTCAGGTCATGATCTCACAGTTCCTGGGTTTGATCCCGGTGTCGGGCTCTTTGCTGACAGCTCCGGAGCCTGGAGCCTGCTTCAAATTCTGTGTCTCTCTTCCTGCCCCTACCCCGCTCATGACCCCCTCCCCTCTCTCTTTCTCAAAAATAAACATTATTACTTTTTTTAAAAGGAGGGGTGGCTGGCTGGCTCAGTCAGAGAAGCATGTGACTCTTGATCTTGGGGTCATGAGTTCAAGTCCTACATTGGATGTAGGGATCACTTAAATAAATAAAAAAAAATTAAAAAGGAAACTTACTAGATGATCAATGTTGGCACAAGCCATGCAGATACAGTAGTAGATGAAAAATGCTGCAAGAACAAAATGTTGTCAAAAACTGAACTCCATGCTTCAGAGCCAAAATATAACACAAAGATAAAGTTTGGGATAAAGAGGAACAATAGTTTTATTGCTTTGCCAGGCAAAGGAGACTGCAGCTCGCTATTGCCTTCAAAAAACCGCAGGCTATCCAGAGGAAGGGACCGCTGCATTTTATAGGGAAATACGGGATCTAGTCGGTTTCAACAGGAATTGCGTAAGTGCTGCCAGCTCCCTTGGTTGTTTTCAGGGTGGTACCTAGTTCCTGGAAAAAAAAGGGGCGGGGAGGATGTTTGCGGAAAAGAGGAAAATGGTTACTTTAAAATGGAGCTTCGCTGAAGCATCAGTGCAGCCATTTTGATTTTTTTCAATTTTGTGCTTCTCAGGGGTTTCAAAACCAGGAAGTGTAAAACTGTAATCTGGCTGTTTTCAAATCTGAATGTTCCCCTTTGGCCCTTCAAAGGGGCTTGGTGTGTCAATTGTCAGCTTCAAGTAGGAATTCTGAAGAGGAAGAAGAGGGAATCCTAAGAAATGGGGGCAGTCGAAAAGAGGAGGAGGAAAAAAAAGAAAGAATAAAATTAAGAAAGAAAATGCTATACAAAGGTTTACTGAGTTATTTAATTATATTTCTGTAATGCACAGAGCTGGAAAATGGCATCGGAAATAACGATATCCCTCCATTAGATATTCCAAATCTGTGCCACTTCCACAAAGCCCATCCAAACCATGAGTGGCCCACTCTAAATTGATTATTTATCTTACTACAGAGAAGTGAGATCATCGAGGGCCAAATGACTCAGCATTCTACCATTCTACTTACACTAACTCCTCCATCCACAGAATTGTTTTTCCCTTCTCTGAATGTCTCCAAAGAAGAGGTTTCCCACATCTCTGTTGAGGCTAAACCCCACACCTTTACTCCTCATCTTCTCTCTAGACCTGGTTTATCTGTTTTCCCTTCAAACTTTTATTTTCTACAGACTCCTTCCTCTCAGCTTAGGTATATGCTTAATGTCTATGTTTTTGAGAAATTTCTCCAATACAGTGTATTGTTTTCTAGCTAGCATTTTGGGGGGAAAAAATCTACACTTGTTTCTTCCACTCATGCTATGCTACTGAAACAGCATTGGCACATACTAAATGATCTGAATACCAAATCCAAAGGACTTAGCCTTTGACATTTTATTATTTTGTTTTCTTTTTTTTAAAATTTTTTTAACGTTTATTTATTTTTAGAGAGAGACAGAGCATGAACGGGGGAGGGTCAGAGAGAGGGAGACACAGAATCCGAAACAGGCTCCAGGCTCTGAGCGGTCAGCACAGAGCCCGACGCGGGGCTCGAACTCACGGACCGTGAGATCATGACCTGAGCCGAAGTCGGCCGCCTAACCGACTGAGCCACCCAGGCGCCCCATTTTGTTTTCTTTTAATATTATTAATTTATTTTGAGAGAGAGAGAGAGAGAGAGAGAGTGAGTACAAGTGCAGGAGGAACAGAGGAGAGGGGGAGAGAGAACTCCAAGAAAACTCCACCCTTACTTAGCACAGAGTCTCATGCAGGTCTCGATCTCACAACTCTGAGAGTCAGAAGCTCAATGGACTGAGCCACTCAGGTGCTGACATTTTATTTTTTTAATTCTTCCTTCTTTGTAGGAACTCTATGCCCTTGGTTTCTCTGACATTTTCTTTTGGATCTCTTCTTACATAGCACCCATTTTCTGGAATTCTTCTGCTTGCTATTTAAATTTCTACGTTTCTGACTTCAGATCTCTTCTCAGTCTACACCTCTCCCCTAGGAAAACTGAATTCCCATAACCTATGTGCTGATACCTTTATATCTCTACTTTAGACTTTTCTGCAGGTACCTGACCCATTGAACTTATTGCCTACTAGATACTTGCACTAAAATATCTCTCAGGAAGTTCTGTTTTCTCCACTCATTGCTGAGCTTCTGTCTCTTATTTCCTATCTTGATTAGGGACACACATTTTCCAAAACAAGAAACGGAATCAAATCAACACTCACCTGTTATTACCTTCTTACAATTAGTCACTAAGCTTTTACCATCTCTTGTATATCCTACTGCAGTAGCTTCCTGTTCAACTGTGCTTCTTACGTCCAATTCCACCCTCCCCCATCTCTTCCTCCACATGCTGCCAAGAGGGATCTCTCTAATCCAAGTGAAATATAAGTCTGATCATGTTATTTTCTTGTTCAGAGTTCTCTAACAACATCCCATCACCTGCAGGATTAAAGCTAAGTTATTGCTCAACACCTTTGGCAGACGTACAAGAGCCTGCGTGCTTTGCTGCTTATGTTCTTGTCCGGCCACATCTAGCTTATTAAGCAAACTGTTTAAAATTCTCCAAACACCTAATGGTGCTTCCAGGTCTTTAGCTTTTGTGCATGCTATTCCCTCTGACTAAACTGGCCTTTTCTTTATCTTTTCAACTTTAGAAAAGTCCTATGCATCTCTCAAAACCCAGATAAACGTCATCCACAACTGAATCTTGGCAGAATTTTAATAGTACTGAAAGTAACCAAATAATATACATAAAGACAAATAGGAATTAATGACTTTCTCTTAGAGTTGAAAAAAACCAGGATTTGGATATTTGAATTAAGTTAAATTGTGAAATGTGGAATTAAAAATGACACCCATACTGGTGCGCCTGGGTGGCTCAGTCACTCTTGGTTTCAGCTCAGGTCATGATCTCAGTTTGTGAGTCTGAGTCCTTCATTGGGCTCTCTGCTGTCAGCACAGAGCCCGCTTCTGATCCTCTGGCTCCCCTTCTCTCTGCCCCTCCACTGCTCACTTGAGTGTGCTCTCTCTCTCTTTCTCAAAAATAATAAATAAACATTTAAAAAAATGATGTCTATGCTAACATTTAGTTTCTACACCAAGCCTCTTCCTCCTTTAGGTCACTTCCTTATCTGGTGAATCTTGGTGGGGGGTAGAGACTCCCTCCCTCGTATAAAAGTGAAACCTCATTTTCCTAGATGCAACCTCACCAGTTTTTAACTCTTTGACTCAAAGGCACTTACTGCATAGAAGCAGGACTGATAGGAAATCCATCTTGGCAAGAATAGGGCAGCAATTTAAGCTGCATCAACTTTCAGAGAAGCAATAGTTGGGATTCTGACAGCTTTTCCAAGTTCTAGCCCCCACAGTTTCCATGGTACAACAGCTATGCTCGTAGCTAGTGGTAGTTGCATGGAGGTATTTAAGGAACCAATTCCCTGACATCACTTTAGAGATTATTCCCGATGGTGTGGTCTCTAAACGGGTAAAGGTAGAGGTGAATAACAAAATAGAAGGCCCATGCTTGCTGTCAAGGGCAAGTAGCCTGAAAGAAACATAAACTGAGGTAAAATGATGGAAACATGAAGTTAAAGTACAGCTTGTAAGCTGTGCATACAAAAGTAACAATGATTTCTGGTGATGAAAACACAGGAGGATTCATAAAGAGATATATTTTTAATTAATTCTGGAAGAATGAGTAGGATTTTTGGTAGGGCAATGTCTGGAGTGAAGGAAGTAGGGATTGTTATTAAGGCATGCTAGGTTTTTTGTTTTTGTTTTTGTATTTTGAGAGAGAAAGCGAGCAGAGGAGGGGCTGAGGGGGAGAGAGAAAGAGAGAGAGAGAGAGAGAGAGAGACAGAGATAGAGAGGGGGGGGGAATCTTAAGTAGTTTTCATGTCTGACACAGAGCCCAACATGACCATGAGATCATAACCCGAGCTGAAATCAAAAGTCAGATGCTTACCCAACTGAGCCCCCCAGGTACTCTAAGGGATGCTAGGTTTAAGGAACAATATAATCAAAAGCAAATAAGAGAAAGTAGATAATGGAAAAAAAATAATGTAGGCTGCTGTTTCAACTATAATCAAGTACTGAGGAACATGGTCCACTTTGAAGATGATGGTCTAGTTGTTTTTAGAAACAGGAGAGTTCACAGGCACACATATGAGAGGGCTCCAGCTTCTCCCACAGGTATGAGTTCCAAAGGCCACATTCCAGGTCTGCAGAAGTGCAAATAGTTCAATAGACCCTTGGCTCATGTAGACTCAAGTGCCTTGGGTAGTAGCTGATGTGCTAAGCCCACCTCAGCCTGGCTCTTGTCTCTTGTGGTCCAGAGTTGCACAAATCATGGGTCAAATGATGACTTTCAGCTTTTTTTAGAGTGAAGTAATTTCTTCAAACTAATCGATCATAAATCCAATATTTAAAATAGATAAAGAAGATTCTCTTGGTGGATGGAGACATGGAAGATCCCACCGCCTTTTTCTCTGGGCTCCCTCTTGACCACGTCATATATTTTGACACTTGACCTTGGACTTCTAAGAATATAAAGAATGAAGGTTTCTAAACCACTGTATTATACAAAAGTGAAATTCCATAGCAAGAGCAAGAAATTGCTTTACAGGAGTCATGATGAGGGAATCACACTTACACACGTTTGATTTTTAAATGGGCTGTATCAAAGCCTCTCGGAGTCACCTAATCTGTATTGTGATATAAAGAGGAAGAAGAGGAGCAAATAAGCTACACATGTAAGGATTTTATGGAGACTCATTAAAAGTAGGAAGGAAAGAAATAAAATATATGTTATAATTTGGGGAATAAAGACTTTTTAGATATAAATTAATAATAATAATAACAATAATAATATTGAATATTGGGGTAAGGACTGCTCTGAAGGTAAAGGGAAAAATCTATTGTGTTACTTAGTCTCTTGTTAAAAACCAAGATGCAACTGTAAAAATTTTGTTGTCACTGATTATAGAAGAGGTAAAAGCATAGGCATAGATATGTGTCTATTGCTTTTATAATAAATCTGTGATAACTATAACTGAAGTTATACTTTTCAATGCTAACAATGTAATAATATAACAAGTGAATCTTCGATTTTTTTTTGTGTGCAGTGGGATGTGGTCAAGAGACTATGAAGAATACACTGAGCTATCAATGTCAAGATTCTAGTACCAGACCACCCAAGAGCTAATTGGACTCAGCAAAGGGTGTGTTCTGTTTAGATGATGATGATGATGATGTGTGTGTGTGTTCTGGAAGAAAAAAAGTTTTAAGAATGTGGTATACTAATCTGTACACATATGCCCTACAGCATGCAGTGAGTTCAAGCATGTTTATTTGGTCGTCTATGCCAAACCAGGCAGGGCAAGATGTTTCTCAATCTCCTTTAAAGCCACAAATCGAAGTGTTCTCTTGGGAAGGACCCCTTGGGGGGTAGTAATGCAGGGTCCTACCTAGGTTGCCTCCCAGGAACTACAAAACACTAGCTATGTATGTATCAACCCATTTTTTCCCCTTTTGCGTTGTCTCAGCTGTGTTTCTCTTCAATTCTAAAAGGAGACAAAAACGTAAGAATAAAAAAGAAAATATACCTGGGCATCATCAATGGTATATAGGAACAGAAGAATTTAGTTTTCTCATTATATTAGGAGAATTTCTACTAAAAAATAGGTATGCACATGTATGTATATTTATATAAAGCACCTACCATGTTGCCAAGCATTGTTTTAGGCACAGTCAAGGTCCTTACCTTCTAGGAAGGTGATTAGACAGGAAAACAAGACAACCTTAGACTTCAATACCTGTCACAGAGGACAGAAGTTGGGTGACATGGCAGTAACTAGGAGCAAGTTTTCTTTCTTTGCGCTTTAATGTAATTTACTTCATTTCGTGTGCATTATGAAGGTTACCAAGGAAGGCCTTTCCACATTAGATCACGGTGCTGACTAGAGTTAAGTTGCAGGTCATGTAAAAGTTCTAAGGAAAGAATCATTCGGGCAGAGTGTATGTAAAACTCTGGGCAGGAAACAGTTTGGTACGTTGGAAAGAGGGGTATGGCAAGCAGCGAGGAAGGTAGATAGTGATGTCAGAGGGTAGAGAGCTGGGCAGATGGCAGTTCAGTTAGGCTACATGATAGAGAGGTTGAAGTCAACTCCAAGAACATTTGAAAGACACACAAGGGTTTGAGTGGGGAAAATGACCTAGTCTGTTGGCTTTGTAAAACAACACTTGGGTTTTCTGTGTGGAGAATGGTGTACGCTAGCAGAACTGATATGAGCTGGGGGGACTAACTGGAGGCTACTTTGCAGGCCCACTGGGAGACGATGGTGGCTTACACTGGGAATGGCAGTGGAGACTGACAAGAAAGCGTATTCCAGAAGGGCTTTGGAGGTGAGATTAATGGCCTTTCTGGCAGTTTATATGTGACAAATGGGATGAGGGTCCACAAGGAGATGGAGAAGGCTCCAGAAGGCTCTAGAAGGCTCTAGAATGACAATGTCGGTTTAAACGGCTGTGTGTTTTTGCCTTCTATTTACTGAAATGGAGAAAGGTACAGAGGAAAAATGGGTTGTGGAAGGAATCAAGAGCTCCCTGTTAAGCTTGAGATGTTTCTGGAACATCTAAGTCAAGAGGGCAAGTATACAGATATACGAGCAGGGCTCCCTCATACACTTGTTCAGCTACTGTTTTACACAAAGGCACCCAGGAGCATCTCCCCAGAGGTGACCCTTCTTTAAAAATCTACACAATGGCTTAGGATAAATGCTAGATGCAATACTGCTGTGAATTGCATCCAGACTTTAAGCCTCAATGCCCAAAGTATCTTCCAAGTCTAAACTCCATTGAGAGTGTGCAGGACTTACAAACATTAGCATAAGCTAATTTTCTTCCCCTTACGCATTCTAATCTATAACATGGAGCATATTTCCATTCTGTCCCCTTGGACATATTTTGTTACTTACTCTTCACCTCAGGTGGCCTGCCTGCTGTTATTTTCAAAAGATTAATCCTGGGGGTTATATTGCATAAGCCTGTTCTTTATTTGACCTGAAACATTCCTTCACTCCTAAAAGACAGACAGGATGTGGCCTAATAGGAAAGGGTTCATGAAGCCCCAGCCCCAGTACAGCTGGCGTCCATTCTCTGCCTGCGGCTGCCAACAAGGCTGGGAGATGACTGCTTTCCTAAGCATGTCAGATGCTGCAGCTGGGAAGGTACAGTTCTCTGGGAATAGGCTCTAATAGGGCCCCCAAAGTGGGTGGCATGTTTATCTTTCCCCTTGAAAAACAAAAGGTCAACAGGGAACACATGTTTCTATGGCAACGGTGAATTCAAAGGAGATGCTCAATCCCAGCAAATGTGGACACAGGGGAAAGAAGAAGAGGTAAGTTGGCTCATGTGGAGAAGATAGGTCTTGGTAGTACATTGAGTTTCTCTTCATTTCAATTTAATCCCCACCTGAATTCACACAGGATTAAAGGCTTTGGTGAAGGAAATGTGTGGAAAAAAAAAAAATAATGCCCCAAGGAATATAATCGGTACATCACCTAAGAGGGAGGTGTTTATTTGAGGTACAACAGACTAGTAGTATTTTGTCAGCAAATGATGCTACTGATTTTCAAAATAGGTATTTTACTTGTTAGTATTAGAAGTGACTTAATCTATTCTGCCTTTTGCACTTATTGAAAGGCCACATGTAACAAATAAGTTATTAAAAATTATTTTGCCATTTTTATTTTCAGTGGTCCAACCTATTTTATTCTGCCATGATTTTTACTAGTTTTCAGTACATGGGTACTAATACATGAAATGTGGAAATACTTCATAAACATTACATATGAAGATGGAAGGAGGAGGGAAACAGAAACAGTAAGAATCAAATACAAAGGAAAATCAGTATAAGGAGAATCCTATTCAGAACTCTTAATAGCTACAAGGAACAGAGAGAGTGTAAAAGATTGTGTAGAAAAATAACACCATCAGAACAGTATTTTGTGTCATTTCTTTCAAAGTATACAAATGGGAGGAAACACTTCACAGAGTGTTACAAAATGTCTTCCTCTAAAATATCTTAGAAATAACCCCCCCCAAGACACCAAATAGAAATTATTTTTACTTTTAGAATCATAAATCTAATGTGTACTTATTGTGAATTCTTCAAAAAATTCACAAGAGGGC
Source organism: Panthera leo (assembly GCF_018350215.1). Lineage (NCBI taxonomy): Eukaryota > Metazoa > Chordata > Mammalia > Carnivora > Felidae > Panthera > Panthera leo. The sequence goes on from NC_056685.1 coordinate 112,595,512, forward strand.
ACCTGGGTGGCTCAGTAGGTTGAGCGTCCAATGTCCAACTTGGTTTCTGCTCAGGTAATGATCCCACAGTCATGAGATCAAGCCCCACATCAGGCTCAGTGCTGAACAAGGAGCCTGCTTAAGATTCTCTCTCTCTCCCTCTACTCCTCTCCCCTCACTCTCAAATAAAAAATTAAAATAAAAAAAAACCAAAAAAATAAAAATTCACAAGAATATGGAGCAACAGTGGAAATCCCTATATTGCCGTCTCCTCATCCCCGCTGTAGAAGGAATCTCTGTTGTAAGTTTGTTGTGTAGTTTTCCAGAGTTATTCATATTGCACTTTAGGGAGACTTGGAGAGGAGGCAGCATGAGGTAGTGGAAAAGCAGCAAGATGGAAAGGTTACTCCCCAAGGTCTGCCACTCTGTGGCTTTTGGAGAATCAATTTACCTCCTTGGGACTCTGACTCCTGATGTGTAAAATGAAGTAGTTCCAGGGAAAGGTGGGGTGAGATTTACCACCAGCCACCAGCCACAGGCTACTGGAAATCGGTAGGGATGTTTTTGGCAATTTTGTTTGTCATAATAACTAGGAGAGCCACCTGATATTTGTGTCCCTGAGAACAAGGATGCTAGGCATTTCCAAAGTATGGTAAAGAATTTTCCCAATCTAACTCACAGTAGTACCTTCTACTCTAGGAAAAGTAGGAGCATTACTGAGATCTCGTCCAACTGACAAGAAGGCCTCGTGCAGAATAGTTATTGGTGACGTCTACCAACAACAACACTTGTTGGCTTACCAAGTGAGTCTCCTTCTTAGCAACAAAATTTTTGACATCCCATAAGTGTTGTATTTACATTAAAATAGTTTTCTTTGTGTTATAATTCAACAGAAAAGGTGGGTTTTCAGTCTAGAAATAGTCTATTATTTTGGTGATCTCTCAGCTTGCATTTTGCTTTTATTTAAGTTATTAAGGTGATCTGCTAGGAAACCAATTGTTTTCATTATTCTTTTTTTTCTTGTGGTATTATGTAAATCTCATTAGTTTTTCATTTTTATAGAAGTTTGCCTCTTTTGTCACACAGGCAAATCCCAAAGAAAACGCTACAATATACATAAATCTACACCACAGTCTACAAGCCTCAAAGCTGATGCTGCACCCAAGTGATTTCTAAATGATTGTTTAATATTCGATGACTTTCTAAAGTTCTCCACATGCTCCACAGGGGCCCAGTAGTCAAACCCTTCTCCTATTAATTTTATTTTAAGAAGCTGACCTAATAACAATAATGATAGAAATCAGGAGGTATCAGACAGTACTCTACATCTGTATAAAGTAAATGGAAACCTAGAGCTTATTTCTTCTAATGCTTTCACAAAAATCACCTTAGGGAGATACAAAAATTTGGAAAGTTGGATAGGCCAAATGCTATTATTTTCATTTTGAAATTAAGAAAGGAAAGGTACACAGTACAGTAACTTGATGTCCAAAGCATCCTCTTATAACAAACTCATTGTCTTCAAGGGTTTTTAAAACACCAATATGGGCTCAGTTGGTTGGGCACCCGACTTCGGCTCAGGTCATGATCTCATAGTTTGTGGTTCAAGCCCTGCGTTGGGCTCTGTGCTGACAGCTGGGAGCCTGGAGCCTGCTTCGGATTCTGTGTCTCCTTCTCTCTCTCTGCCTTTCCCCCAGTCGCTCTCTGTGCCTCTCTCTCAAAGATAAATAAATATTTAAAAAAAAATTAAAAACACCAGTATGAACTTTATTTTCTTCTTCTTCTTCTTCTTCTTCTTCTTCTTCTTCTTCTTCTTCTTCTTCTTCTTCTTCTTCTTCCTCTCTCTCTCTTTTCCTCTCTCTCTCTCTTTTTTTTTTTTTTTTGCAAATACACTTAATCTGGCAAGGTTCTTCAAAGCAGCAATAGCATTTGTTATCTTTGAGGGAAAGCCAGCTGGTCTCCTTCCTAGTCCTGAAGTAAACAGAAGGCTGCATGCCTCAAGTCTGCTTTTGCTAATTAGAGAATTTGTGGTCTGTTTCACTTTAAGGACCTTCTGGAAAATAGTAGCTCTCTTTTCCCCCTCTAGTTTCTACACAGCTCTGTGTTAGAAGCTTCTCCTTCAGTGCCCTCCCCTCTTCCATGGGGATGCCATCCCTAAGACCCAAGGATCATAGGGAGCAGGGGCAAAAGAATATCTGGATGAGGAATGAATCCATATATAGAATGAGAACGATGGAGAGTTTTCATTTCTACTCCACTTTAAACTAAAACAAAGATCCAGCAAAATCCTTTGACTTTAGAGGCTTAATGTAAATACATCTTACTAGTTTTTTTAGAGGAAAATCTTGAAGATCAAGAAAAAATTTTTTCTCATTCTCAACCACTTCCACTCAGCCCCCACTACAATTTATTTGGCCCAGAGTAAGATATTAAAGCTTGAGTTTCACAGCCCAGTTTCTTCTCTGCTAAAAAATACTCAGTCTTGCCAAGAGACTTCTTGACATTTTTATGTAAATCAAGGTTGCCTCAGTACAGGGTTCAGAATAAAGGCAATGCAGGGAGAACAGAAGATTAACATAAGCAAAGGTCAAGGTAGAATTTGGGGTAGTTCACAAAGAAGAAACATTTGGGAGAGTTACTTCTCTGTGCAAGACGCTTTCAAATAAGAGATAGGACACCTATTAGAAGTTTACCCAAGTGTTAAGAATGTATTCTCCATTTACCCCAATTGGGTAATTTTAAGAGATTCCTCAGTAAAAATGCCACATGCTTTTAACTACTTGGTTGACAGGCTGTTTGTGTGAAAGTGATGTGGGCACTAGAACACAAGAAAACCAGGTTTTATGTGTATTACACTGAAAGGTTGAAAGTTCTTTCAGGGATGACTCATCCGGGTCTTCATCATATACTCAGAAATGTTAACTGCCTGACCCCCAGAGTTGAAGTTTTTTTTACATCGTTACTATGAAGCAACGGCAAGCAGAAAAAGAAGAGAGAGTAAGGTACAAATGCTATATTGATTTCTGTTTATTTTTACTTAACTCCCTTTGAATACTTTTTACTTCAGTTTCCTTACTTATTTTCTTTTCTTTTTACCCTCTGAAAGTTTCTTGCTACTGGTACCCACTCATATATGGAAAAAGGTAAAATCTGGAAAATAAGAACTGTTCACGTTTCGCAAGTTGATTCAGTGGTTGAATATCCACCTTGCTTCCAGAATATGGAGGCTAAAAGATGAACATTGAAACATTCTCTGCCTTTAACAAGAGAGTATTGTGCAAAGATATTGGCACATAACGTATAAGATCAAATAAGGTATGTGCCCCCTACATACACACACTAATCTATTCTGAACAGAGCAGGGAACTAAAACACAAGCCTTCCTAAAATCATGTTGTTACCACCATTTTTTATTCACTGAGCCCTGAAAGAGTTTGGGAAAACAAGACATCTGTCCATTTCCTACTTGCTTTATGACTTTATTAAAGAGCCATCTTTAGATAATAAGGGTTTTTTCTAAAATATAAATTATTTATTTCTTCCTACAGTCACATATGCTGACCAGAAGTCTCTACTATCCCAGGAATGATGTGGTTTTCAGGCACCACCATCTCTCCTAAGAAAACTTCCTGGAACTTAGGGAAATTGGGTAAAAAAAAACCAAAAAACAAAACAAAACAAAACAAAAAACTTTTCAAAGTCCTCTTATCATATCTTGTCCTGTCCAAGGGGTTGTTTTTCATCAGTACTTTTCACATCTTTCCCTTCAGGCAGTTTGATAAATTGTAGTGTTTATGCCTGCTCATGGCCCCTCTTCTGAAAAACGAAATTCAACTCAAAAGGAAATTCGCAATAATGATTTCTAGAATGGGAACAAAGCCAGGGCTCTCCAGTATTTTATATTCAGCATAGTTATAAAAACTTGGCATCATTTGTGTCCCTACCTCTCTCGTATTTTTGAGCAAATACAATAAATGCTTAGTGTGTATGGTTTTAAAAATAAAACCTTGGGGGCCAAGCCACAAAACATCCTTTTTGAAGCTGACAAATCATGGCGTGTTTTGTCACTGATTCGCTGTCAGTCATCAACCAAATCTACCCCACCCCCACTGCCTTTAACTTCCACCATCTGCCTTCAGTTTGTTACTGAGTTGAATTGTCTCACCCCGGAGGTCACTGCTTACTTGGCAGCCATCTCAAGTGGTGACTGTTGCTTCTCCCACATCCTTCCTAGCCCCAGACTAACTCTTCCAACCAGATGTCTCCCAAGCTCTCCAACCAGGTGTCCCCTCTGCTTTTTCATAGCTACTTGCTCCAGGTAAGACTCTCTCTCCCTCTCCATGAAAACATCCTCCTTGGAAAGTTGTGTTATTGGGATGCACCATTTTTGTTGTTCTCATCTACCAAGCCCTGGGTCACTTCATTTATTTCTTAAAGAGTTTCCTGGCTCAGTCATTCTTCCCAGAATTGCTTGTGTGATCTCGCATGAGGATTTCAACAGCCACATAAACAAAGCTTCCAATTTTTTGGTCTCTGTTCCCTGAAACCCTCTCCCCCGTTGGCTTTGTTCTGCATCCTATCTCCATCAACTACTCTCATGGTCATACGTGAGAGTTTGTCATGTCAATAAATGTCACTCTGTCTTAATTTCAGCTAGCCCACTTGTGACCTCCACTTCCTTAATATCCCGCCTCTAGCAACCCCACAATTATCAGCCCTGTGAGCGTTGCACTGCTCCTGCTGTGTCCATACTTCTCTCCTCATGTAGTTTAGATCCCATTATCCACATTATAATTATTACTCGGCATATATTTCTGATTCCTTTGCCTTCTCTCCCTTCATCTCACCTGACTGCCAATACTTAGAACCTTGGTTAAATATGCTTTTCTACCTGGATCCACATGGCTAAATATGCTAGTGGAAAATACAAAAACATCCATTGTCACTAACTTTAATGAATACAGATCATGTCTTTTTCCTTCAAAACCCGCAAACGACATACAGTTTCAGTAGAGTAAATGCTAGTCACTTACAGGCCTTACAAACATCTAGCTCCACTCTACCTCTCTGACCACATCTCCTAGCATATGCCTAACCTCCTCTAGCCACACTAGTTTCCTTACCATTCAGCAAACACATTAGGCACAATCTCCTCTCTGGGTCTTTGACTTGGTCTTCTCTGTTCTTGGAAATTCTCTTCCTTCAGAGGTCTGAGAGCAATGTTCTCACCACCTTCAGGTCTTGTCCATCTTATCAGAAGCTGCCTTCACATTCTTTCTCAGACAATTCTTTCCTACTCTTCTTACTTCTTGACCCCTCCATTCCTATTTAGTTACTTTTTTTTTTCATACCATTCAAAACTCTGAAATATTATATGATATCTTTGTCTTTTACTTGATTAATAATTTATTAACTCTTCCACCCATATTAGACTGGAACTACAGAAAGGCAGAGATGTTTGTCTGTTTTGTTCATGGCTATTTCCTCAGCTACTGAAATATACAACATATATACTATGTGTATGTAACATACGCATGCCACATAGTAGACAGGCAGTATATATTTGATAAATACATTATTGATTTCCTCTATTTTGAAAACTAAGGTGTAATATGTATTTATGATCAGATCAATTCAGTATTTTGAAACTGATCTAAAGTTATGATAATTATAGAAGTCATCCCAACTTGGACTTGTAAGGGACTATCTAAGGTATTGTTCACTCAGATTGAACTGGATATGTTTCTGTCCTTCATATAAATATCGATTCCAGATTTGCTTTATTTATCCATCACTTACATATAACACCCAGTGCTCATCCTGAGAAGTGCCTTCCTTATTGCCCATCACCCACTTCCCCCACCCCCATCAGCCATCAATTTGTTCCCTGTATTTACAAGTCTCTTATGGTTTGCCTAACTCTCTGGTTTTATCTTATTTTTCCTTCCCTTGTCCTATGATCATCTGTTAAGTTTCTCAAATTCCACATGTGAGTGAAATCATGTATTATCTGTCTTTCTCTGACTAACTTATTTTGCTTAACATAATACCCTTCAGTTCATCTATGTTATCGCAAATGGCAAGATTTCATTCTTTTTCATCACTGAGTAGTATTCCACTATAGATATATATACTGCATCTTCTTTTTCCATTCATCAGTTAATGGACATTTGGGCTCTTTCCATAATTTGGCTATTGTTGAGAGCACTGCTATAAATATTAGGGTACATGTGACTCTTCAAATCAGCACTTTTGTATCCTTTGGATAAATTCCTAGTAATTCAATTTCTGGATCATAAAGTAGTTCTATTTTTAATTTTTTGAGGAACCTCCACACTGTTTTCCAGAGTGGCTGCACCAGTTTGCATTCCCACCAACAGTGCAAGAGGGTTCCCCTTTCTTCACATCCTCATCCACATCTGTTATTTTGTGAGTTGTTAATTTTAGCCACTCTGACCAGTGTGAGGTGGTTATCTCATCATGGTTTTGATTCGTATTTCCCTGATTAAGAGTAATGTTGATCATCTTTTCATGTGTCTGTTTGCCATTTCATGTGTCTGGATGTCTTCTTTGGAAAAGTGTCTATTCATGTCTTCTGTCCATTTCTTCCCTGGATTATTTGTTCCTTGGATGTTGAGTTTGGCAAGTTCTTTATAGTTTTTGGATACTAACCCTTTTTGATTCCAGATTTTAAGTGAAGTGCTACTTTACTGATATCAGATAGGTAAAATAACGACTTCAGCATTTTTTGCCGATTTATCCTGTTTAAAAAATAACTACAATTCTAATAGTTTTTGGTTTGTTTCTTTCAGGACTTTGTCTTATTAAAGAAAATTAAATTGACTGTCTCAGAAGAAAACCAAGCACATCCATTGTTCCTAAGTATATCTCTTGTCAAGGTCAATAAAACAGGATTTTGTTTTGAAGTCCTTCCCTCAAGTGCAGAAAAGCATAGACTTTGGGATGAAGATACTCTATAATCAAGCCATCGCTCTATGTGTAAATTACTCCCTCCTGCATCTGTGTGATCTCAAAGGAACACACTAGTGTCTTTCTCTCTTTCTGAATACTAGGACGTGTGCATCACTATGGGTCTTACTGATCATTGCAAACTCCCAACAAACAATAAATCCCTGGTGTAACAACTGTTAACTGCCATTAAACAAATAAGTGAATGCTTTAACATTGAATTTCTTAATTCAATTAAGCAGAAATACTGCTTGTATACTCTTAATTATGAGTTGGGTATGGCTTAACACTAGTAGGGATTTGGTTAATGTAATGTATGTCATCATTTTTTGTCCCACAGTTGCTAGTAAAATTCAACTGTAAAATCACAGATCAGTAATAAATTCTAGGAAGAAACAAGACATAGTTCCTTCAATCTCACTGAATATTATATAAAAACAAAAACAGTCACCACAACAATAATAGTATTCATTATTTAAAGAACTGACACTGGGCCTCCAGAGCAGTGTTCGTTTTTTATTTACTTATTGCTATAAAGATGATCTTCACTGGAATACTGTAAAGAATCACTTTCAGAAGGAAGAAAGATCTAAGCTGAGATACATGATTTAGTAGGAAATGCTTATAAAAATGATTTGGGGGCACCTGGGTGGCTTGGCAGGTTAAGCATCTTCCTCTTGGTTTCAGTTCAGGTCATGATCTCACAGTTTGTGGTATCAAGTCCCACGTTTCTTGGGCTTCTCTCCTCCTCTCTCTCTGTCCCTCTCCTGCTTGAACTCTCTCACTTTCAAAATAAATAGATAAACATTAAAAAAGGTGATCTGGGGAGCACCTGGGTGGCTCAGTTGGTTATGCATCTGACTTCAGCTCAAGTCATTATCTGACACTTGCAGTTCATGAGTTCCAGCCCTGTATCAGGCTCTGTGCTGACAGCTCAGAGCCTGGAGCCAGCTTCAGATTCTGTGTCTCCTTCTCTCTTTCTGCCCCTCCCCTACTTGCTCTCTGTCTCTTTCTCTTTCTCTTGAAAATAAATAAACATTTAAAAAGGAAAAAAGAAAGGATGATTTGGACTTTGGATAGGAAAAAATGATCCAAGCAGAAGGAATCACAATTCAAAGCCCTAGTCAGAGAAAATATAGCAAATAAGGCAGATCGTTCCATATGGAACTAATGCAAGCAGTTTTTGAGGCTATATGAGCAAGTGGGTATTGGCGTCAGTGTAGACAAATGGCCAGAAGAGAATTTCAAGCTTAGTTGAGAACTAAATCATTAAGGGATGTGTAAGCCATTGTATATTAAAGAGTTTAGATTTTAACCGGAAAAAGAAAAGGTAATTATTGCTGGCTTGTTTTTGCGTATTTTTTTCCATGTTTGTGTTGCTCTTCTTTAGTTTCCCCCTCTTTTCCTTCTCCTCAGGTCTCCTTTTCTCCCTTATTTTTCATTTCAACACAAGAAATGTCATTGATTCATTCAAAAAATCTTTGTTGAACACCACCAAATATAAGACACTCTGCTGGACCCTGAGAACAGTTACTCAGCAAGACAGACCTATTTTGTCCCTCGTGAAACTTGGAGCCTGGTGGACAAGTTTGACATGTTCAGGGAACTAAAATAAACCAAGTGTCACTTAAACTTCAAAGTAGGGAAATGTCATGAGATGAGGTCAGAGAAGAAAGCAGCAACACATCAGAGAGGGTGTGTTAAATTAGATAAGAAATTTTAGTCCTTATGCCAAGAGCAATAGAAAACCTTCAAAGTACTTAAAGCATGGAGACAATATGATTTGGGTTTATAAAAGATCACACTGGTTTTGTATGAATAATCAGTTAATAAAGGGGAGGAACAGATAAGGAGACATCTGTAAGTAAGCTAATGCTACATTCCCTGCCAAAAATATGCTCCCTCAGAACAAGAAGGCAGTGATGGTGATGGAAGAGAACAATGTTACAGGTGGTGGGAGAGGTGGATTAGAAGAGGAAATGCAGACTATTCTGTTTAGTCATTTAGACATTGAAGAGGTAAACTCATCAGAAATTGTGGTCTAACTTTCCTCATTAAAAAACTAATTAAATTGACAAGCACTTCCTCCTCCAGCTTCCAGAAAGTAGTGGGTATATATATATATACATATATATCAGCTATATATGTGTGTGTGTGTGTGTGTGTGTGTGTATCTTCTTATCTTATTTACCCTCTTCAATGTGGTTTCTATTGCTCAATGCCACTGATGTGGTTTTGATACAGACTCAAATAACCTCAATAACATTCAAACTATTGGACATTTCCCAGTCTGGACTCCTCAAGCATCGTTAAATTGCCTCTTTTCCAGAGCTCTCTATTCTGTTGACTTTAATGACAGTAGAATCTCCTTTCACCTTGGTGACCCCTTTGCCCTTGTCTCTTTTTCTAGTTTGGCTCATTTTGCTGTCTGGCCTTTAAATAGTGAAGCTAGTCATGGTTCAATCTTCAGGCCTCTTTTATTCTCACTCTGTAGACCGTCCCCATGTTATCTTATCCAAGCTCATGCTTCTTAAACTTATACCTCCTTTCCCTACAACTGTCCTGAATTGCAGACTCAAATCTAATTGCATAATTAGATCCCATTTAATTCTTCACTGACACCTAAACTCAACTTCACTGCACACTCACAGACAGGGAAGAATAGAGGAGGATGAGGTTGATGGCTAGGTGGATATGTGTAATTGAAGACATCAGTGAGTGAAAGAGAAAGTCTTTAGAAACTAATTTTTAAAGAAATTGGGAAGCCAGGGTGCCAGACATTTTCCCTGAGAATACTGAAGCTACCAGAAGCATGGTAAAAATCCTCAACAAAACAGTAACAAACCACATTCAACCGCATATTTAAATGATTATACACCATGACCAAATGGAATTTGTTCCAATAATAATAGCATTGAAAAATACTTAGTAACTAACTTAATCAAGGAGATAAAACCTTATATAATGAACACTACAAAACATTACTCAAAGAATTAAAGACAAAAATAAATGGAAAGACAACCAAAGTTCATAAATTGGAAGATGTAAAATTGTTAAGATGTTAATACTTACCAAAGTGATCTACAGGTTCAATGCAATCTCAGGAAAAAGTCCAATGACTCGTTTTGGCAGAAATATAAAAAATCTATATAAAATTTATACAAAATCTGAAGGGACCACAAATAATTAAAATAATCTTCAAAAAGAATAAAGTTGGAGGAGTCATACTTTTGGATTTCAAAACTTATTACAAATACACAGTAATGAAAAGAGTGTGGTACTGATATAAAGACAGATATACAGACGAATAGAATGGAATAGAATAGAATAGAATAGAATAGAATGGAATATTCAGCCCAGATATGAACCCTTGAATACATGTTTAAATTATTTTCAAAAAGAAGTCCAAGATCATTAAGTGAGGGGAGTGCAGTCTTTTTAACAACCAGTGCTGGGGAAACTGGATATCCACACGCAAAATGATGAAGTTGGACCATTACCTAATACCATACATAAAAGTCAACTCCACATGGATCAAATACCTAAATGCAAGAAACAAAACAAGGAAACTCTTAGAAGATAACCTAGAGCAAAATCCTCATGACACTGGATTTGGTAATTTTTCTTGATATGACATCAAAGGCAAGGCAATAAAAACAAAAATAGGCAAGCTAAACTTTATGAAAGTTACAAACTTTGCACATCAAACAATGCTATCCATGGAATAAAAAGGCAACCTACAAAATGGGAGAAAGCATTTTCAAATCATATATCTGACAAGAGATTAGTATCTAGAATATAGAAAGAACTCTTAAAACTCAACCACAACAACAAAAACTCTGATTCAAAAGTGGGCAAAAGACTTGCATAGTCATTTCTTCAAAGAACATATATTAACAGCCAGTAAGCGCATAAAAAATGCTCAATCACTAATTATTAGATAAATGCAAATCAAAATTACAATAACTACATATGTAATAATCCCAAACTAAAAGCAATCTTTATGCCATTAACAATTTAATGGATAACTAAAACAGTGAAAATGGAGTAACCAGATATAGGTAATATAAATCTAAATTACATAATTTTGCCCCTAAACAGACACAAAAGCATAGACATCGCATTATTACTTTTCTGTATTGTTCAATAAAAAAGAAAAGAAAAACACACAAAAAGCATAAATATAGTGTTCAAAGTTGAGAAAGGAGTGACCTTTTGGGAGGGGGTGGGGTATCAATGCAGAGGTGGCATGGCAGGGGTATTTTGAGTGCTGGTGACATTTGCTGATTTACAAGTGGTTGCTTAGATGTATTCTGGGAGTTAATTCATCGAAGTGTAAATTGATATTTTCTTGCACTTTTTTGGGCTATACTCTACCTCTTAATTAAAAAGAAAACATCCTACTTTACCAACCACATGAGCATCACAGAAGTAGCGGTTGGGATGTTGCAAGCCCAGTATAAAGGGCCATTAAACTTTTACAAGGCTAAATAGAGGTTAAAGAAAAAAGAAAAAAGAAAAGAAAACATCCTAATTGTCACAAAACTATAAATACCTAGAAACAAAATTAGTAACACAAGTAAGTTGCCTATATGAAATAAACTATAAAACAAAACCTGAACACATAGGGAGATGACCTAGGTACTAGAATAACTAAAGACATTCTGCAAATTGATGAGAAACTACGCAAAAGCAAAAGCCAATAGTAATTAATAAGAGAGATGGACAGGCAATTCATAGGAGAGACAATGCAAATGTTGAACCCATTTCAAAGGTGCCAACTACACTTCAAAAGAAAACTCAGGAAAATGCAAGTTAAAACAATAAAATAGTTTACTAATTGTTTTTGCAAAATTTTATGAAGTACCTATAAGAGAAAGGTCTAATGTGAGGAAATAGAAACTTTCTTTGCCACGTGATTAGTGGGAGAGTGTTAACTGAACTCTTCTTGAAAATAGTCTGAGAGTATCTATTATATTTAAAATTGCATAAACCCTTTGTCTGGCTCTACCAAAATGATAGTGCCATATATTAAACTATATGCACAATATTTCTGTTTATTTGCATCATCACTTACAATGACAACATTGGGAACAATTTGAATACCCATTCACTGAGGGAATAAATCTGTGTTTACTACATCTGAAGAGCTGTCCATAATCGATTGCAAAAAAAAAAAAAAAGTTGAAGAAAAATATGGTCATATCTTGATTCTGTAAAACCATTGTCATAAAAACTCTTTATTGGTATAACGGCTTGGGAAAGACATTCTTAATCTACTACTCTCAGAAGTATGGGAGTGGATGAGGCTAGGGGCCAGGTGAAGATATTTTTAATTTGTTTTTCTTCTTCTTTTATTATTTAGTTTGCTGCGATGAGCATGTATGGATATATACAGACACGTATATAAAGTTTAATAATCTAAGGGTATTTATAAAGAGAAAAGTTTCCTTCACAAATCATATATATGGCACGTTTCCTTCTTTTTTGTAAAACCTCATACTTTCGGCTTCACTCATTCCGAGTTCCCAATGCCAGTTGTTTCTTGTCCACTTTCATTAACTTCCCTTGAGACTGGTCTAGCTGTGCCAGCTTTTCTTTTATTATAATGGTTATTTACATGCAACAAGTATTTACAGCGTGTTAAGATGGCTCTGTGGCCAAGTTTAAAAGAGAATTCTGGTAAATCCCTTCCACTCACAATGCTTTTATCTATCACTGTGCTGTAGTTCATTGCTCTCCTTCTGTTTACTTAAAGATTTCATCTAGGTTCTTTATGCTTTGCCAGCACCCAAAGGCACACTTTTCTCTTGATGCATTCCAGTTTCCATAGTACTATTTGCTGGCTTGATTCTCTAAGAGACGATCCGTTTATTGAATCACAAAGACTCTAGATTTAACCCAAGATAAATGTTGAATATTGCTTCGGGTCCTGGAAAGCATTAGATGCTCTGTGAAAAAGTGGCTCAACCTCGAAGTTAAAAGCAGCCTGTTTGAAGTTCCAAATCCACATTCCTCTTCAGTGTCCTCTGTCACCACAAGATTTTTTACCCTGGGCTCACCTTGACAACCCAAATCCTCTTCTTACTATATCAGTTTCTTTCCTCTGGGAATTCATGTAGAACACAGACTCTAAGATCACTCATTTTGCTCTCCTGGAGAGCATTATTCTTATTTAGAATTCCAGGCTTTCCGTGTCACGGTGGCCCAAATGCCCTAATGGTTAGGCACAAACTCTTTTTATGGCTCTCCAGATGCTACCCAGATAGTTTAAGCTAGTAAAATTCCATCTAAAAATTTTCCTTACACCACTCCCTCTTCAGCATTCAGTGTTGAAGAGTCCTGTTTAAACCCTGCTCTCTTCCTCCTTCCCAACGACCACCATCTTTCTTTGGTTATTTTCACATCTCTTCTGATTAATATAGTGGCCTTCCCTTTGACCATTGTACCTCTAGTCTTTCTCAACCTCCATCACACTTTTGCCAAAGTTATTTTTTGAAAACCAAAAAATCCAAGCTTCTCAATTTCCTCCAAAAAGAACTTTGATGTTTTTTCTTCAATACCTACAAGAAAAGAGCTGAAGGTCTTAATATGTTACATATAGCTCTCCATTAATTTCTGCACATCATTCTGACCTTGACACCACTATTCTGCCAGCACTGCCCACACCAAAGCCACAGACTTTGCCATAGCTTCTTGCATTTGGAGATACCATTTCCTTTGCAGGAAGATCCTTCTGACCCTGTTCTGGGTGGTGGATTCCCATGCATCCCTTTAGACTCTACTCAAGTGGCAAAAGCTCTGAAGCCTTCCTAAATCCTTTGGGCGTATAGCTGTTTTTCATTTTTGTCTTCTTTAAAAAAATGTTTTTTAAGTTTATTTATTTATTTTGAGAGAGAGAGCATGGGGGCGAGGGAGGGGCAGAAAAAGAGGGAGTGTGCACTGTCAGTGCAGAGCCCAATGTGGGGCTTGAACCCATAAACCGTGAGATCATTAGCTGAGCTGAAACCAGGAGTTGGACGCTTAACCGACTGAGCCATCCAGGCACCTTCCATTGTACTGTTTGGAGTTCTACTTTAGTATGTATCAGATTGTATTTTCACCATCTGACTATATATACATGGCACCCACCTTAAATCATGAGTTCTTCAAGGTCAGGGATAATCACCTGATACCAAATATTGGATTCAGTCTCTGACAGGTGTACTTATTTGAGGGGCCTTGGGGATGACAGAATAAACCCAGCTCCTCCACAATAATCAGGTGTTGTAATATTCCATAAAGACCCTTGTTAAAACTTGATGTAGTCAGATCAGGAAATGAATCAGAGAGATGTCTCTGTTATTTTATTCAAAAGACATCCTCCCATAAACCTCTGTTAAGATTCAGTGGAAAATGACATCTATTTCCCTCATTTCAATTGTGGACTAAATAGTATTACCAAACATTCTACTCTTAAAAATTGAAAATTGGGTTTCCAGACTGCAAAATGTCTCAAGCCTTTGACTCCTTTCACTACTGCTAAATCAAGGTGGAATTTTGTTTTCCACTCAAAAGTTGGTTTTACTCCAGGAGTTCTTAGAGAAACCTCTTATGTTAGTGAATTTCTGTTCAAAGTGCAAATTCTGCTGCCCAATTTGTGATAGTCTTCCTCCTACATTGTAACTAGGATTTATCTATTATAATCATGGTATATAGCCTGCTAAAGAATAAACTTTTATAGGTAGTATGGTAGAATATATGTATATATGAAGAGAGAAAGAAAGATTTAAAAATCACCTCATATGTATACATTTCAGGTAAGGAATCTGATACTTAGAAAGCCTAGGTCATTTATTGGCATCACTCTAACATGTATCCAAGTTCACAAGTTAAGTGCAAGATTCAAAGTTCATAAGCTCCCAAAATTTTACATTCATTCTGCATATTGCCTCTCTGATTCGGATTTCATCCATAACATTTATTTCCACATTTTAAGTCATACTGTGTCAATAATTAAGTTTCAAGAGCAACAGAGAAACGAAAAAATATATATAATGAGGTATTTTAACTGGATTTTAAATTATGTAACAGTCACATAGTTTGATTTCAGCTATTACCTAATTACATGCCCAAACCACTAGCTAACAGATTTATTGTGCATTCGAGTATATTATAAAATTTAGCTAATTATTTAGGGACACTCGTTGAGACTCTCAAATTAGGCTGTCACTCCACTTTCACTGTGAAAATGAGTAGTGCTTAATTTTTTATGAACGTTCAAAAAGCTTTTAAGGTACCTCAATGTGCTTTCCATTTCTTCCATACCCCTCCAAAATCCATTTTAGAGAGATTTATAATAGAGGAAGAGGAGAAATGATAACGTTTGCCTGGATATAAAGAGAAAAATAACCAGCTAATGGGCGGGTTAGGAAGAAGAGTGTCAAGACGAATGGCCGGGGCAAGGGACGGTAAAAGTTTAAAGAGGACGGCACGTACCACTGGACGGTTGTGGCAATCTTTTCCACAAGATGTGTAAACTTACTATATTTTGTCTCGTGAAATTTTATCACCAACCTCTGTGCATCTCTAAAAGAAATACTGAATGCTCTTTACATACAATTTCTAAAACTTTAATTTCTTTTGATTATTCTCCCCCAAGGTATGCTTAGTGGAATGTTACAGATATAATTATATTTCCAAATGTATCTTTAACAATAATTTAGAACCTAAGTGTCTTAATATTAAAAAAAATATTTAGAGAAATGGAACAAAAATAACCTTTATAGCATTGTATATTTATTCAGCAAACAACAACATGGTGATAGCCCAAATTTTAGACCAAGTCATGAGGGAAACAAAAAATTAGGGTTAAGGATTTTGAGTGCGTATGTTCAATCTACTTGTGATTAGCTGGGTAACCGTAAGAATATAATTTAATAATATAATTTCTTTTTTTTCAATTGTCCATTAGTAAAATTAGTAAAAGGTCCATTAGTAAAATGTTCATTAATAATTGTCTTACCTTGACCACGGTCGTGGGAAGAAGTTTATCTGTGTGACCACGATGCATGCTGGGAAGGAGAGTGGTAAATCTGAATAAGGAAAAAGAGCATAGTAACTGCAATCGCTATTTATGAACTCCAAGAGAAGCTAGGATGTTTTGAGACAATATTATTTGGGTTCCAATCACAAAATATTTGAGTGCACTCAAATGACTCTCATGTACCCTCAAGTTTATGAATCGTAGCACACTGGTGTTTCTTATACTTTACTGTGAATACATATTACCTAGACATTTGTTAGAATGCAGGTTATAATTCAAAAAAGTCTGTGGTTAAGTTTGAACACTTACATTTCTAACAAGCTCCCAGGTGATAGCGCTGGTCAAGGTACCACACTTTGAGTAGCAAAGTAGAAGGTTATGGCTTCCATAGTAATTAGAGAGATAATGAAAAGAAGTGGCCCTGTGATATATGGTTAAGAGTCTTTCTGACATACTAGACATTACAATAAGACTCTAATTTGGAATTTGGATAAGGGATATGAATTTGGGGTAGTAATAAATAAGACAGGGAAGGCCCCCCCAGATTGGAAAAAAACTTCGGGTAATCTGTATTGGGAAGCAACTTGCTTTAAAAAGTAAGGCAAAGAGTGTGGTGCACAAAATTTGTGTAGAGAAGAACATGTTTGAGTGAACTTTTCAGTAATAGATCAAAATGAATGGAGACAGATGCAGCTGGTTCAGCTTCAATGACTTAGAATGAACGGGGAGCTTAAAAACTTGAGCGTTAACATCTGCATAATGCAGGGGATACCCAAAAGCCATTAAGACAAAGGAACACAGGATGAAAAGGCTTTTGAAGAGAAAAGGAAAATTAAGATGTTTTTCAGGCAGTGGCAAAACAAAAAGGCAAAGGAAAGACTTTATGAAAGTTATAGGTCATCTCTTTGGGGAATGGAACCCTTGCTGCCGAGAACAGGCAGAAGGAAATCCATCTGAGTCTACTGGGCAGGAAAGAAGAAATGGGAGAAGTTATCTAGAGAAACAATTAGAAGTCATCTAGAGAAGCAATTAGAGAGGCAATAGAAAATGAGATAAATCCTGTTGTGTTTTGAACTAAAGTAACCAGGAAAGTCCATGCAGAAGCCGAGAAGGAATAGATCCTGAAGCCAAGGAGAAATATGGCAAGAGAAGTCACGAGGGAAACAAAAAATTACATTCAAATTGAATGTAAATAAAAAATTACAAATTGCAAATTACATTTGCAAATTAAAATCACAGGGGTTCCTGGGTGGCTCAGTTCGTTAAGCATCCAACCATGGCTCAGGTCAGGATCTCATGGTTCATGAGTTCGAGCCCTGCATTGGGCTCTGTGCTGACAGCTCAGAACCTGGAGCCTGCTTTGGATTCTGTTCTCCCACTCTCTCTGCCCCTCTCCCACTCATTTTCTCTCTCTCTCTCTCTCAAAATAAACATTAAATAATTAAAATCACAAAGTTTATTATTTTTATGATTCCCTGTTAAAAAGGAAAAAGATGACATCAGTTCAAGCTTTGACAAATTCTAACTGTATTAAATGCTGATGGAAAGGGATTGCATCACAAGGGTAGCAATTATTTTTAAGAGGTGGAAAGACTAACGTAAGTGAAAAAACATGGTAAAATAAAGCCGCAGGGTAAAGAGTAAAGACCAATGGCCAACTGGTTGTAAAGCGTGGAGGAAAGGAGTCTGCAAAGGTGAAACTAAGAACTCCATCCCTGTGGAGGAACTCGGAGAGGTTCCATTCATTTGTGGCACAGACACTTGGAGTATATTTGACCTTTGGCTTGGTGAACAGCAACAGACCTTCCTCTCTCTTTTGGTTCTTCTGCCACTCTCTCACTCTTACTCATTACTAGCAACATATTGTCCCACCTTCTTTTCAAAGATACATGAGATCTGCAGAAAATACAGAGCCAGATAGAAGTTGAAAGTGATAAAAACAGATTTTATTCTGAAGAGCCTTCAGTCTAGGACTGGACTCAATTCCACGTACAGCTAGAACACTGGGGATTTATAGCCAATGAGTAGATGAGGGGGATTGGTGGATGAAAAATCACTAAGAGAAGACATCAAGGTAGGGGGGATTCTTGCTGAAGACAGGCCAGGATAATCAGCTGTCATCTGAGGGATGGAAAGGGATGAAGAATATGATTAGATATCAAGCATGGTCAGATCCCAGGGCTGGGGACTCTCCCTAAATTGACCTAGCAGGATTCTTGCAAAAACTGGGCTAGACAGGCCCAAGGACAAGGTCCAAGGATGAGGCCTAGTTGAGAAGGGGGCTTAAAGGAACCTGACTGAAGTTTGATCAAGGAGAGAGTCTTTGTCAGTCAGAGGATCAACTCTCCTCAACTGAAAATGGAAACACTCTGCCATGACTCTGCTGGCCTTCTCAGTGTTGGGCCTCACCATTTCCCTAAGACCTGTGTTTTTTGTGTTTTGTTTTTTAATCACCACCCACAAAAAACTAAGGCCTTTCCCTTTTCCCTTCAGGTCATAGTAGAGGACAGCCTTGAACATCTCATAAATGAATTTGGGTTATGAAAGTCGTGCTTAATAGTAGTTACTATCTCATTCCTTACATATACGTTGTTAAGACTTCAGTAATGTTTACATAGGAATTACAGGGACTAAAAGGAGATAACTTCATTTCGGGGATATTTTCAGCTGCATATACTCCCGGGAAAGATCAATCCTATGTGATTGGCAGCACTATAATTTTTAAACATCTAATTGGTCTTGGTTCATATCCAATTCTGCCATTACTCAATGTTCTCAAATCTATTTCAGAGTTTATCAGAGGAAGGAGAGGAAATTATCCAAAAGCAAACAACCACATGAATCATTACTGATTGTGATGTATCTCATTAAAAAAACATTTGAGAAGTACAGAAAAGTAGGGCAGAGCCAAATGGCTGTCATGTTAAGGACAAAGGGAAAAATGATCAAGCATTAGATATAATCTAAAAAATTATAATTTTAGCAGAATATACACATAGAAATAGCTGCTGTCTTCCATAACAGTCATTGGGGGAGATGTCATACAATGATGTTTCTATTGCTCAAGACATTTTTGAAACACTTCCTGGGAGTTTTCATCAGGATCACTTTATAAGTCATATAAGAGAGTCACTCCCATAAAATTATGGTCACTGTCTATATATTTGCACATTTTTACCATCGCATCTGTATCTTTATTTTTAAAAATAAACATAAAAATACTTATTATTGAAAGTGTCCCTGAGTGAATGTAGATGAAGATATCAACTTGGCACGTTGGAATAAAAACCTAAGTAAAATCTAACATAGTCTCCAATTTGAATTGTTTTAAGGACCAAATTTCCTTACTTCTTACTGGTAGTAATTTCTTTTGGCAATAGTTTTACAAGGCAAGAAAGAAAATAAAGCTTGATTCATTACTTATTTGGAATAAACAGGATCAGATATTCCCTTTGTGATTTCTTTGGGCACAAAAAGGAAATAGTTGTACAAAAGATTAACTTGGAACAACATATTAATACACTCACCATTGTCAAAGCAGCAAGTTGTGCAGTAAACTAAATTTCTGGCAATTTCAGAGTCATTATTTTTTGAAAATTTTTTAAATGTTTATTTACTTCTGAGAGAGAGACAGAGAGAGAGAAAGAGAGAGTACAAGCAGGGAAGGGGCAGAGAGAGAGGGAGACACAGAATCCAAAGCGGACTCTAGGCTCTGAGCTGTCAGCACAGAGCCCCACACGGGGCTCAAATTCAGGAACTGCAAGATCATGACCTGAGCTGAAGTCGGACACTTAACCGACTGAGTTACCCAGGCACTCTTCAGAGTCATTATCCATAATGTATTTCTTTCTCACCATGGACAAGATGGAATCCCTATGGAGGCATATCACTTGGATGTCTGGCTTAGTAGAATGCATGTATCATGTTGCATGTCAATCACTGAATTATTAACACAAATCTTTGTGTTCTTTCCTCCCAGTGTGAATCAAAACCACTTGATAGGAAATTATTTTTTGTAAGGAGAATATTGATCATAACCATATGTGTAAATGATTCAATTCTTTGGTATGGGTTTTTTAAATTATAAATTCCCCAACTGATTAAAAATTATCAACACTGTTATTGTTAAATAACATCATTATTTAACAATGTCGAATTAAGACGATGCCAATAAAAAGCATATTTCTTCAACAAATTCACTTTAAACATTGATATAAAATGTCTGCCTTCCTTTCATTTTATACTTAAGAGCTCTTTGGGAACGGTTTGGGGATAAGCCAAGGAAAAATTGTTACTAGGCTTTGAACAAAACTGCTGTCTTTGTCTTCTATCTATCAACACAGAGTTTATGACAATATCCAGTCCTGACCAAGAAGTTTATATTCCTTGAGAGAAAAAAATGGGTGTGCATATAATTTGCAGGAATAAATAAATTAATGTACCATCTTTTCAAGGGGGTAGAGTAGCTAATAGGATCCATTCATTCAACAGAAACCAGCTTAAGTAAGGTTTTGATCCTATGCAAGAAGTCAGAATGCATTTTGTTTGGAAACCCATAAAGAGTTTTAAGCAGTAAAGTGGCATGACATGCCTAAAATCATCATTTTGGCAGCCATGAGTAGACAGCCTTGAAGGAGAGAAAGATTGGCAACAGCATGATCAGTGAAGAAACTATCACAGTGAATGGATCCAAAGATGATGGTTGTGGGCAGGGAGAGACTTGGATCTCGGCATAGAGAGCTGACTGAAGGCATTGATATTAGGGGAAGGAAAGCATGAATATTCCAGGATAATTCCTCAATGTTTAACTTGATTAGTTGGAATAGATAATTGTGCTATTTAAGGAAATGGAGATGACAAAGAGAGAAGCAGGCTGGAGAAATGAATCAAGCATTGTCACTTGGCTGTCTTAAGTCTGTGATGCTTACTGGACACCCAAAGGGAGATGCCCAGGAGGCGGTTGGACATACAGGTTAACGTTTAGGAGAGGATACGAATTAGAAATAGAAACATCAAAGTCATCTGCGTATCACTGGCATTTTATTTTTTTAAAGTTTATGTATTTTTAAAGAGAGAGAGAGAGAGAGTATGTGCACGCGCGTGTGCACACACACACAGAGGCATGAGTGGGGGAGGGGCAGAGAAGGGGCAGTGTGGAGCCTGACCTAGGGCTTGATCTCACAAACCGCGGTATCATGACCTCAGCGGAAATCAAGAGCCTGATGCTGAACAGACTGAGCCACCCACGCACTCCAAAGTCATCTGCATATCACTGGCATTTTAAAGCTGCTTCATTAGATGCACTCAACCAGGAAGAACAAAAGCAAGAAGGAAACTCAAAATGCTTGCACATTTAAAGGTTGACTAGAGAAGAAAGAGCAAGCAAAGCCAGAAAAGAGGAGGAAAACCAGAGTAGGGTGTGGTGTCACAGAAACTCAGGAAAGACAGACTTTCCCGTAACAGAATGATTGACCGTGTCACCTATTTCTGAAAGGGCGGTTCTGAGGTAGTACATATGGAAGCATCTCGTGCACTCCCTGGAACATAGTAGATAATAAATGCCATTTCCTCTCATTTCTTCATTCCATTCCAAGAGGTACTAGTGTTTAGTGATTCAGAGTGAAAGCTTGAGAGTCAATCTGCCTCAGTTCAACTTCTCCTTCAGCCATTCCATTGTTGCATAGCCTTATATGAGTCATTTCACCCGGCAATAGTTTGAGTCCTGTATTTTAAAATGGGACGATAACAGTGCCTACCTCATGGGGATGCAGCTAACACACTGTAATCAATCAGTAAGGTTAATTATTACTTCCTTTTCTATTTAACTTTTCTATGTTATGTATTATTTATCCAGTAATGAAAATGAATTAGTTTTTAATATTCATAATGAATACTTATCTAAGTGACTTAATAATTCATCATATTCCCACAGTCCATGAGACAATAAACAAAGCACAACTTTGCTTCTCATATTGTGACCATATCTACTTTTAAATCCCAAGAAACAAATAATCTAGTGAAGAAATGGGCAAAAGATATGAACAGACACTTTTTTTTTCAATGTTTATTTATTTTTGAGAGAGACAGAGACAGAATGCAAGTGGGTTAGGGGCAGAGAGAGAGGGAGACACAGAATCCGAAGCAGGCTCCAGGCTTCGAGCTGTCAGCACAGAGCCTGACACAGGGCTTGAACTCAGGAGCTGTGAGATCATGACCTGAGCTGAACTCGGACGCTCAACTGACTGAGCCAGCCAGGCACCCATGAACAGACACTTTCCCAAAGAAGGTATCCAGATGTCTAACAGACATGAAGAGATGCTCAACATCACTGATCATAGAGGAAATACAAATTAAAACCACAATGAGAAACTACCTCACATCTGTCAGAATGGCTAACATTAACAACTCAGAGAACAACAGATGTTGGTGAGGATGTGGAGAAAGAGGAACCCTTTTGCACTGCTGGTGGGAATGCAAACTGTTCAGCCACTCTGGAAAAAGTATGGAAATTCCTCAAAAAGTTAAAAATAGAACTACCCTATAACACAGCAATTGCACTACTAGGTATTTATCCAAAAGATTTAAAAATGCTGATTTGAAGGGGCACATGCACCCCAATGTTTATAGAAGTACTATCGGGGTGCCTGGGTGGCTCAGTCGGTAAGCATCCAACTTCAGCTCAGGTCATGATCTCGCGGTTCGTGAGTTCGAGCCCCCCATCGGGCTGTGTGCTGACAGCTCACAGCCTGGAGCCTGCTTCAGATTCTGTGTCTCCCTCTCTCTCTGCTCCTCCCCCACTCACACTCTGTCTCTCTCTCAAAAATAAAGTTAAAAAAAATTTAAAAAAAAGAAGTACTATCAATAATAGCCAAATTATGGAAAGAGCCCAAATGTTAATAACTGCCGAATGAATAAAGAAGATGTGATATATATACACAATGGAATGTTACTTGGCAATCAAAAAGAATGAAATCTTGCGATTTGCAACAACATGGATTAAACTAGACTGTGTTATGCTAAGCAAAATAACTCAGTCAAAGATAAATATATAATTTCACTCATATGTGGAACTTAAGAAACAAAACAGATGAACTTAACGGAAGGGAAAGAAAAACAAGATAAAAACAGGGAGGGAGGCAAACCATAAGAGACTCTTAAATACATAGAATAAACTGAGGGTTGCTGGAAGGAGGTGGGTGGGGGATGGGTTAAATGGGTGATGGGTATTAAGTAGGGCACTTGTTGGGATGAGCCCTGGGTGTTCTATGTAAGTGATGAATCACTAAATTCTGCTCTTGAAACCATTATTACACTCTATGTTAACTAACTTGGATTTAAATAAAATTTAAAAAATAAACGCTCAAGTTATTTTTATGGATTGTGGTCCTGATCACATGTGGGGACATGTAAAAGGAACAAACAGGGGTACTGGGGCACCCAGAGACTAGCAACAGTGCAAAGTTGTTTCCACCCATAGGACTAAAGAGACAAGAGGAAGAAATGGTGTTATCAGAGTTCACTGAGAATTAGAATTGCAAAGGAGGGGTTTCCTGGTGGGGAAGAGGAACGTGCTTACTACCTAGGACTAGTGCCTATAGAGGGAGGGAGAAGGGAGAAGCGGCCACTAACTCTCCTTTTGCCTTCATTTCTCAGTCCACTGGCTGCTTCTAAGCAGAGGCTGGCTGGCAAGGGAGCCACAGAGAGGCAGTTTTCAAAAATTAACCTTCTAAGACCCAGATGGGGTAGAGCAGGATGGAACACAGGCAAAAAGGAACAAAGAAAGAACAACCAAACGTGCTTTTTTGCTATTCTCTAGTGTTACGTTCCTAGCCAAGTCCCAGTAAGTGATACTCCGATAAGGGAGATTCTTCCCCATTTCAATACCTTCCTCTCATGCTGGTGGCTAATCCATACTGTCAGCTTCTAAATTGTGTTTCATGTCATCTAGGCTTTCACAACTATTAAACAACATGGAATCTCCTTAGTACTTTGCTTCCAATTATATATATATATATATATATACACACACATACACACACACATATCGATATGTATAGATCAGTTAAAAGGGTGTTTTTAAATTATAAAAATGAAAAGCTTGATACAAACTTTTCTGGCAAATATGCCAAAATTTTTGTCTGTTTCCAACATTTGGATAGAATTCCTTGATTTGACTACATCCCACAAGAATGCCTTCATTCCTTTTTTTTTTTACTGGAAACTTCCAAACTGTTGACACCACAGATTTTAAAAAATAAACAGATGGGCATGTTTCCATGACTTCACTTTATGTTAAGGATATAAATATTCATCGAAATAAAAGACAATGTCTCTATTTTTTATTGCCTGTAAATAAAAGAATTTGTCAACGTCATTTTATCCATTCATCCATTGCTTGTTTGTTGACGTTAAACAGATCTATTGATGGCTGTGGTGGGAAATTCTTTAATCCTCAGTCCTAATTCTAGGTGATTTAGAGGGTTTTGAAAAATAAAAAAAATAAAAATGAAACAAAATTTTCATGAAAAGGCTTAGAGTTCAAAATGTCTAAAAATGTCAGATTAGAGAAATTTGTCATAATTATGAGAAGATGAATGAAAATCATTTTCAATAAAAACAACAACTTTTTTATTTAAAAAAAACTTTTTTAAAAAAATTATTTTACAGAGGGAAAAAAAGTATTTGGCCTAGAGTCGTACTGAAATTTAGCCAGAGGAAAGTTTGTTCTGAAGTTTGTCCTGCCTTTAATCTGGGCAAATTCAAGCTACAGCAAAATTATAGTTTCCAGTATCCCTTGAATTTCCAGTGAGTTCTGTTGAGAAGAAACCTCAGAATACAGTGACTCCACATTCTTAAATTTGAGACAGGATAGCATAAAAATCTTTGCTATTTAAATAATATCAGAAAAGCAGTTTGCTAACTCTCTCAGGCTCAGATTTGTAATTATCAGACCATAATCCATAGATGCAAAATGTTAAAGTCATTTTATAAAATAATGGAAGCCATTTACTTTCACATGATGATCTAGTATAAACTATTTGTCATTTTCAAATGAGTTCAATTCTCATACAGTCCTTTTGTATGACTAGTAATATCACAAAATGCATGATAAATATAAACTGCATGTTGGCAAACATAGAATCAGAAAGGAGCAAAGGTCTTTCACGGCAAATCAGTAAGTAGTGATTACATGCCAACTGAATACAAAGTTATGTGGTCAAATTGATAAAAGCAAATTGTTTATGTTAATTGTTCTTTTTCTCCACTTACCGGTTTGGGTTGCTCAAGACTAATTTGTCCTAAGTAATTTTTGTGTGATATAATTTTATTAAATGTATATATTGGGGAGAAGTATTACAGTCTGGCTGGTGCTTTGCTCATGTCAAGGACACATAAATAGTTCATGTACTTCAGGATCTAACATTTTCTCTGTGGACAATAGAGTCATACTGAGGGGCACTTATGGCAATGAACGACATGTGCTTTAAGTATTCATAACAGGAACCCAAACAAGAGCAAGGTTTCATTGGAATACCTGAGATTTGAGCTGGGGCCACAGCAAGATTAAGTTAGTGTGTAGTTAGTAGATAGACCACGTAAGTAACTTTTTTAAAAGAAAAGTGTAGGGGCACCTGGAGGGTTCAGTCGGTTGAGCATCCGACTTTGGCTCAGGTCATGATCTCCCAGTTTGTGAGTTTGAGCCCCACGTGGGCTCTGCGCTGACAGCTCAGAGCCTGGAACCTGTTTCAGATTCTGTGTCTCCCTCTCTCTCTCACTCTGCCCCTCCCCTGCTCACACTCTGTCTCTCAAAAATAAATAAACATTAAAAAAAATATTTAAAAGAAAAGTCTAGAAAGTGATGGTCTATTTTGGTTTCTAAAATATTTTTCAAGTAATCACTCTGATTTAGAATTTGCCTGTTGTATACAAAATGTCTTGAAATAGTAAGTGCCACGTATCTCAATGTGATCAAGATACAAAAACAAAAAAACAAAAAAACAAAAACCAAGTCATTTGGTGAAAATGTGCTGTGGCTATGAGAGAGAGGTGTGTGTATTGCAGAAATGACCAGGAGAAAGTCAGCTCTGTGCTCCTTCCCTGGATGGAGAGATTCCCAAGCCACAGAACAAATACAAACGATTCCAGCCGAAATCAGTACAAATGTCATTTTCAGTGTGCAGCCAATTTCCAGATGTGGATTATTCAAGAATATGGGGGAGTTTTCTAATGCTATGTAATATTAACTGGGATACATTTTAATGGCACAAAACTACTTTTAAGCTGAACATATGAAAGTTTTTTTTCTAAATAAAAAATTTTTTTAAAAAAGGTTTTTTTTCTTATTTTTGTAGTTCGTTTCAGGATTTATTTATCTTGCAAAATATCCAGCTCCATTCTTACTAGCAGAGAGTCATAAAAATCCTCAAGAAAATGACAAATTTTATCTTCGACCAAAAAATTTTTTTCAAATTACTTTCATTAGTGATAACAAATTCTAGAAAAGAATATATTGAGTTATTCTCTGTCACACAGCTATTAGGGAATAAAATTGCGAGGTACTGTTTTCCTTAACAGATCCTTTTCAAAGACAAATGACTGAGAGAAACAGAATACCAGCAATATTTTTATTTCTTTTTAAAAAGAAAAATTCTTTAAAAAGAATTCAATTTTAAAAAGATAATTCTTTTTGTTGTGTTTTTTTGTTATATTTTATTATAATTTGTATTAAATTCTTTTTATTATATACTTTTACGTAATTTTTCAGACGAGAACGTTAGAGACCAGAATGTTAGTTACTTGCCCAAAGTCACAAAGCTAGGGAGTATTGTGTTATGAAAACGTTAATTTATTTCTTGACACTGACCAGTATATATGATTCAATGTATAAATGTACTTTCTTATGCAAAGAAGAGTGTATTTAAAACACATGAACAGTATTGTTGGTTATGAGAATCTTTGAATTCTGAGATACTAGAGGAAAGCCTTGAAAGAGGGAAACAAATCAATTGTAGGTAAGAAAGAAAAGACTCTTGGCATGCCTGGGTGGCTCAGTTGGTTAAGCATTGCATTCTTGATTTCGCCTCAGGTCATGATCTCACAGTTGTGAGATCAAACCCTGTGACAAGCTCTTCACTGACAGTGTGGAGCCTGCTTGGGATTCTCTCCCTCTGCACCTGCCCTGCTCACGCACACACACACTCTCTCTCCTTCTCTCTCTCAAAATAAATAAATAAACATTAAAAAAGAAAGAGAGAAAGAAAGAAAGAAAGAAAGAAAGAAAGAAAGAAAGAAAGAAAGAAAGAAAAGACTCTTTGGATTGATGGATTGGACGGAAAGGGGTATGAGGCACTTAAAAGTGGAAAAATCATCCTAGAGAGAACTTTTGCTAGTTTGTTTTGTTTTATTTGTTTTGGCAGGAGAGTATGACAAAGTGAAAAAAGATAATGGAATCATCAGGTCATGCTCTATGAAAGATTAGGAAAATTTCAGTCAGGGAAATCTTGTATGGCAAATTTGATGGATAGGATCAGAAAACACCATAGGTTATCGAAAGTTTCTACGGATGAAGATAAGGACAATCTCTAACTAGGTTCATTTTATAAATACACGCACTACCATCCCACTATGATACAATCTGCGATTAAAATAAGTTCGAGCGACACAAGATATTGGAGACTTCACCAAAACATAAAAATTAATATTTGACCGATAACTTGTATGTGTGGGGAAAGTATCTAGCATACCAGCCTTCGTACTGAGTAGCACGTGGTATGGGTGAAGCACTTCCAAAGAATGTGGTACAGAGACAAGAATTGGCCCAGTTAAAGCCACTTGACTGATGGGGTGGTGTGGTCAAATCTCCACGCGAGTGCCACTGAATGAGAAAATCTATACAAGACCTAGAGTTCGAATAGCATCTGGATTTAGGTGTCCCTGAATGAATCACACTGTTATACAGACAATCGTGGGAAGTACCAAAACTGAAGAGCTGCACACTACCCACGTCGTCTTGACTGCCTGCAAACGAGGTGATTTTATTCATCTGCCAGCTGATAAAAAATATATATATCCTTTCTATTAATAGAAAGAGCACTTGTTTAATTCACATTTAAACTCTGTCAACACTTAAGAGTTCAAAGTATTGGTAAAACATCAAGCACAGATCAATTCAACACGAGGACCTTTTAGAAGCACTTAGCTAAGGGCTCCAAAGAAAAGCCCATGCAAATATAAGTCTGCCTTTGTTCAAAGAGATTGAGAAAAGTGGGCTTAAAAAGAAAGAATGTCAATATATGCAAGACACAACTTATTTGATGATTCATTGGCAGATATCAAAAGAAACTATGAATTTGGCGTAAATCAGTCTCTACGCTGGGACGTTAATGGATTAGAGAAAAACACTGGACCCCATGTAAAAAGACATGGATTCCAGTCCGAGGACACTTTGTTTTTTTTGTTTTTTTTTACCATCAGTATTATTTTGGGCAAGTCACTAAACCCCTCGAAATAAGCTTCCATCTATTGGTCTACATAGTTTTGCTCATAATTCTCGTTTTCGCCAATTTGAATGGTCTGAGAAGTTCAGTCCCTGTGTGGATTGGGCTCTGGACACGCCTTTTCCTCCCGACCCACTCAGTGATGACTGAGCATCTGATGTTTCCTTTTTGTTATGTAAGTGTAACGTCTGTCACACGGTACGTATCCACTGGACATTGTGGAATGGAATCGAATCATGCACACAAGAAGGAATAAATAAGGTACCCACAAGATTATAAAACACTCAAAAAAAAAAGGAGAATATTAGAGAAGGCATAAGTAGGAGGAGAAAGAGGGCTGGAGAAGTCAAAAAAAAAAAAAAACATAGACCTGCTGATTTTCCATAGCTGGCTGAGAAGTTGTTTAGGGACCCATAGATTATGAAACACATACTTTTATTTTATGTTTTTTAATGTTTATGTACTTCTGAGAGAGAGACATAGAGTGTGAGCGGGGAAGGGACAGAGAAAGAGGGGGAGACACAGAATCTGAAACAGGCTTCAGGGTCTGAGCTGTCAGAGGAGGGGCTTGAACTCAGGAGGGGCTGTCAGAGGAATGGCGAGATCATGACCTAGGCTGAAGTCAGATGCTTAACCAACTGAGCCACCCAGGCGCCCCATAAGATACACACTTTTAGATGCTACACCCTGGATTAGCCCATCACACTATGTGCCTGACTTGCTGTTCTACTCTCTTCATGCTCTGAATGGTGATCCATAACAGTACCGCCTAAGAGAACTTTCAGCAACGATGGAAACTTCTATGTGTGCCCCTCCAATATAGCAGCCTCTTGCCACATGTAGCTGTCGAGTACTTGAAATGTGGCTAGAGTAACGGAGGAACTAAATTTTTATTTTCACTTAATTTTAATTAACTTAAAATTCAATTAAATAGTCATATGTGGCTGATGGCTGCTGTACGGGACGGCACAGATCTGTAACTTACGGGGCCAACGAATGATCATATCCCCGCATGGAGCGGAGGAAAGCTTCTAAGACAGCATAGTGGCTCAAAATAATATGTGTCTGACACAAAGAACAGTTGTTATAAGGACTCCAATTTTCAAAACTATCTTAAGATTTTGATTTTCTATGACTTGCAACTTAACACATCTCTTCAATATGGCATTGCATCCTGTCACCAGAAATAGAAACAGAATTCGGTTTGCTGCATGGAACACACTCCTTTACCTTTCTGGGACTCGGTTTTCTCATCTGTAAAATGAAGTGTTGGACTTCATTAGATTGTGTTCAAATTCCATTTCAGCTGCGGGGACTGGAAGCAAATTTACATGAACTGCTGGGAAGCACTTGCATGCTTGATTTCAAGTCTCATCTGTGAATTCCTGTCTCATCATCAGGATCTCTCCGACATGTTTTCCTTTTCCCTCCGTGCCTCTCACTCGCCTTGTCCGTCCACAGTTCAAAAGATTTCTCCTGTCTGAATGATTGATCCTTCTTGACTTATGCTGTCAGAAAGGTTTGTTTAGATATAGTCCAGACATACTTGTGTGTTGCTTCTGCATTCTAATGAAGGAAGACAACTTCCAATGGATCAAGGTTATCAAAAAAAATTAGAACTTTAGTCAAAGATCAGAAGGAAAGAAGGACGTTATAAAATAAACTTGGGTTAAAGAACTCTAAGGTTTAAGCCAAACCAAGACAGGAAGCATGTTTTTCTTTCACAAAATCAGACTAATTCTTATGTGAAGGGTTCTTTGCACATAAAGGACCTGCAGTTACAAAAATGCAGATTTTTGAAGTGGCTACTTGGAGTTTGTCAAAGGAAAACAATTCTGAAAATGCACTCTGGTCCCTCTGGCTCCCCAGGCGCTCTGCACCCTGAGGAAGAAAAAGGTTACACAAGCGCCACCTTTTGGAGGAAACAGCAATAGCAACAAGAGAGGCCAGATTTAAAGAACAGTAATTCTAGTTCATTCTCAAAAGAAAAAATGAAGCTGTTCCAATCTTATAATGCTTAGAAGTTTTATGCCACAGAGGTTTATAAATCATTCATCTGACAAATACAAATAAGGCGGGATTAAAACCTGGATTTGGTTTTCCTCGTTTGTTAACTGGTATATTTAAATAAAGTAAGTAAAGTATATCTGATTTTGTTTTAAAACAGTATGAAATAACCACAAAAGAATAAAAAGCCACCCAAAATGCTGATGTCATGATTCTCTTTTGGCCTTGCTCGTGAATATAGATCTACTGGGAATATTAATTATTTGCTCCCAATGACTCTGCCCTAGTGAAGACAATCCTTAACTTTAAGCAGTGTCCTTTTTTTTTTTTTAATATTTAGAACGGAAAACTGGAAAGCCATATCCCTTAATTTTGCTAGAGAAGGAAATTCTTGCTTTTATCTAAAACCAGAGGGAAATGGTGCCAGGAATCTGCTAAGTTTCTCAGACTTGTAGAATCAAAGGCTTTAGAGATCCAACAAAAGATGGTGGGAGATGTAAGCATAATTATCATTCAATATGTGTGAATGCCTTGTAAGTGTCCCAGGCATTATGGGCATGCCCCCTCCAGTGTCATAATGATCTCTGAGCAAAAGATTCTGCAACTAAACAATAGACAAGATTGACTTTTAAAATGTTTCAGGGATGGAGGTAGAAGGATGCCTGAATGTATCTGAAGCCACGTTGAGATATCCACATAACTGATTTAGAAATAGTTCTCACTGGACTGACACACTAAAGTCGTAAGTATAAAATACCCCTCTTTCTTTAATGTCTAATTCTTTCTCTGAAGAACCTTTCAAACATAATCAGTTAAAGGCATACAGGCAACTCCGATAAATGGGTGAGGGCTTCCATGTTTCTCTGAGTTCATTCTCCCCAAATTATTTTGTTTATGCAACAGCCTAACACATTCGAGAGCTAAAATTTTTTAATGTTCAACTTCAGCTGCCTTCTAACTCAGATTATGCATTTTTCCCTCAATGAAGGCTAAAGTCATAAACGCTGACATGATTTTAAAGTATGAGATGAAACCTGCCCTTGCTAATAACGGCTGTGATATTCTGAAGAACAATCTTCCCTGACTCTAGGTGCACTATCCTGACTTCTTGTATATCACTCCCTTCTCCACCCCACCCCGTAAATTTTAACTAAA
This sequence comes from Panthera leo, assembly GCF_018350215.1. Lineage (NCBI taxonomy): Eukaryota > Metazoa > Chordata > Mammalia > Carnivora > Felidae > Panthera > Panthera leo. The sequence continues at coordinate 112,627,144 of NC_056685.1, forward strand.
TTATTTGCCCTCAAATTAAATATGTGAGAGACGGATCGCTGAAGCAGCATTTTGTGTCTTATGCTCTGCCAACTAGGGATGTTAGATTCAGAGTTAAAATTGTTCAGCACGCCCTGTTGTGGTCGTCACTTGGCTCTCTGTTTCCCAAAACCTCAAAAATAGCTTATGATGCCATGTACCATATGTGGAGTAATAATTAGGCTTACCAGGGTGCTTTCTGTTGGAAATCTCTTTGGCATAGACGAAGCTATAAAATTCAGCTTTTTTACACAAAGTTATCCAGATTTTTTACAAATGCTTTAAAGATCATAACTGTAATATCGTTCGACAACTTGGCACGCTTAGAGGTAACTAATGGGCACTTTTGGGTCTAGAGTTTTATGCATTTTTTTTTCTTTTGGGACATCTGCCAGAATTTGGGAATCAAACCAATAGCACACATCCACAATCCTTGAACCTTGGAAAGAAAGTGAGGGCATATACTTTAAAAGTATCACGTAGGATTGATTTTTGCAAAAATAATCTGGGACTTCAAATGAAAAGCGAATATGAAGACCTTCCAAGGAAGTTCAACATTTTGAGTGAAAATCCAGGAGCCCAGAGAGAATATCATATTGTTTTCCTAATTAGAATTCCTATATCTGGGCTCTCCTTATGGATGCATAAACTTGTTTAATTTGGCCACACACCCTCTGTTTGGGATTGCCCTCTTGCATTTAATTTGCACCCCAATCACAAACCAGAAACATATGTCCCAAATCACGTGTCTTCAGATCCTGCCACGTTGTTAGTATAAAGCAGAGGCATCATCAGAAATGACTGCGAAAAATAAAACATTTAAATATTTATAGAGTAAGACCAGGATGGCTTTATCTTGGTTTTAGAGATCAACTAAAGGGGACAAGATTGAAAGTCTCTTTTCAGACACACACACAACAAAAGGCGTATTTGTTTATATGAACAAGTCTAAGTAGGGTCCTTCAGAACAGCAAGACTGATAAAATGAGAAAAAAAAATCAGAAAAAGCTGCTTATGACTGTTTGATAAATTTATTGTTTCTAAACTATAGCTTCCACCCAATCTTTATTTCTTCTGATACATGTTTAATTAAAATTCACAGAGGGTATAGGAAAAAACCAAGAAGCATAAATTTCACGTTGCACCTGTATATCCAGAATGTTCCTGGTAGTTTTCAGCTCAGTTTATAAACCGGTCTATTTTGTAGTTAGTTCTACGTGCTTTAGCCTACGTATGTTCTGGTATTGCAGTAAACCAGGATCCAAATGTTGTGTTTAGTTTCCTTTTAAGATTCAATTTTCTGTTTTCAAAATATAAAAAGTATTAGATATGTGTACCTATGTCTACACAGGTGTGTATGCATGTGTATGTGTGTGGGGTGTGTGTATGTGTAATTTGGGATCTATATGTGAGAAGGGTGGGATTTAGACACAGTGTGGTACCATTACCAGGAAACGGGTAGCCTTTTTTGACCCCATTAGAAAACGTTATAAAATTAATGCAAATAATGAAAAGCCATTCATATTCTCAACAGGGAAAGTATTAAAATACAGAAAATTTCTTTGTCTACTTATACTTCCACAAAATGCAAAAAAATAATATTTTGTTACATAAAATGATATAGTAGGAGACCATGGGTATTAAATCAGAGATTAGGGTCTGAATCTTATTTCCATTGTTTTTTAATATCTAAGATCTTGTGATCCTGGGAAGCCACGAAGCTCCCGAAGCCCTACTTTTCTAGAGAAAAACTTGAGTCTATGGGCTGTGGTGAGGATTTAGTGTGGTTACAAAGACATAGCTTTTAGAGACCTTGCAATTTTCCTGTGTTTTTTTTCCCACAGACGACACTTAGTAAATATTTGTTTTGCTTATTTTAAAAGCCTAAATACTTTTCACTTGAAACCGCCCTGTTGCACAAGGTGAATTCGCACTATTGGTACTCTCACGTTGAAACAGAAATGAAAAAAATGGCCTTTAGGATGCCTCTCTTGTTGTTTTGTTTTGTTGTTTGTTTGTTCATTTGTTTGTTTTTTGAAACAAGCTCCTTCTGAAGCTTTGCAAAAACGACCTTCCTCCAGGAGGCCCTCACGGATACACTCCACCCATCTCATCTAATCACATTTAGCCCAGAATGCATTTAATCAGCTTAAAATCCACAAATGAACAAGTCACGTCTAAAGTGCTGTGCAGCCATATTTGTGATAGCAGCAGATGGGCCATAAGCCTTCCTTCTATTCATTTATTCACTCATCCATTCATTCATTCACCATTTAACCATTTATCCAACAAATGCTAAGGTTTAAGTGTGTAAGAGTCTTGGATTTCTCTGGAAAAACTGGAGAAAGCAGGCGATGCAAGTGTGCGTAATTGTCCTACTGAACTTCTCAAAATCTTGAGCAGTTTTCTCTATTCACGTCACGCTCTTGCGTGTGAAGTAGGCAATCGGAGATGAATGAAGAGGATGATACTCTCCACGGCTGTCGGGTGTTTCACCGTCCAGGTAGGGCCGTTAGCTCATTGGATCGTGACAGCCCCAGGAGGCCATTATTCTCAAATCAGAAAGGCCCAGAAACATGTCCAGGCTGATAAGAAGTGACATTGGCTTCAATGTTTATGCCTCAGAAGTAGCTTTCCTCTGAAGGCACTGCATTTAAACTTGTATTTGTAATTGTTATTTTTATTCCAACAAGAGGGTTCCAAATACATATGGATTTTGAGCCTGGTATGCTTCTACTACACCTGTACTGCTTTTAGTTTTTTTCTTTTCTTTTTTTCATTATATTATGAAGCTATTGCTTTTAGCAATAGTTTTGAAAATATCCAAACCAGTAGTCAGAAGTATACTGTGCATTTTAGTTACACTGAAAATCTTTTTACAATGGTGATTCCCAAGTTCTTACCCTCCAGAACTTCTGTTTCAGTAGGATTTGCAACGGAAGAATAAATAATATACACATATATACTATATAATATATATTGCTTTTATATACATGTATGTGATATATATAAATATATAATCGTATATAATATATGAATATTATGTCATCATATATATACTCAGGTCAGCCATGCCATAGGTATAGCTGATCATTCAGAACTGTTTGGTAATGACTTTGCCACCAAACTTCAGTTTCAGTGTCACAGTGGCCACAATAAAAATGTTGAAGTCATATAGATTGGTCCTAAAATAAAATGTAAGTGGTCCCCACATCTCTACATTATAGACTCTGATATGCAGTACTTTTAGACCTTTTACTAACTCACCTTACTTCTCGTCAACTCCTGCCTCAGCTTTGACCTCTGCTGCTTCTACAGGACCCCTGGTTCACACCAGCCACCTGCCCCTTCATTCCTCCAGTCCATCTGCCATAAAGTCAGCACTGCAATACAGTAATAGAAATCTTTAGAGAAACCATCTGCTGCCTAATATTCTCTATCATCAGCCAAGGTTATAAGCGTTGCCTTTACATTGTGTGGCCTGGGACCTCGAAGACACAGGTTCAAATAACATAACATCATCATCATCATCATGGCCCTCAGAACCACAACATTCAAATAGTTTTTCACCAATAAGGTGAAAGAGTATAATACACTCCTTTTTCCTCCTCCCTTTCCCACCATTCAACCAAATCCAGTCCTGGATCAAAGATTCTGGAAAATATCACTCTCTTTAAGCTTTAACCAACTCAGAATGGAAATGCAGCCAGGACTCAAAATAAATTATGCAGAGATATTGAATATAATGGAATAGGAATGTGGATTGAAAAGTAATAGAAATGTATATGCTATAGGGCTAGTTGAAAGTGTTTAAGGTAATCATTACTCAATGAGGAATTAAAGGAGTGAAAATAAATCTATTTTCCACCTATGTTGCTAAATGACAAAGATTTTTTAGTGTTTACCATATAGTACTTCTAATTTTATAATAATTACAAATTTAGAGTATATTTGATATAAATATTTATTCCCCAATGCTAAATCATATTTATTATTCAAAATACATATTTAAATACAACCATTTAAATAATCGTGTGAAGTACTAAGCTGTTTAAATGATTTAAATGATATGTATTTAACATATATATATAATCATCGTCCTTCTTCTAAAAGATTTATATTTATGTAATTATTTTTCAAATAATTTGAGACCTCACCATGTGTATTATTTTATAAAGTAAATCTTAACAAGATGATGTGAATGGTTCTGAAACCAAAATATATGTTATATGTTGTTCAACAACACAGCGCTCTCTAGAAGTACTTAAACTTGATAGAATAACCCAGCACCACCACCTGCTGTTTGATACAGAAAATTCAACTTAGTGAGCTCACTTTTAGCTTGATCTAGTTATAAATTATCATGGGGATAAAGTGCCATTATCTTCCTTATCTCTCAGATTTTAAGGTCTTTAAATAATGTATGTCTTGAGCAGATACAGATTTTAAAATACACCGATATTTCAAAGGGAAGAGATAAACAGAACAAAACAAGGAAAGCCAAATCAGATAAATAAATACCTTGAACTTGAGCACTCTATTGTACTCTAAACATAAGAGACTGAATTATCCTACTAAGGAATCCCATAAGCTTTTCATCTTAGTGATTTCAGAGACTATCCACGTCTTTCCTCTGTGTATTTATTACTGGTAACTGGTATACGACCAATGTAATACAGAGGGAAAACATGACTTCTTAAATTAAGACAAATTTGGATTTGAATTCCAGCCTTTCCACCTGTTAGCTTTAAGCTCAGTCCAATTATGCAGCCTCTCTAACCCCCCTGCTGCAGATTTGACAAATTGGGATATCAACATGGACCTAGGGTGTTATGTGAAGCACTGGGGACACATGTTAGGCACTAAAAAATGGCATCTCTGATGATATTATTTTGCCCACAATTGACATATATAAGAAAAATTTTAAAACCTAGGCTTTTACATTTTTGAATGAAAGTTGATTAGCATGTCCGTTTCTGCAATGCGTTGCGATGTGCTTCAGTTAAATTAACTAGTTGATTTCATTTGTAATCTTTTGAGTTCTCTATATATCCTTGGCAACAGAATAGAACAGTATCACTCAAATCCCAAATTTGGGAAGTTCAAATCAGACCAGACCATGGACAGATGAGAGGGTTATCATGAGAAGATGTAAGAGGTTTTGTTTCTCAAATAAGCATAAAGTGTGGAACTTGAGTCAGACAGTCAACCTGATTGAAACATCAGATTTACTGCAGACAAGCCTTACAATTTCAGTCTACAATCCAGTTGGGTATTATCTTTGACAAGAAGACTCTGAAGGAAGTAGTCCAAACACATGTTTCATGGATATATTTGGATTCATCCTATGATGCAAGGTCACTTTGGAAAGCATGAATCTGCCCTCATGGACAAGCTTCCAAAAGATTAAAAAAAAATGGATTTTTATCCTGTTTTCGGATCTAATCTCATAGAAAGTAGTAATTTTTTGAAACTTCATTATTATCCTTAGGGTAGTAATACTGTGAATAAGGTCATCACTATGAGCCTTCTGTACAAATTCAATTAGATGAGAAAAATTAAATAGATCTGTATCATGGAACTTTTTGGTACTACATAGAATTATACAATGCATGGATGAAAATATAAATATGGAGACGGATGGATAGACACAGGGATGGACGGATGGAGAGACTTCAGAAAAGAAGCTTAGCAGGGGAAAAACGAAAGCTGTTCCTTACATTATAATTCCAACTAATAAAGATAAAAGGAATGATAGAAATAGAAAATCACTATTTGGAAACCACCCTCATAATAAACTTTCAGGTAAGAATTATCTATGGATTTGTATAGTTGAAAGTATAGTTGAAAAGTAGGATGATTACATAATCTCAGAGTACCTCTCACCACCATATTTATTAATTGCAAATGGAAAATGGTAACTTTAAGTTGGAGAAAACTGGCAGATAATACCTCTACTAAGTGGCCAAAGTTGAAATTACCATCCCACTAATAGCACATCGGCATGAACCAAGAAAGACACATTATCCCTGTGGCATTCCTGCCCCATATGCATTATTTGAATTTAATAACAAGGAAATATCAGAAAAACCCAAACTGAGAAACATTTTACAAGATAACTGGCCTATATTCCAAAAACAAAAACAAAAACAAAAACAAAAACAAACAAACTAACAAACCCCAAATCCTTAAAAGACAGAGAAAAACTGAGGACCTGTTTCAGATTAAAGCAAGATAAGGAACATGATAATAATATGCAACGTGTGATCCTGGATCAGGTAAGAACATTAGTGGTACAAATGGATGAATTGGAACATATGGCTTCTAGATTAGATGCTAGTACTATTAATATTAATTTCTTCATTTTATTCATTGTAATGTGGTTAGACAGAATATGTACACTAATGTATTTAGATGGAAAGGGTATTATGCCTGAAAATTACTTTCAAATATTTCATCAATAGAATATTTAAATATATTTTACCTATATTTATATTTATATCCATAGCCATGCCCAGGGGGTCGGGGAGAGGAGAGAGAGAGAGAGAATGGTAAAGCAAACAAAGATGTTAAAAGCTGGGAGATCTGGGTTAGGATATATTGAAACTCTTTGCTAATTCTGCAATTCTTGGACATCTGAAATTATTTCAAAATTAAAAACTGAAAATGGTAAAAGAAAGAGAAAGAAGGCAAAGAGGAAAAGAAGGAGGCATGGGAGGAGAATGGGGGTAGTGAGGGGGATGAGGAGAAGGGTTTCCCTTTTCAGAAGGTCTTAAAGCAAAATCCTCTCATTCCTAACTATTCTATAACCTCAGCGATAGAAGCATCAATATATTGAGTAATGAAAATGTGGATGGGAAAGAAGAATAAAGAACCAGGAGCTGGAGTTTGGGATGAACAGCACATCTAATTGAAAGCATTTCCTGAACTGTAAGCTCTGCGAGGAGAAGAAACAGGTTGGTTTTTGCTCACTGGTCTTCATCTAGCTCTGATACAATGCCCGGCACCTAGGATGTGCTCGGTAAATGTGTATTAAAGGAATAATGTACAATTTCTAATTTGTGATTTGTCCAACTCTTACTCTCCTCTTTTGCAATGGTCCTGACACATTCCTAAATTCTGTTCACTAAACATACAGGGATTGTAAGCATAGAATTATTCAATCCGAGCAACCTTTTCAAGAGAGGAAAACTAACTTATGTGAGATTGAGAAAGATGGACTCTGACATTACTCAGTAACGAAGCCCAGGCATATCTTTGCTGGCCCATGCTAAGAGGAAGGTCTGTGGTTAACTCACATTCCTTTTCCCCTACTGAGCACTTGTAAATTTCCTTGAACATTAATTTAATATTAATAGCCTTTAAACAGCTGTGGGAGAGTTGTGGTAAAAACAAGGCAGCTGGTAGAGAGCAGTGTCATATTTCAAACCCAAATCCAAGGTCTCAGCAACGTCTAATTTTTTGGAATGTGAGTTGTGAAATTTGAAATTACTAGAATAATTGGAAGTGCCAGAGAACACTGGATGAGTGGTAATTAAAGCGGACGTGAAAACCAGCCTGAGGGGCAAGGTGTGGCTAGAGGTGTCTCGAATCTGCCTCGCAAACTTAATCTCTATTCTTGATGACATCTGCATTTTCCTTTATATTAGATGGTAACTAAACCGCCAAGTCTGAGAATGCCTGCAAGCCTTCAACCTAAGGCAATTCCTTAAATAGAGTTCTCAGGATGACTTCAAAGGGATATCACATCTCCACACTCTACCAGTAGCTGATGAATGCAAGGCTGGGTCCTTCCCTCGCTGCCACCCGATTCATACCCCCAGTAACACCTATGCAAGGGCCTGGAGCACAAGGTTGTATGCGTGACAGCTATAGTGGGGTTTTATTTTGTGGTTATATTTTATCGAATAGGGTTACTGAGACGTAACTGACATAAGATAATTGCACATATTTATTGGGTAGGATTTGATGTTTTAACATATATACACACCATGTTTGAATGTATATACCCCCCTGGCACCATCACCACAATGGAGATACTGAACAATCCTATCACCTCCAAAAAAAAGTGTCCTCCTGCCCCTTTGTAACCCCTCTCTCTTGCCCCTCCCCATCTTCCTTTCACACAAGACAACCACTCATTTGCTTTCTTCCACTAGATGTTAAATGCCATTTGCTAAAATAGATAGAACCATACTGTCTTATTTTACACGGCTTCTTTAATTTAGCATAGTTATTCTATTGACATTTACATTCTCCATGTTGTAGTACAAATTCCTTTTCACTATAGACTAACCCTCTGTTTTATAACACACAACTTGCTTACCCATTTATCTGCTGAACATATGGAATGTTTGTAGCTATTAAAAATAGAACTGATAGTAATGTTTATGTAAAAGTGTTTCTAAAGACATAGCTTTCATTCCTCTTGAGTAAATAACTAGGAGTAGAATAGCTGAGTTTATGTTTAACTATTTAAGAAACTTCAAAATATTTTCCAAAGTGGTTATAATAGTTTTGCATTCCTAACATGAGTGTATGACATTTCGAATCCCCCAAGAACTTTGCCAACACTTAGTATAGCAGGTCTTTTTTTTTTTTTTTTTTTTTTTAGGGATATATTGTTAGCTCATTGTGGTATCTCGTTAATTTGTTATCTCCAAACTAACTAGTGATGGTGAGTATCTTTTAGCATGTTCCTTTGTCATCAGTACATGTTTTAGTGATTTATTCAAATATTTTGTCCATTTTTAGTTGGATTGTTTATTATCGTTGTAAGAGTTCATTTCAGTTCTTTACAATTCCGCTTATCCACAGGGAATATGTTCCAAGACCTCTGTGGATGCCTGAAACTGTGGATACTCCCAAACCCTATATATACTGTTTTGTTTTTTTTTTCCTCTACAGTAGTATCTATGACAAATTTGTAAATTATATGCAGTAAGAGATTAACAACAATAACCAATAATAACACAGGACAATTTTAGCAACACACTCCAATAAAAGTTATGTGAATGTGGTCTCTTTCCCTCAAAATTTCTTATTGTACTTTATTCACCCTTCTTGTGACGATGTGAGACCATAAAATACCTACGTGATGCGATGAAGTGAGGTGAGTGACGCGGGCACTATGACATGGTGCAGGCTACTATTGACCTTCTGACAACAGGTGAGAAGAAGGAACATCGCCATCTGGATCACCATTGACTGTGGTACAAAGTGAAACTGTGGATACTGGAGGATTGCTGTGTATCTTCTGAAGACGTATCCTTTATCATGTATCATGAAGCATATCATATGCACATAAGTGCTTTGCAAATATTCTCTCCCTGACTGTGACTTGCCTTTTCATTTTCTCAACAGCATCTTATGAAGAGTAGATGTTTTTATTTTTTTTTTTTAACGTTTTATTTATTTTTGAGACAGAGAGAGACAGAGCATGAACGGGGGAGGGGCAGAGAGAGAGGGAGACACAGAATCGGAAGCAGGCTCCAGGCTCTGAGCCATCGGCCCAGAGCCCGACGCGGGGCTCGAACTCACGGACCGGGAGATCGTGACCTGAGCTGAAGTCGGACGCTTAACCGACTGAGCCACCCAGGAGCCCCTAGATGTTTTTAATTTTAATGAAAAGCAGTTGCTCAATCTGTTCTTTTATGGACCATGCTTTTGTTTTGTTTTGTTTTGTTTTGGTGTTGGGATAGGTGCGAATTAAGAGGGCTTATGCAAGGTGCTGAAAAGTGAAGGAAGGTTAATTCATCTAAAATTTTGTGAAAAGTGTGTACCATAAGTTGTACTCCAGGGCCTAAAATATATTACTTGATGTGACTACACAGCAAGAGGTCAATAATTAGACTGTGACTAGAGTACTCGCTGTTCGTCTTCGTTATGCTATGTGTCTGATTCCAGGGAAGCCATAAGTATTGAGGAGTTCCCTATGCATGGCAACTGGTGTTGATTGATGCATGGCAACAATCAAATGTGTAGGGAAGATCAGAAGACCAACTCAAGGTTAGTCGGTCAAAATCTCCATGAGACCGAACGGCTCTTGGGCAGGAGGGCTGCTTTGAGTGGCCCACTGGATGTGAAACACAGTACGCCCCCAAACAACAATAGGGTCTGAAATGAAGTGGAAATTGTAACAAGAATATCAAAATACATCATAAGCCTCTGGTGAAATGCACTATTAATATAGAAAAGTTTATCACAATTCTCTAAATCAGTAACTTTTTAGACTACACAATAAGAATGAACTCTACAATTAACAGGAAGCTATTGTCTTTTTGGAGAAAGAAAGCTTCAAAAAAAAAAAAATGTGGGGGACTTTTTAAAGCCTGGATCAAATATCCTTCAAAACCATCTTATTCTATTTATTCTAATGACATATATAACAGGTATCATTATAACATTTGAAATGCACTAAATTCACTGGATAATAGATATAATAATTTCAATTATTTGTCCATTCAACATGTGTAACTTGAGCAACAGTAGCGTTCCAGAAACTGCTGTAAGCATTGAGGATACACCAGAGAACAAAACGTACATTAAGTGGTAATAAATGCTATGAAGAAGAATTAAACAAAGAAGGAAATTAGAGGTTGATGGCGATGTGCTATTTAAATAAGAGGATAGAAAATTTGGGCACCTCACTGGCTACTTTCTATCGAATGTACCTCACTTGTCTTTAAATTCAACAACCTCTTTGCAAAGTAAATTCTTTTTAGAATTCTGATTTTTTTCAAGTATACATTGATGAGGGATCATAAGGCAAGCTGAAGGTAAAATACAAGCTGACAACACCCCTCCCCCTCCCCCAGGTGGGATATATGTGATATTCCTTGGACACTCTTGGCTGCCCAAGAACAAAGGAAAGGAAAGAAACAAATGGTTGACTGATAGAGATCAAAGTCATGCAGGACAAGAGTCTCCTTCAGTTTACGAATAACTCAGTAAACTGCAAGAAAAAGGAAATCTTATCCATAGCCTAATCTCCGGAAACCTATAGACTCTGTTTCCTGGAGCTCTAATATCACCCTCATCAAGATGTAAGGGTGTTTAAGTGCTTGCAATGGTGATGCGGGAAACAAAGGCAAATGAAAAATTAAATTCCCTTACCGCCTACAGTCCATTGACAAGTCCTGAATCAAGCATAGTGACCTTTCTCTAAGCGCTCAGCTGCCTCGATGATGACACTATGCCAGGGGCACAAGGGAATCTTGGCTTAACATTATCCTGCCCCGCCAGGATCCTGTAAATCTCTTTAAACACGTAAAAATTCCTTTGCAAACCTCCTTTATCTTTACCCCTCAAGTATACGTTGGCATTATATTATACTCCAAGCACATGGCCCCTGATATACATCTGAAGGAGCTCATGACTAAGGTTTTACTAACAGTGGGAGTGCCTGGGTGGCTCAGTCAGTTAAGCCTCCTCAGCTCAGGTCATGATCTCGTGGTTTTCGAATTAAAGCCCTGCATGGGGCTCTGTGCTGACAGCTCAGAGACTGGAGCCTGCTTCAGATTCTGTGTCTCCCTCTCTCTCTGTCCCTCCCTTGCTTGCGCTCTCTCTCTCTCTCTCTCTCTCTCTCTGTCTTTCAAACATAAATAAAAAGAAACATTAAAAAAAAAACAGTAATAAATGACATTTTTCTAACAACAGCTAGCCTCAAGGTCTGGAAACCTTGCTTCCACAATTCCTTAGAAACGTACGCTGTCCCTAACCAACCCCCCCATTCCCAACCTGTAGATATACAATCAGTCACTCTTCACAACCCCAGGGCAGCTGTTTCTGCCCATGGTTCCTGTCCCTGCACTTTAATGAAATCACCTTTTTGCACCAAAGACGTCTTCAAGAATTCTTTCTGGGCCGTCAATTCCAAACCCCATCATCACTCCAAAACCCCATCACCCATCATCAATGGCTTTTCACATACACCTCATGAATTTCAACATGTCTCTAATCTTTGGGCAGTCACAGGTAGAGCTCTGATCTGTTCAGGTTCAATCCATAACATTTCAAGAGGGCTTATATTTCAATTTCTCATCATCCACTCAAAAATATGAGAAGGATAAAAGGAAAGACCTTTTGAATTTGAACATAAGAAAGACAGATAAAAGCTGTATGTTTATAAAGTTTTCCTCGGAGACAATTTAGAATTGTTAGCAATACTTGTCATTACAAGAACAAATTGAAAAATAAAATTTGTATGTAATTATTTCTGTTAATTTACTGTAAACCCTAAGTGGCAAAATACATTGTCAAGAATTCCTGCCTTATAAAGTTGTCCTCTGCAATACACTTTCAGCCTTTTTCTATTTATAAGAGTTCTTGCAATATTTTGTTCTTGGTGTTTTTCAGAGAAAAGAGGAAATACGACATGCCTGTTATTTACATTAGTTAAGCAAGGGAGAAGTATGCTTATACAAGCAACCCGCACCTGCAAAGGTAATGCAACAATTTATAAACACTATTTTGGTAATATTAGGTTTTTACCAAAATGCTGACCTAAATTTCCTTTGCTCTGTTTTTGTGCCATGTCAAATAGTTCATTGGTTCTGTGTGGGCCTTAACCTAAGACAGTTGTATATTTCCAGTTGTAAAAGCATCCTTGCAGTTTAATTCAGACTGATTTAAAAATTAGTAGATGGACCTTTCTTATTTTCTGTGACAAGGCATGTAATTCTTCTTCTCCATGGTCAGAGTTTAAGGAGAAGAGGAGAAGATCAAGAAAAGGTTAGGTGTAGCAAAGCAAATCTCCAGTCAGAGATAAAGCCAAAAAAAAAAAAAAAAAAAAAAAAAGGATAGGATTATGTGTCTGGGTTTCTTTTATGAAGAACAGATTTTTCTAAGGAACCTTCCATTTAAGACACTCAGAATAACAAGTAGCTGATTTAAAGTACCTTTTGGTAGCAAACTCATAAAAAAAACACTGGGGATTCCTGACCCAGATGGTAGAGGAGTTACATCTTCTCTAGAAATGGGCAAATTGTCTACAGAACCTTTACAATTTCACTGTATAAACGTTGTTTAGACAAACTTGATGTAAGGAGATAAACAGTGCATACAAAATCTTAGGAGACCCCGATCTACTGGTTTTCAATTTTTTTTTTTTTTGTAATGTTTATTTATTCTTGAGAGAGAGAGAGCCAGAGAGACAGAGCATGACTGGGGAGGGGCAGAGTGAGAGGGACACAGAATCTGAAGCAGGCTCCAGGCTCTGAGCTGTCAGCACAGAGCCAGGTGCGGGGCTCGAAGTCACAAACCGTGAGATCGTGACCTGAGCCGAAGTCAGACGCTTAACTGACTGAGCTACCCAGGCCCCCCCCAAGTCTGCTGGTTTTCAAACATCCATGGAATATTTATAAAACGGAATGGCCCTAAATAGTTACATTAGTGATACCACTAATACATGGCCTTCAGGTCAGCTTGACCCTTACCATCCTACATTGGCAAAGATGAGTGTTTATATTAGCTTCACTTGCAAAGTATAGCTTAGGATACTGAATCATGTGGCTTAACCCACAAAATTATAAATAAAAATATTTCAGTGGTCTGTAAATACATGTAATTCAGGTAGAATTCAGCATTCTGAATATAAGAAATAAATCGCACCTAGAATTGTGTTTTCTTCTCATCCACCAAGTTGCAAGGATATATATTTCTTTATGAAAAATAGTTATTTTGGATTCTGCATGCCCAAGCATTTTCTCTGCTTTTTTATTACAGACAATTCAAGTCTTCAGGGGAATTCATGGATCAAGAAAAATAATACATTCTTCCCATATTATAGAATATTTCCATCACTAAATATAACTCGATGCCAACTTCTGCAGTTTCCATCTATATTACAAAAAGCCCAATAAATAGTGGAGTTGGAAACATCTTAGATTCTTGGAAGATTTCTGATGTTTAGTTGGCACAAGGCACAAAAGGTTGAACTTTCCTGAAAGATATTGATATTTCACAGAATTAGAATGAACTTTAATGGTGCCTCGTGGGGATGAGTATAAACAGGTATTTGTCTTCCTTTTTTTTTTTTTTCTTTCTGTTTACAGTGAATTAAACGCAGATTACCTTGCGATCAAAGTTTTTATCTTAACATTGGGGGATACAATGTTGCAATGAGTTTTCTATTATGCTGTTTTTGTTGGGATGGTTGCTTTTTCTTGTCTACGGTTTCTCCAAATATTTTTTTTTTCTTATTGCTCTATTAGGCTTGTTTGAAATATATACGTCACCACTCTGTTTCACGTGTTTTTTAACCCATTTCTGGGCATTTCCCAAAAATGCACCAACCTCTCATGTCTTATTAGGTTCTTATCAAATCTTCAGATTGTCACATAACTGAATTATAGACAGTCTTGAGGGCTTACTTGTTTTCAAAGCCTGAGGCGCGTTTTACTATTAACTGATAAATATGTTGTAAAAACCCCTCAATTCGGTAATAAATCATTTAATCAGCAAAGGCCTAGAATAGTAAGGGGGGATAGTAATAAACCTAGGGGGAAAGTAAGTCATGACGGATCCTCAGTGGTTTTTGGAGACCCATTTGCACCTCCCCTCCCCACAAGTCCCATGGAATCCTTAAGAATACTACACATTTCCCAGAAGTGGAAACACCCCCCTCCCCTGGGGTATAAACTGCAGAACAATATAATGATTCTGACTTCTAGGGTTCTATAAAAGAATCTCAGTATTCATTAAAGGTGCTTCTCTTTTGTACTGTCTTCAAGAACACGCACACATTTTCTAGGCCCAGGAAGAATTTCAGTTTTCCACAAAGAAAGTGCTTGCAACTATAAATCATGCTCAGTGCTGACAAAGACTAACAGACAAAGCAGTGTAAACATATGAAACAGAAATGTTAAAAAGAAAAAGAAAAAAAATGTCACTCTGAATATTTTTCGTTACTGTGAATATAATCTTACCTATATGGTACACTCAGAAAAAACAAAGAAAAAGAAAAATATCTAAGAAAGATCTAATATAAACTAAAAGTTCTAACATAAATTGAAACTCCTAGATATAAAACTATTTAAAAATTAAGCTAAAAGCATATTCTACCTTCTAACTGGTGGCCAACTGTGAATATATTTGAGATATATTTTATAAGAAATAAACATCAATTGAAACATTTGTTAAAACCAATGTTTGGAAAATATGGCATATGAAATATTGTATCTCCATTTTGATTGCTAGGGGTTTGGATCAGAGTTTGCAGAGAAATGAAGTTGGTTGGACAAGGAGTTGCCAAAATCACAGGTAACCCTTAGGTGCACAAGTTTCTTAGATCTAAATTATTCCTCATAGTCCTGTTCCTGAAATTGTCAACTTCGCAGATTGTGGCAAATGGAGAGATGCACATTTGTTGAAAACCTATTGTGCTCATTTCATATAAAATTTACATTGCATGCTCACACCCAGCCTCGAAGCTAGGATTCACCATATCTGTTCTAAGAGTGAGGAGACAATGATTTACCTTAAATCAGTTACGCAAAGTCTCCCAGCAGGCAAGCGATGGGACCATGATCGATTCATTCTCAGGTCTGTGTGATTCTGAAATCAGCAATCTTTCTCTTAAATCCTACTGCTTTGCATTTCATAAAGACCGATGTATTAGATACCATGAACGAGTGATCTCAAAGATCAGATGCCTGTGAAATGGGAAGACAAACCACGCTCCAAGGAGAGGGAGGAAAGGGAAGGTAGACTCCTGCCACGCACACTGTGAACGATGGGTATTTACGTGGTCCCTGAAGCAGATGGGATGGACTCAATCTGGGGCAGAGTAAGGAATTGGGGCAAGGAGAGTCTGTTCAGAGTAGTGCATGACTGAGGAGTTGGAGGAATCTAAGGTAAACATATGAATGAATGAATGAATGAATGAGAACTCTACTGTAACCTGTTTTATCCCAGAGTCAGACCTGGGTTTGGGTCTATTTGCTATGCCTCACGTTTACTGGTCAGTTGCCTGCATGCCTGAATTTTATTTTGTGTTTTTTCTGAAGACCCTTGGGGACACGCTGATCCGATAAAGTTGGCCAGATGATAAACTTCGAGAAGACCCAAAAGCACAGAAAGAAATGGTTTGTGAAGGCAGGCACTGATGGCATGGCAAGAATTTCCTTTTACGGAAATAAGGCTGACCATCGAGTCCTAATGTGTACAACCTCCCCTTCTCCATCCCTCCATGCAAAAGTATATAAAAGTCAAGAATCCTGTGTTTCTAGGGTGTTCTGTTCTAGTAGATTCCCCACCCAAGGAGCGCTACTGATTCTGGCTTTGTAGCACAGGGTACCTTTCTGTGAGGGCAAATGGAGGGACCCTGGATCAGGCCCCCTGGCATCACTGACCATGCATTTCTCCTGTGTGATTTTTCTGTTCTATTTTGATTCACTAATAACCCCAATCTGTTCCAAGTCATCATTTTCTCCAGTGCTCAAATTCAGACCAACTTTAATGCTCTAGCCTGATTCAGGTGAGATAATAATTGTTGATACTTCTCATAAGGGACTTTGTAATTGTCAAGGTTCTATCACACATATAATGTTATTTTCCAGAGTACTCTCTTTAAGAAATAAGATATTATTTCCCAGTTTTCAAGACATAGAAACTGAGGGCCAGAACAGTCACGTCTCCTTTCATACCACATCACTGATGTATCTGGGGTTAGATCTATGTCTCTTCACTACCCCACTGTCTTACACACAATACTTTTTACATGGCTTATGAAAGTATTGCATAGATCTTTTTTTTTTTTCAAATGGCAATTCCCCCCATATTGGGAACTTTGGAATTCCCATTATGTGTCAGCACATTTCAAAACAAGTGTAAATGGGTATAAGATCTGACTGGTAGAAAAAAAAAAATCACAGAAACTTGAATAGATTTCTTTTCAATTTTACAAATGCAAGGGACCAGAATACAGTCTTGAAATATATTCTAAGCAGAGAGTTTGAAGACAAAATTGATCTAATTAGGAAGGTGTGAAGAAAATATCCCCAAACCAAACCATATGCCATGTAATAGTCTGGAGGTAAATAAAGAAAAGCTGCCTTAGAAATGAGAAAATCACAAGTACATAACAATTGGTGCCAGAACATTCACCACTTTCACTCATAAACAGAATTTTAGTCTACACTGGCTTGGGAAAGAGGTAGGTCAAGGAACATGGACAAGGACCAGGCACATAGTCAAAGCTTAATCGATGCTTATTGAATGTATGAATGGATGGGTGGATGGAATCATTACTATAGGCACCGTTGAGGAAGGAGAATAGGAGATACTTTTCTCAAACATAGATCTTATTCTGTGCTATCCTACTATGTATTTCCCAGCTGTTTTTTGAGCTGGATTCCTAGGTATCACCTCGCCCTTTATAGACCGAAGAAAGGTCCAGTTGGAGTGGAGGATTAAGTCATATGATTGTAGTGTTGGAACAGAGTTGAGAGAGGGCATTTGGAGAAAGATGTGCAACATTCAACCTGCAGTAATAAAGCTGCCACCATTTCCTGCCTGTTGGTGACTTTATCTCTACCAGCTCATCTAATTCTCACAATTCCAGGAGGTAGATATTTCTACTTCAATTTACTTATCAAAAAAAAAAAAAAAAAAAAAAAAAGACAGAAGTACCAGGTAGAAAAGGCAGCAGAGCTGAGATTGTAACCTAAGCTTGTCTGAACAGCTCTCAGACCATAGAAATAACCCAACTTCTCCATTTTGCACGTGAGTAATGAGAGGTAATTCAACTGATGCCTGAAGATCATAAAATAGTTATGGATCCAGGTACCTTAAATCATTTTTTTGGTCCCCTTTACATTTATATGAAAGCTAGCCATTGATTTATTAGTTGAAGCCTAATTTAAAAAGCATACTGTATATACAGATTTTAGCATTCTCAATAGAACTGTGAGTTGCATAAATAAAAGATAAATGAGTTTCCCCGACAGAGCCTTTGCATCTAATACCGCATCGTCAGGATTAATTGCTGCCCCTCTCATAAAAATTCTGGTGGCAGCAGTTCTGGAGAACTTGGCTAGAGGCTCTTGGCTCTTGGCATACCTTGTCTAGGTAACTGCCTACCTTGGGGTCTGGGCCATCCATTTTATAAAGGTTTCAATCCATATGTATATCTGACATTTTCTTTTTTGCATTACGTGGCATAAAATATATGTAACAATCCATAATTCTTGAATTAATCAAAATCACAAAACCAAACTGAATCAAATCTAATGTGTTTCTTCCCTGTTTTTCCAGCTATCGTATTCCAGTAAAAGGCATCTAGGATTGTGTTTTAAATACTCTATTTAGCATTTAAATCTACCCAGAATGTAAAATCCAATCATTTTCAAAAAGATTTCTTCAGACCGTGTGATTCTAGCTTGTGTCAGTTTCACATATTTCCTAGTATAAATTTGATCTCATGATATTTTAATATATTTGGGGGGGGAATCAATTCTCGATTAGTTACTTAAATAATTGTGACAAAGCTGCCGTCAGAGTAATCTTAAGACAAACAAAAAGTGATTTTGGAATACTGACTTGGAGTCTTGCAATTTAAAAGGAAAAGGAAAAATAGAACCTGGCATACACTTGAAAACACTAATTGTAGACGGGTGGCTGAATATTCCCCCAAAAGCAATAGAACATTCCTTCCTTTGAAATAACAAAATAATGGCATTAACAGCCCATAATCACAGTGAAACGCTGGAATAACAAGAGAGTGGGAAGAAATTCCAAGGTAAAGGCCAAAATGCCAAGGTAAAATGCAAAGAATGACGATGGCTCCTTGCTTTTCAAAGATGCGTTTTCCAGAGTGGAAGAGGGAGTTGTAGCCGTGGAATGCCATACTTTGCGGCAGCTAACGCTCGCTGAGAACAACAATTACAAAATCGTATATGGGAGTCATCCTCGAATGCTTGCTCTCAAATCTCATGGCTGACCAGATTGGAGCATGGATATTGCTGTAGGTGGCTGAAATGAAAGTGTTTAAGGGCTTTCTGGTCCTAGAAAAGTGCTGTGCAGTCTCAGACTCTTGGAACTCAAATAGATGGCACTCGTGGGAAATCAAACACAGACCAGTCCTTGTCAGGAGGAAGAGGTAGAGAAGTCCCTGGGTCACTTTGCAAAGATCATGAGGTTGTTCCCTTCACACCTGCCTTCTTGCATGCCGCAAATTTTTAACTTTAGAGTCACCTGCATCTTAAAAGTGTACCTACTAAATGTAAATATTCCTGGACCCACCATAAACCAAGCAGGTTAAATCTCCTAGCCTGTCTATGATGATTCTGTTAGGAAGTACAGCTGTCTGGAGGACGGGTTGAAGATTTTGAGAACAAGTTGAGGCTTAGTGTGAAACAGCACCGTGATTAAATATTCCTGACTGTTGACTGATGGCAGGGGCAAGGGGAGAGGGATAGAGTGACCTTGGTGGAGGTTGGGGGAGCAAGTGTCCTTACAAGGATCATTGTCCAGCTCTATTTTAAATCATTATTAGTTAATAAGTAACAGAATGTCAAGAGTGAGAAGTGTTGAGCCCAATTTTATCTATTAACACCCCCAAAGAAATGTATCCTTATATTTATGATGCACACGAAGGCACAAAATATGCATCCCATAGACAACGCTATAATATTTGCATATCCTATGGAAATACATTTTAGTTTGGCAGAAGTGGAGCTAAACGCCCTTTAGAAGAGCATACATTAGAGACCTTTGCTGTGGGGGATCAGGGCACTTCTTTTTGTATTATAATTAATGAACAATGAGCCGGAGACTTAAGTTCTAGTCTAATCATATGAACTTGGACAAGTCACTTTTCCTTTAACTGTCCCCCTAGAGTTAGCTACATACTGTGGTCTGCCTTCCGTCACAGGCAGCACTTTTACCAAATGACCTGTCACAGCACATTCAGGGTCCCCAGGACTCCAGGCTGCAATACCTATGCGTTTGCCATTCACCGCCTGACTGCCAACCAGTTGCCTCAGCTTTTTTTATCGTAATAATGATTAACGTCCAGGCGCACATTTTTGTCTTAGCTAGTTGTTGTAGCAAAAGTAATTTTTAAATGTAGTAGGTGCTATAAAGCAAGGGTATATAGGTCCCCTTCATAACCTGAGATGAGTTGTCGAGGGTTGGGGACAGCTGCTATCAACACTTGTCTTCGAGCCTTGCATCTGAGAGGGTGATATGGAAGTTATTACTTGCACTCATATTCCATTGGGGGTTGGGGAATTCAGTCACAAGGCTTCACTTGAAATTAAGGGCGTTTGTTCTGAAGAGGAATAAAGGCAGAAGAAACAGAGAGATCATTGGCAGTCTCTTCCACAGTAGGCTTCAAGTCAGCAAGCAAAACCACAATGGCAAATTTACAATCTTGGAGGATAACTGGTCTCCTAGACACTGGCTCTGTATGCTGCCCAACTTCTGTCTCTCAGTCAGTGCTCCGTACTTCTGAGGTTATTTTGAAAGGATTAGCCTTGATGAGAAAGGCCTAACTCTTAATGACATCTCTGCTACCGGTCTGTATACACAAAGTGCCAGCTTTTGTTGGGAGGAGGCTGTTTGATTGGATTTTGATTGGATTAGAGTTTTCCTCCATTTTTTTTAGCTTGTCATAAAAAAAAAAAAAATGTACTGTGCTTTTAGTTCTTTAATGTTTCATGTTATGGGACTCTTGGTCAGTTTTAGATTATAAGCCAGGGGAATAAAAGATCGCTCCTTGTTTTCTTCCTTCTATGTTTCCAGAAATGTGCCCACTAGTTTAGGAAAATAGGAACATACGTAATCTCAACAAAATAAAGTACTCAAATTGAAGCCAGACTTACAAATAACCTGTATAATTTGGTAGAAGGAATATAAACTTTTAAAAATGAGCACATATCCAAATCAAGCCTAGATGAAGGAATCTTACATCACCCTGAGAACTTCTCTCTTTGCCTTTTCTCTAGCTTCTGCGTTCGTTGAAGAAGTCTTGCCAATGAACTAGTATCTTCCAGGGTACAAGTTCAGTAGCAACGATTGAAATATTGAGGTAATAAAATTTCCTGTAAGTCATTGACCTTGGTAGTGACCTTAGCAAATTTGATTAATTTCTCTGCCCTTCCCTTTCATTATCGATATAAGGGGATAATAACCCTTAGTATGTGTTATCCTAAGGATTTAACAAGTGAAATATTAGAGGGCTGAGCACAGTCCCTGGCATTTAGCAGTAAGTAAGCAATGGTAACCATCGCATTATCGCGCTATTTCCCTGAGAACAAGCACAGAGCCTGGCACATGGAAAGTGCTCAGTGAGTGTGTATTACATACATGAGTCTGATTGTGAAAGTGACTTTCTCTTCCCTACCTGCATCACTCCATTTCCTCCCAGTAGATGCTTAGTACATTTATTCACTCTATATATATTTATTGGGACTTCCAACAATGCAAAAAAACCCAGCTCAGAGTCTGATGAGGACCCACAGTCTTTACCTGGGCATTTTTACAGTTGGGAAGGTTGCCCTGACATGGATGTTATACTTTGGTTTTAGTTGTTTAATTTTTTTACTAGAGAGAGAGAGAGAGAGAGAGAGAGAGAGATTGATTGAGAGTCCCAAGCAGGCCCATGCTCAGGGGGGAACCTGACATGGGGACCCTGGGATAAGGATCTGAGCGGAAATGAAGAGCCCATGCCCAACCCATGGAGCCACGCAGGCGCCCCTGTTTTTAGTCATTTAAATGGGCTCCTTTCTTCAGGTGTGTTCTTAGCACTGGCCTCAAGGGGACTGTTCCTCTTGGTTGCGCCTATGGATGGCTGGCATCCTAAAACATTTTCTCCATACGGGAAACTCAGGAAGTCACGTTGGAAACGGGAGACATGGAGAATTCTCCACTATCATAGGATGTCTGTCTTTGGAAAACTTCTGTCTGTGGGGACTCGCCCTGGGCGGTTTTCCTCACTTGCTGGGGTTGCAGCCTGGGGCACTGAGTTAAGCTGCAGCGCCATCTAGTGGTCAGATGATGTGGTGCCCAGATGCAGAGTTTCTAATGAGTAGGTGAGCAAAAGAGAACTCAGGAGTCACCTTATCTACTTCCCTTATTTATACATAAGAAAAATGAATCAAAAAAGAAAAAAGGAAATGACCTAAACTTTATGTTACAAAGAGTTAATTGCAGAACTATCCCACTTGGTTGCTATTTCCCTCAATAGTGTGCACTATGGAGCATGTGGTTGTGGCTGAAAGTTCGAGTTGTCTTCTAGGTACTTACACAACCTCCTGTGAACCTGAGTGGTCTTACTTTTAAAACGGGGTGATACGGCTGTTGTTGTAGCATCTGAACAGCAGAGTATTTTAAGGACTTTATAAACAATAAGTTATGAAGAAGAAATCTAAGTTAATACATATTTTTTTTTTCTAGATTTTTGGTAAGGAGACAGATGCATCTCATTTAAAGCTGCATTAACAGTTGAGAGCCACTCATCTATTCATTGCCCGCTTCCAGGAGAATGTGTGGAGTGGTGGCCACATCACTGTCGTGGGAAGGGAGGATACGAAAATGAAGAAAACACAGACTTTACCCTTGAAAAAAGCAGTCCAATAATAATGAAGACAGACATTAATAGATATAGTGTGTTGTGATAACAGATATTAGCGTGGATGCTGGTAACAACTTTAGTGCTTACACACAAAAAGAGTTCCGTTCTGCCAAGTTGCAGGGGGAAAGGGGTTGCTGAGACGGAACAAGCTTCACATAGGAAAAAATAAACGTGAAGCATGGTCAGAGCAATACTAGAGGAATGTCAGAGACACAGATGGGACAAACCAAAGATGAACATTCTAGATGTGGAAGGATAAAACACTAAAAATACCCCAAACAAACAAAAAATACAACCTCACAAGAGAACAGAATCATCCTATAGTTATAAAAATATTCCAGTTCTGGTACATATTTTCAGAACTCATGGCTGTCGTTCCAAATACATGACAAAATAATCTGGTTTGGATCCAAAATTTCATAACTTATACCAAAATTTGATATTTTGTTTGTAGTTATAAAAGCTAAGATCATTTTAAATTGTGGAATAGCATATAACCCAAAGAATCGACAGAAAATGATGAGAATTGAATGGTTTCATGAAAGCTCATCTAGACCAATCATTCCGTAGATTTCTATATTACATATTTGTCTTTCAGTTCTATGTGTTAACAACTGTTGAAGGTTTTTTTTCCCTATCTCTTTCATCATAGAAAGTATTTGAAAAAAACAATTTTAATGGCCTAGAAGTCATACTTTTCCCTTTTCAAATCCCTTCTAGTCTTCTTCACCAACCTCTGACATTCAGAGAATTGCTTTTTAGACACATTGATCGAAGACCATCTATCCACATATTGTTCATTCCAAATTGTTCCCTTCTGGGCTATCTCAGGATACGAAGTGTTTGTCAGTCCTTCAAAATATAGTAGTAAGGATAACTCTGTCAAAAAGACATTTCCATGTACAGTGAAAGCCTAAAATTACATTCTTCCAGACTGTTTTCCTATGCGTCTGCACGTCAAGGAGATAGAAAAACTTCAGATTTTTAGTCCAACAAAGAAGAAAGAAATTTCCTTTGACTGAGGGAATAGTTTGACTAGCTCCCACAGCCATAGCTCACAGGCATCTATCATCACGGTGGTTCATAAGGAAGATGACAAAATACAGATATATTGAGAACTTATTACGCTGAAGAATTTCATTGACCTAGACTAGTACACTTGACTCTTAGGCCAGGTGACCCTGGACAGTGCCTTTGAGAACAAGTGGTTATCAAGGCTAATCTTGAGAAGTGGGTATTAACCAAATATGGATGGCCAAAGAGGGCAAAACAAAGGCAAGCTGTTTACATATGCCTTGTGGGATTCTCTCAGTCCTAAAAGGATGCTTCTAATTATTTCTTTGACCACTGTCAGTGCTCATTAATTAACAGAAAAGATTATTAGGGGATATGAATTACTTCGGAGTGTTAGTCTCTTAAGTGACATAATTATTCCCAACAGAATTCTGAAAGGACACGAGTAACAACACTTCGAGGTGCCAGCTGACTTGGAACTGAAGACTTGAAATTGCCCCTTGGTTATCGCCAATTCTGCAATCGTGGAAAACACTGGGCACGCTCTGTCCCAACCGGGAGAAATCACTGTATCTGCAAAAATCTCACTGATCACCAATGTGCGTGGGCCCATAAATCAGAGGGAATGAAACAACTTTCTTTGGATTTTGTGGCTCCTGTAGGAGATCTCATTGACTTCTCAATTACCAGAGTAAAGGTGGGGCATTCAGTCTAAAGGAGGAAAGAAGGGTAAGCCCAGCTGGAGCTCATTTCTACTTCTCTGCCGCCTTCCCTGCAGTCCCTGTATTAATCCTACGATGGTCTTCAGATGCTAACTTTCAAGTCCACAGGAGGAACAGGGACATAGCAATAGCTTTCGGTAGCTGGGATTTTTCTGAGTATCAGACATATTATCCTTTCCTCAGGTTAATATTTCTGGCCTAAAAACTTTCAATCACAGAAAATTCTGTGGGTTACCTTTTGAATTATTGCATGACAACAGTTCACATGCATACATTCCAATGCTTAATTAGATTCCAAATGGCAATGATAGGCAAAGTAACAGCCTATAATTCTAGTATGTAATGCAGAAATTCAGACACTTTCTTGCAAACACCATATTCAGGAAAGTACAGGGGCTCCTGGGTGGCTCAGTCGGTTAAGCCTCCGACTTCGGCTCAGATCATGATCTCATGGTTTGTGAGTTCCAGCCCCACATCGAACTCTGTGCTGACAGCTCAGAGTCTGGAGCCTGCTTCAGATTCTGTGTCTCCCTCTCTCTCTCTGCCCTTCCCCTGCTCACGTTCTGCCTGTCTGTCTCTTTCTCTCTCAAAAATAAATAAATATTAAAAAAATTTTAAAAAAGGAAAGTACAATGATTCCTGGGGTTGAGAGAGGTCAGGAAATCTAGAAGGTAAGATTCCAAAGGGGTGGTATATATTTCTGAGAGTGAAAAGTGGTTCTACGTAGTTCTGTCAGCAAAAGTTCAAGGGACCTCCCACCCATATCCACGTAGGTAAATACCAACTACACAGCATTAGATCACTTTCCACCCTCACGGTGTATAAGTTGAGAATTGTATTGGTGGCTTGAAACAGAGACCAGAAATAATAGCTGTCTACCAAGAAAGAAATGTAATGCTTCCTCATGTGAAATAAATCCGGAGATGTAAAGTCCTCTCTGCTAAATTATCCTTATGGGGCCTTTCCCCATCTTTCTCCTTACCATCACCTGCATGAGACTTTTATCCTCAACATCACCTCCTGTTCCAAAATAGCTACTAGATGTCCAGGCATCTCATGTGTACTCCATTATGGAAAGAAGGAAAAATAGACAGGACAATCAGTCTTTACCTGGCCTGACATCTATTCATTGCAGCAAACCCTGGAGTTAACTTGGGCACACATCTCTAATCTTTGGAACCAGAGAGTTAGAAACTCACAATGATGGAATAAGTCACTTGTGAAAATCAACTTCTACTAGACGTGTGGACCTGTCCCCCTTGGTACCTGGCTCTCCTAGTATACTCCCATAATGACACCAGAAATGATGCCACTATATTTTCTTCTCTTTACCATCCAGGAAGATCCTGGTTTGCTCCTGATCTCTGCTTTATGGTAGGTGATAGGGAAATAATTCATGGGCATCTTTTTCAGTTTTCAGTTTGCTTTAAGAATATGTTACAGAAACTGAACTTTCTAAAAAAAAAAAAAATTGAGGGGGACGGGCAGATAGAGAGAGGGAGAAAGAGAATCTTAAGGAGGCTCCACACCCCTGACCCGAGCCAAAATCAAGGGTCGGACATTTAACCGACTGGGCAACCCAGATGCCCCTGAACTTTCCAAGCTCTGACATAGCTTAGTGCAATGCAGACCACAACACGCAATGCTATGATGTCAGGGTGAAGTGTCAGGTCCTGCAAGAAGAGGACAGAGGGTTGTTCTATGCTGAAGACTGCTGGGTGAGAGGGAAAGAGCTACTGGCAGGAATCCCACCCTTATCTAAAATGTAATGGGGGGAGTCACAGCACAGGAGGAAAACAGATTTGACCAAGCTGAGCCACTTCACTAGGGTGGGAGTGGACTGTCATGTAGAGGAAGATTTAGAAGGAAGACCATTCTCATCGAGAGAGGTGAACAAGGATATTAACAGCTTTCTGCGGAGGACACAGGAGTCTGGCTCTAATGCACCAAGTAATTGGTCAACTGAGTCAAGTGGGGTGATAATGGTGTGATCTGGACAGAGGTGCCATGTGCCTGTCTGTGGGCCAGATCTCAAACCCCACTGTAGAGCCTCTGATTTGCAAGACAAGGCAGAGGTAACTAAGAGGGAAACCAACATTGGGAGAAGGTTCTCCGCCATAGGAATGGGCCTGGGGAAATACATACCCATCCACAAAGATAGCATTTAGGTTCATTCACCTGACTCTTGGAGAACCTGTGGAAAACACCACTCATACAATCTTAATGTTGCTTTGAAAGGGGATGCTATTGGCCTAGAGAAAGAAACTGAAGACCCTTTTCCACTTTATAGGAAAGCCGAACATCTAGAGAACTTCATAGCATTTTGCAGGGGAGCAGTTTTTCCAGGAGACGTGGCGGGATAATATTTTGAGATACCTCATGACCTTTATTTTTCTCTTTACTAGTAATTCGCTTTCATGTCCCTCTCTCTCATCCATGTGGAGTTGTGTCCAGTGCACCTGGAGGGCAGTCTGACCAGGCAGAAAGTGGAGGGGGAAAAATGGTGTCTTTGTGGCCTAAGAAAAGACATCTGGCTTTTCTTTCTTCTAGCGTTGGGGGAGTACTTGGTTAGAAAAAAATATCCTCCCACATAGTAGAAGAGGAAGAAAGACAAAGAGGGTAGGGTGGCTCAGCTGATTAAGCATCTGACTCTTGATTTCAGCTCAGGTCACGATCTCACAGTTCATGGGTTCGAGTCCCTCATTGGGCTCTGCGCTGGAGCTGCTGGGGATTCTCTCTCTCTGCCTCTCTCCTGCGTATGCACTTGTGCTCTCTCTCTCTCTCTCTCTCTCTGTAAATAAGTAAACGTAAAAAAAGGAGGGCAAAGATCAAAGGGGTGATGATGTTGGGGGTCTGTTTATGGAAGTAGATATGAGGGGATCACGTAGATAAGAATGGAAAGTGCCACGGAATAGAGCCACCCATGAAAGACACTGCTTGCACTCCCAGATGTTGTAGGGGAATTGCATCAGTATATGGCCAACTGCCCAGCCTCAGCCCCAGTAAGGACCACACACAGAATTTGCCCTGGGTCTATGTTAACTTTCCTTTGCCCCAGCATTGGGGCATCCCTTTGCAGTAGCTAGATGCACACGGAGAGTTCCTGTGCCCTGACGTTGCTGAAAATACATCGCATCACTGCATGATAGGCAAGTGTGCCGAGTGCCTTTCCTCTTATCTGTCTACTTCTCTGTTTCCCCAGTCACATTTGAATGCATGCTCCCTCTTTTCTCTCTTCCCTGACTGTGGGCTTCTCTCTTCTACCATAGGGCATTTGCACATGCTGTCCCCACTGTCTGAAACACTCCTCTCGTCTGCCTCCTTGCCCCTTCCATCGTGTCCTCTAAAAACACATATGTCTAAGTTATATTTGTCCTTCAGATCTCAGCTGAAGTAGCACATCCTTGGAGAAACCCATTTTGAGATCTTAAGAACAGTTAAGATACTTATGTATATGTACACTTGAACTGTCATTCCTTTTTTAAAAAGTTTTTTTTTTTTAATGTTTTCTTTACTTTTGGAGAGAAAGGGAGAGCATAAGCCGGGGAGGGGCAGAGAAAGAGGGGGACAGAGGATCCGAGGAGGCTCTGTACTGACAGACTGACAGCAACGAGCCCGATGTGGGCCTCCAACTCACGAACCGTGAGATCATGACCTGAGCTGAAGTCAGACGCTCAACCAATTGAGCCACGCAGGTGCCCCTTGACTTGTCATTCCTGAGGAAGTACATCCCAGATTGTAATTGTCCCTCTACCATACAGGGCCCTAAGAACACTGGAGACAGGGACCATATCTTTTTTGCCAATAATTGTACCGTCAGTACTCAACATAACGCATGGCATGTAGTAGGTACTCAGTAAATATTTTGTGAATGAATATATGCACTCTTATCTAATACTGTCCCCGGCATGCGTATAGTAGGTGACAAATACACATACACACCTACATAAATATATAAATGCAAGTACAAATACATATAAACTAAAGAATTTCATATATATAAATAAGTAAAGTTATGAAGGAATTGTTTCAGATGCCGTGTGGTAGAGTGGAATGAACACGAACTCTACAACCCGTAGATTAGGATCTAACTACAGTTCTTCAACTAACTGTTGTGTGAGTTTGAGTGAATTGGCTTAACTTTCTAAGCCTCAGTTTCCTCATTTGAGGAAAAGGATAACAACTCCGAACTTGATTGCCAAGTTCAAAAGAGATGATGTTCAAAAACTGCCTAGCCCAGTGCTTCGTAAGTCCTCAATAAACGGTGGCTATTGACATGGTTGAATTTGTATATCATATATGTTAAAGAAGAATGTAGAACTCTATTTAGTTGAATTCCCACACAAAAACAGCGTTGGATACATTCAGATGGGTTCAGTAAGTAGTTGCAGAACAAATAAGTGAAAACATCGGTTTTTAGCACGACTTGAAATCTCTATTGTGTGAACACCGTATTTTTCAAGAGTATGCCAGAACAATGCAGAATCCTGCCGCTAGGTGTCGATAAATACACATGGCAAAAAACGAGGCCTAGCTTCTGGTTCTGATGTAATATTTTCTTGTAAAAGTAATGATAAGGCACTATGGCTATTTACAAGCAAAGTTGCATGCTCAGTCAGTAATTCAAAAGTGCCCAACTGTACAGCCGTATCTCTCAAATAAATTCATATTTTCTCCCCCATCCCTTCCTCTTTTCCCTCTCTCCTTCTAATCCCTCTCTTCTCTCTGCCTTTTTCTCTCTTCTCTCTTTCTTCTTTCCTTCTTCCCTTCCTTCCTTCCCTCTCTCACTTCCTTCCTTCCCTCCCTCCCTCTTTTTTTCTTTCTTTCTTTCTTTCTTTCTTTCTTTCTTTCTTTCTTTCTTTCTCTTTCTTTCTTTCTTTCTTTTCTTTCTTTCTTTCTTTCTTTCTTTCTTTCTTCTTTCTTTCTTTCTTTCTTTCTTTCTTTCTTTCTTTCTTTCTTTTCTTCTCAGAGAACAAAGAACAAAGCCTTTACTCTGGTTATCATGATATTTTATAAGGCATGCACACACATAAACGAGGAAGTTCAGGCTCCTAGAGCTGGCAAAAGGCTGAGCTGGGAACGGGAACTTTCTGCCATAGCACAACACCTTCCACTTGCACCAGCCCAAATAATTGTTTAAACACTGTCCCCCCTCTTCCTCATTGTTCCACCTCCTTAAGTCTTTTCTTGGTTCGCCCACGATTCAGATCATTTCTTCTGTTTCATGAGCTTTGCCCATCCACACCTTCTCCCAGGAATTCTACCTATCCTTCTCCACTTCCTTTAATCCCCTGGACATCTGGGTAACAACTGATTTCTTCCTGGGGCATTTAGAAACCATCCTCAAAAATGTTTTCTTTTAGCCATCCCTCACTAGATACAGAGTCCATGTTACATGCTGTATTACCTTGCTAAGGCAGCCAAAACAAACTACCAGAGATCAGGTGGCCTAAACAACAGACTTATTTTCTGACAGTTCTGGAGGCTACAAGTTCAACAGCAAGGTGTCAGAGGGGGCTGTGTCTTCTGAGACGTCTCTCCTTGATGTGCAGATGGTCCTCTTCTCCCTGTGTCTTCACATCGTCTTTTCTCTGTGCAAGTCTGTGTCCAAATTTCCTCTCCTGATAAGAATACCAGTCTATTGAATTAGGACCCACCCTCATGACCTTATTTTAACTTCATTCCCTTTTTAAACACCTTATATCCATAAAGTCACATTCTAAGGTAGTTTAATATGAACTTTGGAGGAACACAATTCAGCCCACAACATAAACCACAAAGAGCCCCCGGATTTTCTCAGTACCATTTACCATAACTGTAATTATTTTCACATGTAAGTCATTTTTAAATGCCTATCGCATACCTAGAGTTTCCATAAGGGCAGGAGTCAGGTCTGTTTGGTTGAAAACACAGCTTTAGTGGGGGTGCCTGCGTGGCTCATGTTGGTTAAGCATCTGACTTCGGCTCAGGTCATGATTTCACGGTTTGTGAGTTTGAGCCCCACGTCGGGCTCACTGCTCTCTGCTTCAGATCCTCTGTCCCCTTCCCCCACTCACTCTCTCTTTCTCTTCCTTTCTCAAAAAATAAACATTAAAAAATTTAAAAAGAAAGCACAACCTTAGCACCCGAAACTGCCTCGTGCCTAGTATGTAGCAGGTTATCTCCTTGACATTGCTATTAAAATCGTCTTTGTTATTATTATTTCCTATGTAACTCCAGTATCTGGCACAAAGTAAGTAGCTGAGTAAATATTTAGTTAAAGACATTTAATAACTAGCAACTGAAAAGAATTCCCTAGACACTTTTTCTTTTGTTATTTTTTCTCTTAAACCAATGAGTGGCTCACTTTAGCGTGCCAGTCCGTGTATGTGCCCTTCCTTCCCTCACCACATATTTGCATTAGCAAACAGAGAAAGGACTTGCATAGGTCCCTTCCCCAGATTCATCCTTCTGAGAGTCAGATGCTTAACTGACTGAGCCCCGCAGGTGCCCCTACAATGTTTGCATTTAAAACATATTCTCTTGGGGCTACTGCACCCATGAAGTAAGTCTTTCTTTTAATCATGCTGGGCACATGCACTGAGAAAAATGAGGCCCCGTTTTTAGCCCCTGACACTGAGAATTGAAAAAAAAGGTAAAGAGATCATCAATGAACTGGGGAATGCCATGTAAAACAAACTAAAGGAAAGAATTCGATGAAGGGTTATAAAAACAACTTCCTTCTCTTCGTTAAGTAGCTGAAGGTATGATTTTTCAGGGCCCTGTTACACAGTCTTACAAAAAGACAACATGAGAGGAATTGAAATTTTAGATTGGGCCAGTGAGCTATAATGATTACCCAGAAATACGTTTTGAACATCTGAAATAACCTTTCCCATCATACTCTTCTGGCACCTTCTGTGAGACCATAAGCTAAACTACTTGACAGGGTGCCTGGGTGGCTCAGTCGGTTAAGCGTCTGACTTCAGCTCAGGTCAGTCGGTTAAGCGTCTGACTTCAGCTCAGGTCATGATCTCACGGTTTGTGAGTTCGAGCCCCATGTTGGGCTCTGTACTGACAGTTTGGAGCCCGAGCCTGCCTTGGGTTCTGTGTCTCCCTCTGTCTCTGCCCCTCCCCCACTCGCACATGCTCTCTCTTTCTCTCTCAAAAATAAATAAACATTTAAAAAAATAAAAAAATATAAATGAATAAAGTACATGACAAGCTATACTGTTACCAAGAAGAATTTACTGAGAAAATGTTCTCATTGTAAGCAACTTATCCAAATTAGGAAGGGAGTTTACTGATCTGAATACTAAGACAGAGCAAGACACCTGATCCTAGTGGGAATATTTTAGCCTTGTGTTCACCTCTTGGCTCTTCCATCAGCTGACCAATTTCAGGCAAGTCACTCAAAATTACTGAGCCTTGTTTCCTTCTTAGAGGAACAGGGGAGCACAATCTCTACTTGGCAGATATGTTGAGAGGGTTAAAAGTGACCTCAAATGTAAAGGGCCAAGAATGAGTCTTGCATGGTGGACATGCTTCATCTGGGCCAGCTGTTCCTGCTCCAGTAGTTTTGAACTTCTGCCGTGCGAATGCAATGGAGGCTAATCTCAGAACCATGTATGTAACCAATAATTCCCCAAATGTTAATATCTCTTCACATTCAAGAAGACTAGATTGCTAATGCTTGCACCTTTGAAAACTGCTACAATTTTACTTACATACTGAAAAAAACGAGGCCCAGAAAAGGCAAGTTGCAGATTATTTTGGCACCACACCGAGGAGGAGGAATCTAATCTAGCTCCATCTGTTATGCAAAGGTGGGCTCTTCTTTTCATTTGATTAATAAAAAGTTAAGGAGAAGAAAAACAGCTGTCATAGATACTCTGTTGAACTGATACGGTAGTTACTTTTGATGAGCCCAGAAGCCACTAAATAAGAGTTCCGTTCATTTAGGTAGATGGTGGTGATGCAGCCACACCCTGATCCATTTTGCTGGCTGTGGCAGCATACCCCAGTTTCTGAGATGATAGTTGCTCACAACTACCCCCTTCTCCAAAGAATTTCTCCCTTTAAGCCAATACTACTTAGCCTGAGAGGTTCTGTCCTCCCCACTCCACCCTTCTACAACCCACAGCCAATGACAGACTGACCACGGATAAAAATGGTGGTGCTCGTGTCTCTACTGTGGGGTGTAATTAATGCTCCAGAGCTCCCCTGTAGGATCAGGCTGAAGTGTCTCCAGGGGAGACCTCATCCTTGCTTAGCTCCTCCTCCTGCCCTTCCCTCATTTCCTTCTCTGCGAGGCTCTTGCCCAACTAAGTATCTCTGCTGATCTCCTTTCTCCAGTTCTGCTCCCAGGAAACCCAACCTAAGACACTGGAGAAAGCAGATTACTAGTGATGGATATTTTATTAATGATTACTGTTACTTTTGAAACAAATTCATAGAATGACGATTAGGATTCGGGCATCACACAAAAGGAAAACATTTAAAACTTAGAGTTCTAAAGCAACTTTAAAATGTTTTGTCATCTGAAAATAGACAAATGGTAAAAGACTATGAATGGGATCTTAAAATGTTGAAAGCATTCCTGTTATACTTGTCACAGATCAATAATGGCATAGATTGGCAACTTGCCATATAAAATAGGCAGAAACTATCAAGCTGCTGTGTAGAAACTAAAGTTTCTGTAGTTTCGTACAGCAGAAACTATTAACTTTCTCAATGTTATTATGACTTAAGGAAAAACACTTTCTTTATCCCCTCCCCCTCAACCCCCAAACTTTTAGCCACATGTTTCCCAGGTTTGGAGAGCACTGGTGACTCCAAGTGGCCAGTAAGGCAATTTTTGGTCAAAACTCCCAAATAAAAGAGACAGAGACACCTGTCATCCTAATGTATATAGGTTTTCTGTTTTTTAGAGCATTGATGGCTTGAACACTTTGTTAACCTCTGCTGGTATACTGTATGAGATTTCAGAACTTAAATATCCTTTTATTATAAGACTAAAATATTGGTATTTCTTAGAATATCAAAGTCTTTAAGAAAATCTGAGATTATTCCAGACAGGCATGGGAATTCAGAACTATAAAGAACGAGAGAATTAAATAAGAGAAATTAAGGTCTTAGGCACTAAATTAAATGATTTCCAGTTTCTATGGTGTTTTTAATACCATATATAAGCTGTTTTAAATATGACCCTATAACTATACGACCCTGGGTGGCTCAGTCGGTTTAGCATCCTACTCTACTCTTTTTTTTTTTTTTTGAGAGAGAGAGAGAGAGAGAGAGAGCGAGCACAAGCTGGGAAGGGATAGAAAGAGAGGGAGACACAGAATTAGAAGCAGGTTCCAGGCTCCGAGCTATCAGTACATTGCCCAATGCAGGGCTCAAGCTCATAAACCAAGATATCATGACCTGAACTGCAGTCAGGCCTTAACCAGCTGAGCCACCAGGCACCCCAAGCATCTGACTCTTGATTTCTGCTCAGGTCATGATCTCACAGTTCATGAGATTGAGCCCAGTGTCAGGCCGTGTGCATGCAGCCTGCTTGGGAATCTCTCTCTCCCTTTCTCTGTGCTCCTCCCCCGCTTGTGCTCACTCTCTCTTTCAAAATAAATAAATACACATTAAAACAAACAAATAAATAAATAGATACACCTATAACTAAGAATGCAGAAGGGTTCACTGCTAAATATTGACCTAAAATACCATATAATATTTGTCTATTTTTTTTTAAATCAAAGCATCTTGCACCTGTAACTAGTGTTCTTATAAGGTGTATCATCCGCATTTCTTTTACAGTCACCTGTATAGATAAGTTTTGAAGTTACTTGTGAACCTGAACATCGTACCTGAGAAATCTGCAACTCAAGACTCAGAAAAGAGTGTGGGGGCGAATAACTTTAGCCCCAAATGGTTGGGTGAGGTTAATCAAAACTAATGAAGGACACTGCAGATCTTAGGACACTCACCAATGGTAGAGTGGTCGTACTTCCCTACTTGTTCTGGAACATACCAGGGATGCCTCTTCAACATTCTCAACCACGCTCAAATAACCTAAACAGATGAAGAGAAAAATAGCAGAGGATAAGATAAATGGGTTAACCTGAAATCATATTTTGCTATTGGGAAATCTCCCTTCTCTGGTTTTAGATTGTTGAGAACGTCAGCAAATATCTGCTGTGAGATTCCAGGAGTCAAAGAAGTTCATCTACACTGAAATAGGCAGGTTACTTCTCTTTTTTGATTCTATTCTTACTTCACCAGTGAAGACAGAATAAATTAATTCCTTATCGTTGGAAAGAATTGTAGTAGAAGAGATTCTTTTATAAACTGAACAATTTTGTATTATGTTTTTGTAGAAAATACTTGATCAATTCATGGTCTCCAGACTCCGGAATTCTACCAGCCAAATACTGTTTATCTTCATGGAGGGTTTTGGCAGGTTTTCTCTCCTTAGGAAATGAGTTGGAAAATATCAGTGAGACTTCAAAGCAATGGCTCGAGGTTATCTTCTGATTTATGAAATGACTGTTTCCATCACTTATCAGAACACTGAGTCTTTCCTGTGGAATTGCAATCCTAGTATGTAAATAGGCTCGGGTGATTGCTGGTTACCATATTCATTGTAAGAAACACCTCTACTGAAAGGTCAATACCAAAATGATAGAAGTCTAAAAAGCTGTGTGAGGTACAGGAGGACGTTTGGTGAATTGGGAAACACAGTCTTGTATTCCTTAATTTGGGCTCAGTGTTATACTTTTCCAAATTAGGGCATTACTCTCTCTACAGAGTTTCTGTTGATTTTCCCCACTTCTGATTTCCCTCATTCTCAATAACTGAGAGTCAAGGGCAGTAGATCTCATTCTGATTATGCCTGTTTTGTTATCTGAGCTTGCACAAGTTACAAAACCTTTGTAGTCCTTAGTTTTCCCACCTCTTAGGTAAGAATCATAGTGCAGAAAACCTCAGAGTAATATAAGTAAATAAATAAATAAATAAATAAATAAATAAATGAATAAGTATAAAATAAAATAAAATAAAATAAAATAAAATAAAATAAAATAAAAGTCTAGATGCTGCCCCCAGAGATTCTGATGCAGGAGATCTTGGTGAGATAAATAAATATATTTCTATATTTTTAGAGAGGTCTCTGGATGATTTTGTTCATGAGCTCATTGTAGGCACACTGGACTATCTCATATCTAATATTACATAATATCTGAGGACTTTTAAAGACCTACAAATATGAAATCTTTTGTATAGTAATAGAAAAATTTGACATGAAATAATTTCCACTACTCATGGTTCCCAATCCTTCAAATGGCAACTTGTGAATCATTGTGTACATTCTTGGTAACATTAAATAGCCACTCATTTCAGTGGGTACAGAGAAATGAAAGAACAGAGGGGGAAAAAATCAAATCAATTCAACCTGACTTTGTAATTGCACAGGTGTCTCCAGGCAGAACGCACTTTTGCTTTTTCCTCAGTTGTGTGGTTATGTAAATACACCAAGTCAGGTCATTGAGGGAAGTTGGTACAAAGGGAATATCTACTCACTCAAATGTGGATAGCGGAAAGGAAACCCAAAATCAAGGCTCTGAAGAAAGAGGGGAGAGAACCGTTACCAGCATCTAGAGATTGGGGTTACTCAGAGTTGTGGCCTTTAGTACGGGGACACAGCCAGTCTGCAGCAACCGGCAGTGAGAAAGTCAGGGTGCTGAATCCCTGGCCTCAATTTCCTCCCTTCTTCCATTGTGTTGTTGATGTGTACTGCCTCTCATTAGCTCTTCCCACACAGGGGAGGAGAGGCAAGGAAGATGGAAGGCATACATAAAGTTACAGAGTAAAATGTAAAATGATTTGGAGGTGATGAATCTGCACAAAGACTTAGCTCTTCCTCAGTGATTTCAAACCTCCATGATTTGAACATCAGAATCTTCTTTTTAAAATCTCGCTTCTTATGTATTCACACAGATGCTTCCTGTTCAGCATCATAACCCAGCTCAGATGTCTTCTGTTCTGTAAAGTTGTCCTTGGCCCTTGCCCACATGCAGTAGCAAGCCCCTCTGTGTGCTAAGAACCAACCGGAATAAGTTTCCCTTCACATCATGTTTTAGTCCTATACTGAAATTATTATTGAATCTCTCATATTTTGAATAATCGATGTCAAAGTGCCCTTGAAGTTTTTGTAAAACAAATGGAGGAGTCTGATAGAACAGACTGCTTTTTGGGTTTCATTGACACATGACATCCATGGCTGACTCGCTCTTTCTGTTCCTGTTAATATGCCCACCTGAGAAATCACAGACCACAGGTATATTGCTCAGCAAGCAGAGAAAACTAGATGAGCTTTGCGGAACAGCCTTTCTGGCCGGGCTTCTAGCTCTGACATCCTGACAATACCCGTCCTCACTATACAGGTGGGTTAGTCAGAGAAGATCGAATAATTCTATGAAGTGGTTATAACCCCTTGGTCATCTCTGGCCTACCATCATTTTTTCTAATCTCCAAGACATCTAATCTCCATGTCACTGAATTATTTGAAATATGACAATTCTATGTGCACAGAGTTTGGTTTTCTCTCCATATAGAACATTTCACTTATAGGTTCCCGTGGGTAAATCTGATCACTTACATTGAACTTGGAAGGCCCCCAACTAAGTAATACTGAAAAACCGTTTCTTAGAAAGCTGGTTTTTGATAAACATATTTGTTTATGTGGATTATTTTGAACATTTATTTCAGATACCTTTGAATGACTGCAAATACAGACTACAATTAAGTAAGACCTTACATTTAAAGGCCTTACAATAATATCTGTTATAGAAAACTCTCAATAAAAAAGTTACGTATGCCGTTAATGACAGCAGCTTACATATGTAAAACTTATTCCTGCGAAGTGGGTATTAGTAGGATTCCCTTATTATAAAGAGAAAATTAAGACTGAATAGTTACTTGACTTTCTTCACCAAGAGACAAGCAACAAATCTCACATTCAAATTCAGCTTTTCCGATTTCCAAATCGGGTGACATTTCACTATATAGTTTCTTTCTATGGCAACCAGTTTGTATCCCTCTGTGCACTTACTTTGTCATAGTATCACCTTTTATTTTCTCACACCTGTGAGTTCACGATGCCCCAAATATGAAACCAATCCCTTTTCAGCCTAGGGAGCTTTGAGAAACCCTAGGTAAGGGCTTGGTATGCTGTTGTGACAAACCAGGTTATCTTCTTAACTGGACCCCTACCTCTGGGTGCAAAGCTCCTGAATTCTCTTGACACGTTACTACCCTTCTGGGTTCACGTCTTAATTCTATTTCTTCTGAACTTGGAGTCTTGCTTGTTATTGCCATCTGTTATAGGTTGAACTAGGTCCTCCAAAAATGAGCCTTAATCCAATATCAATGGGTGTCCCTATAAGAAGCGGAAATTGGCATTCACAAAGGGACACCAGGATACGCACGCACAGAGGAAACGCCATGTAAAGACACATCGAGAAGGTGACCATCTGCAAACCAAGGAGAGAAGCCTCTAAAAGAACAAGAACAAAAACCCAAACCAAACGAAACAGAACAAAACACCCTACTGACACCTTGCTCTTGGACTTCTGGCCTCTAGAACTATGAGAAAATTAATTTGTGTTGTTCAAGCCACCCAGCTTGTGGTATTTTGTTAAGGTAACCCCAACAGACAAAAAGACTCCATTGTCTTGAGGAGTCATGATTTGAGCTGACACATGTTTTCTGGGTTAGTCTTCCTGCTCCCTGCATAGTCTGCATAGTTGGACCACAGAAGCTCCCTAGCTGCATGCTCCCAATTGTATTTTTTACCCCTCTGGCTTTAGTCTGACTTACTAGAACTTCCTGGTGTGGCAAACCTACCTGTCGCTTCTGACAGCCGCTGTGGTTTTCACTATACTATTGTCAGCAGATGCGATGGTGGGACTTTGCCTGCCCTTTGATGAGAGATGTGAGCAATTCCCCAGCTTCCACCATTTGCACTGCCAGCCTCCCTGAACTCCTCCTGAATTCTGAACAAGCTCTGCTGTTTTGCACCTCTAGACTGACTCAGTACCTCCCGCCCTCGGGGTGAATTTCTGTCCACTCCCACCTCCCCTTTGCCTGGCTAATTCCTACCAATCCTTCAGCTCTCCACTTAGAAATAACTTCCTTGAGAAGCTTTTTCTTATGCCACAAGACTGAGTTAGCCCACACATCCTCGTCTACCACCCAACATGTATATCTCATTATATTGTAGCTCAGAGGTTCTCAAACTTCAGTGTGCATCAGAGTCAAACATCGGGCTTGTTAAAACAAACACTGCTGGGCTCCAACTCAGAGTTTCTGGTTGAATAGATTTGGGATGAGTTCAATGATTTGCATTTTTAACAAGGTCCCTGGTGGTACTGAGACCACCCTTTCAGAACGACTGCTACAGATAAATAGCCTGTTTCCTTCCATGCCCCCCCCCCATTTTACCACCAAGAAATTGCACTCTCTTTAAGTGTAAGGATTTTGTCTTTCCAATCACTGTGTGCCCAGGATTTTGGACAGAGCCAGAAGCATGATGGATACTCAAAAAATAATTGTTTAATATACAGATGAATGAACACGGGGATTCTTTACATCAAAGGAATACTTTTTAGAGTAAGATTTTGTACCAAGGATATTTAAGAAATATACAAATAAGAGAATCAGCACTCTTTCATAAAGGCTAAGTGCCTAGAGCCATAATGTTGTTTATACTGGTTGATACATACACAAAACTGTTTTATTGAAAATTTGACTAGCGTTATTTTGCCTCGGGGAAATGTTGTAAAATGTATAGCTGGAAAAGGAAAATGTAAAATAAGATGTGAAAGTGAAGCATTAGGAAAACTGGTCATTAATGAACACAGAAGGAAGCCAGAAAGCAAATACAAAATAGAGGAGCCTCCAAGACCCAGGACTCCTCCACTGGCAAAACTTCATATCACAAATCAGAGTCTAGAAGACGGAAGAAATAAAACCTGAAGGTACTGGCTTAAACTGACTCGGAAGACATTGTACAAGGAAGCAGACACAGCTGCACTCCCTTCTGGCTCAGTTGCTTTACAAGAGTAATTTTACTGAAGTTTTAATGTGCCCTGCAGCCCCCAAGCCTCCCTCCCAACCTCCATTTCATGGTCCCATCCACCCATTATGGCAGAGAGCACCGTGCAGGGACCCAGTGGGCCGCACGGCACTGATTCGGCTGCAGCAGCTACATAAATATTAGTGCTCTGGGGCCACTAAGAAAGAAGCAGTAGTAGTGATTTGCCAGCTCCACAACCCTCTTTCCAATATTTGTCTTTGACTTTTATAAAACAGCAAGACAATCAGGTAAAGAGGCCCCATTTTGCGGACTAGCCAGCTCACCAGCACTTTATGTTTCTATAGACTCAAAAGCGCGAGGCAACATCACTTCTTGAACATCGAATGGGGTGAAAAAAGTCTCATGACCCAATTTTATCTTTAGCCATCCAGGAAGAGGTGAGCTCTCAGATTCATGTCGCTGGCAAAACATTCTTTCTACATGCTAGTTTTCAGTGTCTAGAAATCTAATCCAGCCTTCACGTTGGTATCACACTAGTATCAGTCGAATATAGACATCATGTATCAGCACTTTCCTCTTTGACATTCTTCAGTGCACCCCTTTGTCTGTAGCTAGGGTACTGATTGGTCTCAGCTCTTCAAGGCCATTCTTGGCTTACGCATTCAGCAGAGTAATTATTAGTAACATCTCTCTTTTTCTTTCAAAAGTGTTCTGGTTTAGATTACATATAATCACAGGGTACCTGGATGTCTCAGTCAGTTAAGCATCTGACTTCAGCTCAGGTCATGATCTTAATGGTTCGTGAGTTCGAGTCCTGCATCGGGCTCTGTGTTGACAGTATGGAGCCTGTCTGGGATTCTCTCTCTCTCTCTCTCTGCCCCTCCCCCACTCAATCTCTCTCTCTGTCTCTCAAAACTAAATAAACAAACTTTAAAAAAAAGATTATATATAATCACTCTGTCAATAGCATCACATATGAAGCTTTTTATGATCTGGTTCCACCTTAATACCTGTTGTCATTTTATGCCTTCTCCCCACCCCCGCCACCAGCCATACCTGATTATTTTCTCTATACCTTTGCACATGCAGTTCCCTCTGCCTGGATTGTCCTCTCCATCACCACTCAACTAAACCATCCCCTTATTAAATACCTACTCATTCCCCAGGTTGTACTTCAAAAGCCTCACAACGTTTTCTCTGACACCAGTACTCCTTTTCAGGGCTCCTATCGCATTGCAAACGTATGTTCCTTATAGCACTGGATAGCTTATTTGTAAATGTCTACACATCAATCTATATCCCAGCGATAAATCATTCTCAAGGATAGTAGTTATGTCTTTTCATCTTGACATGGTATCAATGTTTAATGAACAAATGAATACTGCCATGACCTAAGGGAAGTCAGAATTAGTTTGGAAGCAATATCCACTTTGAGAGTTCTCCAAATCCCCCTTTTTGGTCTGAGTACCTAAATTAACATGAAGCAACGCAGGCACAGCAGGGATCTGTTTAAAGCCATCTTCAGGGGCACCTGGGTGGCTCAGTGGGTTAAACATCGACTCTTGGTTTCAGCTCATGGTCTCATGATTCATGGGTTCGAGCCCCTCTTCGGACCTTCCACTGATGGTGTCAAAACTGATTGGGATTCTCTTTCTCTCTCCTTCTCTCTTCCCCTTCTCTGCCTCTCTCTCTCAAAATAAATAAATAAACTTAAAAAAAAATAAAAGCATCTTCATATCTACCTTTCTTGTTGGGGAATAACATATCCTTCCTAACTGGAGAAAGCCTGGATGATGGCTTCCTTGCATGGTCTTTGAAACTCAGGATCTTTCTTACTGCCTCAGTCAGCTAATTTAACCTTATCAGGAACTTTGTCAGTACTCTGGTGAGCCTAGCTTTGTCTGTCTCCTACAAATAACCAACCAGAAATTCCTCCTAAGTGTTGGTAATAACTCTTTGAGCAGCCTTTCTCTTGCTCTGCAAGTTGGATGTGCTGCATTAGCCTTGGGCTGTGAGTACACCGCACATTGTCAGCAGATCTCATGAACTGCAGTCCAATTTTGAACGTAAGAGTCCTGATACTTCTGGGAAGCAGTGTTGCATGAAGACAGATCGAATACTAGGAGGGGTGCTCTAAAATGGATTGATTTGGGGTATTTGATTTCTCTCCCAAGTTCTTTAGTTCCAAGTGTGTTCTACAAAATCTAACATAGGATGAAAGGCTGGAGATCAACATGAGCATCTTGCCTTTCTCAGCCTTTAGCACGTGGAATGCCCACACCTCGTATATTTTCTGTCAGAGAATGCTTCAATGTCCAGTTTCTCAAGCTGTCTCATTGCTTTCGGATACCACTGACTATGTTCAAAGCAAAGTTTGCAGAAAGTCTGGGATGATTTCAGTGAAGGAGACTCAGTCCCAAAGGTTAATGGGGCTGTCACTGTGTGAAGAGTAATGCTTTTCAATGGTGACAAAGCGATACTCAACAGCTTTCAAGCCAGCTCATCCATCATCGCTTTGGATTGTGTTTTGCTACTGATGTAGAGTTTAATATAGAGCTGTCCACAAAGCATCATGATTCCTTCTCCCACGCTGACCCCAGCGGTACGTGTCAGGCAACATCTGGGTCCCGCAGCTGTGAGGCCTTCGAGAGCCTGTGCATACGCCTCTTTACAGGGGTAATTTGCTGAACAACACATGTGCTCATCAGAAGAATGCACTTTGACCCTACAGGCACTGGTCCTAGTGTGATGGGTCCTATAAAATATTTAATCATATATTTTATGATTTTAATCAAAGGAAGCATAGCATTGACATTTCAGTAAGCAAATGAAGGAACAAAGCAAGACTTGGCCCCGGACATTAGTACTCACACCCAAATGGAAAACAAACTTATTAACAAAAGGCCTTTCCAAAACAAACCTAAGTCATTATGTGTCAAGACAAACTACAGTTGTTCTAGTAACAACTCCATGGAAGGACAGAAGAGGTGTTCCAGCCAAAAAAAAAAAAAATGGGCTAAGTGATTTTCATAGCATTTTTCCAATGGTCTTGTGTTTGAAATGGGTATTTAAAAGCATTCTTTTGTAGTTCTGTCAGTAGTAACCAACAAATCATCCTTACCTAGAAAACTACAGACGCATTCAAAATGCGTGAAAAAGGAAAGAGCTACCATTGGAAGCGACCATTGTAAACGATAGATCTTTGGCACCCAGCTATGATGGCCACTGGCAATGGTTCCCCTTTGTGCTTTTGCTTTCTCTGCTTTTGGGACTCTCTCTCTCCCTCTCTCTCTCTGCCCCTTCCCCACTCACATGTTCTTTCTCTCTCTCTCTCTCAAAATAAATAATCTTTAAAACAAATTCATGGCTTTACCTGACCAGCACCCAGCCACACCCCCTTCTGAATTGTTCACATCCAACTACATGATGGTCTTCCTATGATTAATGATATGGAATGCCAATGAAAAAGAATGCTTACCTGGTATTTCCAGATTCTCTTGACTTGCTAAAATAATTTGTTCTACTTATATGTCATTCAAAATTATTTGCTTTTTTTTTTTTTTTTTTTTTTTGGCCTCACAGAAGTTTTTCCTCAGCTTCTTTACATATGTTCTTCAGGTATTTTTTCTTAGTAACAAAGCAATAAAAATAAGTTCTGTTTTATTAAAAACCCAGGGCATATTGGCATTTCATTCTATTATTCTGAGGTCCATTATTACACTCTTTACTATTTACTTTTCAAAACATAATTGAATGTACACTTACCATGTAATGTAAACACAATTATTTTTCTCATTTGGGAAATACATTTTAAGTAAATATGAACAACATACAAACTATATTTTGATAAGAGCCAGAATTAAATCACTACGAATTCCAAATGCATGTTCTATTTTTGTTTTCAATCTTTGTATTTTGCTTGTCTTTCTGATTAACCATGTTTTCCTTTTTCTTTATTGCATAGTTTTAGAATTTTAATGTGTCTGAATTGCTTGTCACAATGAAATCTTCATTTCCCCACAGCATTTAACTCATTCTTGCTAAAAGCTTAATTTATTTTTTTAATTTTTTAATGTTTATTTATGTTGAGACAGAGAGAGACTGTGAGCAGGGGAGGGACAGAGAGAGAGGGAGACACAGAATCCCAGGCTCCAGGCTCTGAGCTGTCAGCACAGAACCCGACATGGGGCTTGAACTCATGGACTGTGAGATCATGACCTGAGCCGAAGTTGGCCTCTCAACCGGCCCTAAAAGTTTAGTGTAGATGGTTTGTTTTCAAATTGTTCTCACTGCTTCCAAGGGTAGGCTTCACCACATCCTGTATGCTAAGATTTGCAAATATCAGCTGCCCCAGGCACAAAGTTGCACTTCAACTTAAATCACCTCCCTCAAACTTTCCCTTATCCCAACTTTGGATGTCCTCGGGTCATGAACGATTTTAATTTTCTACAAGATCATCAAAATTTTGTAGAAAGGTACTTTGTTTTGCACACTACTAATCCTCTAAATTATGCCTATGATTCTAATTTTCTTCTCGTGTTTTAAGGTTTTCATATGAATATTTCACAAACTGTCTGCCCAATTATAAGTCACTCAAGATTTTTAAAAGGCCAAGGGGCCCATGACGGGCAAATATTAAGCCTCTTAAAGTGAAAATGTGAAGCCTAGAGAAAAATACAGACTGACTTTCTGCACAATGAGCTCAGCAAAGCTCATGCGATTCACACATGAGATTTTCTGTGGAACCATAAATTAATGGGACTGAAGTGATGACGATGCAGGAATACAAGGAATGTGTTCTGTGCCATGTTAAGGCAACTCCCACACACTTGTGCTCAATGGCACAGTAACACACACACACACACACACACACACACACACACCCCTAATTATGAATCATGTCAGCAAAAGCTGTCATGTTTTCAATTTAAATCCAGAGAGAGAAAAAATATTCACTTCTACCCCGAATCTGGAAGATGAGGGGGACTATTTTGGGGGAGGGAGGGTGGGCTTAGTCCAAGGTGAGGCTAAACAAAAGGGAGACTTGAAAGAAAGCTGGAGAGCACTGCCTGCACCAGGGGAGGAAAAGGCAGGAGATACCAGAGGCACTTAGGACACACTTGGCTTACTTCGCAGCTTTGCCAGGAACACAGGTGGCTCTAGTGCTCTAAAAAAAACGGCTGCTTCATCACAGGAGAGCTATAGTTTGGCC
Organism: Panthera leo; assembly: GCF_018350215.1. Classification (NCBI taxonomy): domain Eukaryota; kingdom Metazoa; phylum Chordata; class Mammalia; order Carnivora; family Felidae; genus Panthera; species Panthera leo. The sequence goes on from NC_056685.1 coordinate 112,671,756, forward strand.
TGTTAGGATTTCGTTTGGCTTATTGGCTCTATGCATTGGCAGGTGTGAATGGCAAAATCCAGTTATTTCAACTATTTCACAACTAACATTGGAATAATTATCTATCAATTAGTAAGCATGTACACTTACTTTTTACAATACTATTGCAGACAACAGGATCCTGTGTAGGTAGAGGAAAGTGAAATATAAGTGATGCTCACTGGGTGTTGTATGTAAGTGATGAATCGCTAAATTCTGCTCCTGAAACTACTGTTACATTTTATGTTAACTAATTGGAATTTAAAACCTTGAATAAAACCTTGAAAGAGAGAAAGAAAGAAAGAAGAAGAAAGAAAGAAAGAGGAAGAAAGAAAGAAAGAGAAGGAGAGAGGGAGGGAGGAAGGGAAAGACCGACAGAAAGAAAGAGAAAGAAAGAGGAAGAAAGAGGAAGAAAGAAAGAAGGAGGAAGAAAGAATGAACAAAAGAAAGAACGAAAGAACAAAAGAATGAAAGAAAGAAGAAAGAGAAAGAAAGAAAGAAAGAAAGAAAGAAAGAAGAAAGAAAGAGAAAGAAAGAGAAGAAAGAAAGAAAGAAAGAAAGAAAGAAAGAAAGAAAGAAAGAAAAAGTTAGTCAGTTAGTTAGTTATCTCGGTGCACCCAGCAAGCACCTTTCCCTTTTCTGTGCATCACTCCCATGGAGATGTAGCTAAGTGCAGTTCTGAATGTTTCTCCTCCATTTGTCTCCCTGTGTCCAAAGGACAAGGGTCTCCATCTCCACAGAAAACAAAATGTACGCCAGGCAGGTTTAAGACTAAGCAAATGCTATGTAGATAGGTTAAGATACAAAAGGAGAAAACTCCCTTCCCTTCCCTTCCTCCTTCCCTTCCTCCTTCCCTTCCTCCTTCCCTTCCTCCTTCCCTTCCTCCTTCCCTTCCTCCTTCCCTTCCCTTCCCTTCCCTTCCCTTCCCTTCCCTTCCCTTCCCTTTCCTTTCCTTTCCTCTTCAAGGAGTTTAAGTACAGAGAGAGAGAACTGGAAATAAACATGACTCTAAAATTTGTATTATTATGACGCATCTATTTTTTAGGCAGGAAAGTATTAAACTAAGGAATTGCTCAGATGACCAAGTCAGGAGCAAATACACCTGGCACAGGGAAGCATGAAAACAAAATGCCGGTCTTGAAGAGAAAAATTGCAATGGATTAATTTCTGCTGGGGTTCAACATGCTACGCCATAGCAAACAAATAAGAATCGTGCTGGGTCTTGATTTGTCAGATTCCTTTAATTTACTAAGACTGCATATTAAACAAAATTGTTAGCAGCTGGTTGTCTACAAAAACCTAGCTAAGCTCCTGGGAGCTATTGTATAGCTGTTTTCTTAAACCTGTCCCAGTGTGCACCAAATTGATGTTGGAATGAAAAAGATAACTCTACCCAAAGTGCCTTATTTCAGCCATTCAAATTCATCTTCAGAAACCCAGGGGACATTTTCCCTGAACACTATATTCTGCATTGCTGAAAACAAGGAAGGTCTCCTCCCCAAACTTCAGTGTGCTCCCTTCACTCTGGTAGAATTTTTCGTGAAGTCCTTGGACTGTGCCCACCATATCCTCGGCCATGCTTGCTCACGGAAGATCACAGCAAACCACTTGTGTAATCCCAGGCTTAGGGCTTGAATCTGTTCTCCTTCCTGAAGCCTCTCAGCTTTCTCAAACTGCCTGTGATCCAGATTCCCTATGTGCAATGTCTGAAGGGCAATTCGATGGCTTGCGACTAGGAGTAAAAGGGAATTTTTCTTAAAACAACCAAACAAATCACAACGGCAAATGAAGTCACAGTCTCAAGATGAAGCAATAAATATTGGGGGAAATCTACCACCTGAAATATGTTTTAAGAATTAGACAAAAATTTGGATTTTTTTTTTCCTTTCAGGAAGAGATCTTCCTTCCTGCTAATAAAATTGATTTGTTGTAAAATTTTGATCCAGCTTGGCCCTACCTTTTTACCCAATTAGATAGATGACTTAGGGAAAAATCAAGGTTCAGTCCCAACTTTTCCCATTCGGCCCCTTTCATTTTCTGATAATATTAGATAATTAATGAATTGTGTGTTGTAATGCTTTGTCACCTCAAGAGCATTTGGGAAAAATGCTTCTGGTGCCTACTGAGTAATGGCCTAAATGAAAGACCATACTCAAAAGAATGCTTTATCTCCACGCATAAAACACATTGAATATTTATGATTTTAATTGCTATGCACCATGTGCATACTCGTTTGTACAATTACATACATCTTTAAAGGGCAAGGGGGAAGGATGATTTTATGACTATAATTCACAATGAGGAAGTCACTGAAAATTTCTATTAATTCAAGATAAAAATTTATTTAAAAATTCTTTGGGGAAAAAAAAAACCCTTAGGAATCTCTATAGGGTAACAGGCATTTCTGCGTGTTTGTGAAAAAACTAAACGCTAGAGTACATTGCTCTTGGATAAAAAGGTAATATTGACTCTTCTTAGACTTCCTGCCTGTTTGCTAAATGGATACTTCAGAACTGGGAGATAAAGTTCTATTTCTGTTGTTTACAAAAAACACATGCTAATGTAACAGTGTATGAGTAGTTAAAGGAAAAATGCCAAACACGCCGTGACATCCAAAATGCATTTGGCTGTTTGCTTTTACTATACGATACTTTCTCTCTCCAGCTCACCCCCTCCAAGACCAAGGATTTTTTCGAGTGAAGCTAAAAATAGCCAGCCAAGCCTAACAACTGGTTTCTGATTGGCTCAGAGCAAAGGCCACTCAGCCAATGAGAGTTTCTGGGAACAAAAGCAATTCTTTTGTGTGTGAGATGCTCAACCCACGTCAAAACAGCTTCAGGCTGTAGAAATGATTTTGGTTGAGATTTAACAAGGTAATAATGCATTTCAGCCCTCTGAAAGGTTTGAAGCAGAACAAAGGGGGTAGTGAAATCTACAAAACAAATGGAGCGCTTAGGCTTTCAGGGGATGAATCATCCGGGTGCCTGAGCTACACACATTTGCAAACCCAGAAAAGCAATAGCGCTAGGATTTTTTTTTTCTTTCCTCTTGAGATTTTAACTTTTTTTTGCAACCGTTTTCCCTTCCCCAGAAAAAAGCAATCAAAGATGTATTCTGACTGTGAACACGTTTATTATGCTGATTTGCCGATAAATAGAAAGCAACTCGTCCACGATTCCTTTAAATCACGCAAAGAGAAAACAAAGACTTATGTGCCTTGGAGAGTAGATAATAAACTCCCAAAACTTTAGACTCTGGTTTCTGGGCACCAAAAACAGCCCGCGTTCTCAAAGTAATGGCAATTCCTAATTAATGCTCTGAAAGCTCTCAAGATAAGCAAAATAAAAGGGGACTAGTTAGCAGGCAAAGGCATTGGATTCTGGGAGGTTTTGGCCACCTTCAAGACCTTATGCCTGTAGGGGTCGCTGTTACACAGCTAACGAACCTCTTTAGAGCATCTCTCCCCCTTTAATCTTAAAAGAAAGGAGAAACCGGGCTTGGTAGGTGCCTTTCAGGTAGGACAAAAGGGAGTGGGGAGGCAGTGTTTGAAACCCTTAAGCAGGGTTTATGGTCATCAGTGTGAAACAAAGCATCCCTTAACAATACAGATTACTTCACATGCAACTGAAATGCTGTATAGAAAATGTTGCTACAGTAACCACTGGAAATGTTACATAACACATAAGAGCTCATAAGCCATTTCATGGCTTTAAACTGGCTTTATTGAAAGGATAATTCAAAGATGGCGAGATGCTTGATAGGCTCCAAGTTTTTAGGAAAGGCATGAGGGCATACACTTTAACCTCTTACATAAGGAACCTCTACAGGTTACCAAGCCCAGAATACTGTTGGCAAGGAAACACAAATAACAGATAATTATCTACATGTTCTCTTCCCAGAAAACTACAGGTTCACACTTTTTTGTCTCCAATATACCTTTTATGATAAACAATTAGTGAAGGAAACTTTAAACGTTTTTCTTGGTGTGACATAAAAGACTAAGAAAATCGAACATCTCAGTAAAATGGAATCATATTTTTATTGTGTGATAAGGTGTAATCAAGGAGCAATATTTCCTAAGAGTTACCTCTTTAAGGAAACACATAGTCTGTCTATGGTGAAATACTACATGTGCTAATTATTGGTCCCAACTGCCTTTAGGAGTTTGTAATAGATCTTTTGCCATCAAACAAGGATGGGGAGGGGGGAGGTTGCTGAGAGGAGTATCCTATTCACTTAAGAATACAAAAGCTGGGGTGATTATACACCATTTTCTTCTCCTTTTCTTCTCCTTTTCTTCTCTTTTCCTTTCCTTTCCTTTCCTTTCCTTTCCTTTCCTTTCCTTTCCTTCCCTTCCCTTCCCTTCCCTTCCCCCCTTTCTCCCTTTCTTTCTTTTGTATATGTGTATGTGTGTTCAGTTTATTATAGTCTCCTATGGAAAAAGAAAAAGAAAAAAAAATCTTATTAAGACATTATGACTAGAGAGAAGAATCTATATCCTGAAAAGCACAGCTATAACTAGAAGCTGTAGATAATAAATCTGAAGACCAGAGAATCACAGGCAGGGCCACAAAGTTAGCGGGTTTATATCCCTAAACAACTAAACCCCCGGAGGATTGTGTTTATGTAGTTTTCAACATGAAATGTCTGGGGGAAAATGTAAGTTCTGTTCTTGTGCAGTACTTTTGTGAGTTTTATAGTCTTAGCTTTATCATATCGGCCCAGAGCCAGTTAAAGGAATTCACCAGCAACTATGTAGCATGAGGGGATATACAGTGGGGTATACAGTGGTTCATGTAGAAGTAGGATGGGGCCATTGCAGTGAAAGAGGCCCTGAGCCATGAGACCCAGGTGCCTTATCTCCTGTTGCCCGTCAGCTGCTGAGTTGTTCAAACCCCAGCCCTGAAGGCTACCACTGTGTCACCTGCAGGGTGCTGGGTGAAGAAGAGAGGGGAGAAAGGAAAACAAAAATCCTCTCCCGTCTGGCAGCACAATTCTGAAGCTCGAGCCAAAAGCATGCAGGTGGTTACCCTCCTCACCTTTCTAGTAGCCATCACCAGACATCAGATCTGCTTTCTTTCCATATCTGGTCATCAGTAATAAAAGCCTCATATGAACATCTGCATAAAATGTAGGTTTTAAAAATATCATTATTTTTGTCCTGTTTGCCCCTTGTGTACCTGTCATTTTGTACCTCTGCTTTCCATTCCAGAGGGAAACAGATGCTGCCTCAGGGTCACCCCTTCCGGAGGGATGTGGTAAAGCAAGAAGCAGAACACTGGCTTTGCTTTCCAAGCCTACACGGATAATTCAGAAGAGGGTCATAGTGACTGTGGGTCTCAGAGCAGTGGATCTGGAGCCCCGGTCCCTGGATGAATGCTGGAGAGGCAGGATGACTCCAGAGTTCAACATTAGGCATTGGAAGCCCATCGAAGTCAAGCAGTACAGGGAGAGGTGACCACAGCAAGGTTCCCAGGCCTCCAAAAATTCCCACCTGAGAATGTTACGCAAGCATCTGAGAGCTTCCAGACCTCCTGGAGATCTCTTGGGTAAGTGACAAAGTCAGACGTGGCCATGTAAGCTGGGAGATGACAGTCTCTTCCCTGTTTTCAGGCAAATTTAAGCATCCCACTCTCTGGTGCCTTTTTGGAAAGGTTAGAGGATTTGTTGACAATACAGGGAAATTGGTCATTGGAGTTAAAAGTAGGTTAAGAAGAGTAATACCGGGGCACGTAAATGGCTCAATCAGGTGAGCATCCAACTCTTGATCTCAGCTCAGGTCATGATCTCATGTGGTGAGATCCAGCCCTGTGTCTGGCTCTGTGCTGGGTGGGAAGCCTGCTTAGGATTCTCCCTTCCTCTTCCTCTGCCCCTCCTCCATGTGTGGGCATGGGCTCTGTCTCTCAAAACTAATTAACTAACTAACTAACTAATATAAATATGCAAAAGCCATTTATTGCATATCTGAGATTTAAGTAATCTAAAAACCATACTTTACATTTCCAATAACTGTTATTCATTACTTCATTTGATCCTGAGGACAATCCTGATGGAGTTAGGTATTTATCATTTAGCATTAACTAAGCAAGCCATTCTCATTTTTATATAATCTTTCACAATGCTCTCTGGGATTTATCATTATTATAATCTCCATTTAATAAACACTTTAAAGGTTTATAAACACTAATTTGAAAGATTTGGCAGCCATCATTCAGGCTGTGTTTCTGATGCCAAAAAAAATTGATAATTGAGGTACTCTCCCGAGTAATTTTTTTTTTTCCAATCCTCCTCTTTACAGAATTACCTATATCACTCATGTTTTACTATTCAATTTGGAAATAGAGCCACAGTCTCTGGAAAGAGCACTGGCTTGGAAGTTAGATTTTGAGATTAACCATTATGTAAGTACTTAGGATTTAGTTAGTTATAGGTACCAGGGAGAAATTGGTCATAGCTAGAAAGCTAGGAGATCAAGTTCAAAGGATATAAAAAACAAGAAACCATAGTCATGCACTTATGGAGAGGTCTGGTCACCAACACCAGAAGTCTAGTAATTCTACAATTAATAGAGTTACTTCTCTCCAATTAGTAGAATTACTTCTACAAAACCGTGGAAGTAAATCTACAAAAAAAGTCTATAATTATGACCTTATGAATAGACAAAATATCTAGATCCTGAAAAGCATAGCTAGAACTGGAAGTTATATGGAATAAAGGTGAAGTCCAAAGAATTACAGGTAGGCCCAAAACGTTAGCCAGAAATCCTGGTTACAGATAGTGTAATTAGTTAGGAATCCATACCTCAAAAGGGAATCGAGGCATCAATATTGGAGAAGGAGTCAGTATTTAGGAGAGGATCATTTCTTAGGAACTAGAGCAAATAGCTAAGGATTCTGAGTTCTATATTAGGAATTATAAGTGAGTGGCTCTCTGGCTATTGTTCTTTCACATTTGTCAGCTACTAGGCGTCAGCAGTGGATAAGAGCACCCTTTTCTGTGAAGCCCATAAAGTAGCTGAGAATCGTTCTCAGTAGTGCCCCAAGAAACTCCACATAATCTATTGGAATTATAATTTGGGGTCTATATCAAACAAACAAGTTAATAGCCTTTTGGAGAATGAAAATTATGGTTCTACAGGGTAGGGTGACCATATATCCCAGATTTCCCAGAATGGTCCTGATTTACATCTCTGGCTGTAGCACAGTTATTAATAGCACCCCATTTACTCTCAAAAGTGTTCCAGTATATACTATAAATTATTCAGTCTCTCTATTTATGGGTCAAATAGCTTGGCATCCAAACCCTACTTCGAACTGGCCATGTAATCTTAAGGCTGTATAAAACCTGTTAGTCAAGTCAGTGAAGAAAACAGACACCCTGAGTGGTTGCTACCATGGAGAGAGTACTCATTTTATGCCTGTCTATGAGTTCTGATCGACACTGGGCTCAGATTTCCTTCTAAGAGAAATGAATACCTACATCCAAAACTAAAATTGAGTGAGTAGTGACATAAGAGGGACTCAGTGTGCTTTGTGTCCTTAGGACCAGAGGCTCTGAGATGTGGTAAAAATATTTTATCTAGTATTGCTGGATAAATTTCAAGTGATATTACTATTAGATTTGTTCTTGGATTCATTCTCTGAACAGTCACAGAATGCCTATGATAAAGTGCCTATGCCACTCCTGGTTTCCTATTCCCAAGGCAGACATCACCAACTGATCATGGAACTCTTTCCCACTCAGAATAGGCTCAACATCTGAATCTTCCTCAAGTGCTCCTGGCAGCCACACCAGTTAAATAGAATTAATACTAGAGCCGAAACCGATATTCTATCCATCCTTGGCCTCCCATATGTCAGATACTGTACTAGAAGGTGGAAATGCAGAGAAGCATAAGAAACTATCACTGCTTTGGAGAGGCTTTCCATCTACTGGAGAAGACAAACACCTCAATCATTCACTGCAGTGGTAGAAGGACTCAGGGAGCTTGTACAACCGATATCAACCATACCATTGTCAACTGACAAAAGACCTATGTAAAAAATACTAGAAGAATTGTGATGAAACTCTTGAGGCAGTCCAAGGAAAGACTGATTTGCACTTAGAAGCTATTTAAATTGGAACTCGAAGGATAACTAGGAATAATCAGACTAAGAAGAGGTAAGGGTATTCAAAGCAGAAGAAACAATAGCAGGTTCAAAGCCATTGTAAAACAGAGTGAGTGGGAGTAGAATGGCAGAGACTGGGGGTGGGGGAAGTGTACAGAAGGGTTTCATTTTAACGGATTAGTGAAAAAACACAAATTAGAGCTATGTCCACATTGAAAACAACCGGGTAGGAATTAAAATATTCATCGATTAATCAAAAATCCTGCCTACACATGAAACTATTCTGATGGAATCTTTTTTTAAATGAATTAAACAGTAAAGAATTCATTAAATCAGTCTCCCCCACCCCCCCCTGCATTTTGGCTTAATGCAGCCAAAGATGCAGATTTCATTATTTCTTGTTCAGTCTTTTGCTTCTTTCTTCTCAAACTCCCATGAAAAATAAAGAACAGACGGCCCTGTCTTTCCTAATACATTAGTCGGGTTTTTATATTTATTTGTTTTTCATCCTAAGGCCATGCCAACTTTAGCTGCTGTATCTGCATTAAAATCTAAAGCTTGTATTTGCTGAGGACAAAGCAAAAAACTGGTATGGTATTTTAGCATATAGAAGGTTCATTTCATGATTTCTAAGGTATTCATGGAGATGCACCTTGTAAATATTCATACCCACAAACCCACAGGACCTCCAGATCAATCTTCAGACTATTTTACTGGGTTCCATTTTTTGGAGTTATCTGTAGTTGTGCCTAGCTTTCCTGGTAAAATTTATTTAGCTGTGTAGACTGGATCTGCAGTGATTTTAATCCCCATTTGTCATAACATGTATCTATACATCTTATTTAGCTAGCTTTGGGTTCTAAGCTACCCATTCTTCTACCATGAGAATTATCTTCCAGAGCCCTTGGAAAAGCTCTCTTCATTTCCAATATCCCAAGTTCCATTCCAAGTACCCTGGGGTTTCCTCCCTGATATCTAAAAATAGTGTCCTCTTAAGAAATTTTTAAACTTTTGTAGATCATAATCATCCTGAAATAATTAGGCGTATGCCTCTAAGGGGACTATTCATTATTCTGGGTTCGTATTTTTAACCTAAGTTTTGTTGAGACAAAAATATGTTCGAATCTATCTATACGTGTTTGAATCTATCTATACATGTTTGTAAATTGAAAGGTAGTTCTTCTCAAGATGAATATTAAAAACAAATCAGTGTGTTTTTTTTTTTTTTTTCAGGCAAAGGGTTTTTTTTTTCCTTCTCCAGCTCTAGTTCTCTGATGGTTATAACTGATATGAAAACCTCAAAATATTTTGGGTTTGGTTCAGATTAGCATCTGTGACTTTGAATGTTATTCCAAACTCTTGAGTCCATAAATTAAAAATGTATGAGCAAATGGCTCATGCCAGATTTTCGCTCTCAGATACAATCAGCTCCAGCAACAAAGCATGTGAATGACAAATGCAATATAAATTTTATCTGACCTACAGGCAATCTCCTGCTTGTGAGCAGGTTCTTTTCCAAGAGCTTATCTGTAAGTTGCTTAGAACCCCAAATCAATTACTCATTGAAACAGTGCTACACTGTGGTGGGGAACCTAGGCCAGCCCATCAGAGCCGGGCATGGAATGCCAAGACCCCTAACTACCTTTTGTGTAATGGACTGAGTTGGAGAACAAAACCAGTGTAGTTGATTATTCAACTCTGTATGTATGGATTAATTTAGCAACCTACTCAGAGACAGGCAGCACTTTTTTTTTTCTGTAACATTTATTTATTTTTGAGAGAAAGAAGCAGGGAAGGGCAGAGAGAGGGTGACAGAGGATCTGAAGCAGGCTCTGCATCGGCAGCACAGAGGCCGATGCAGGACTTAAGCTCAAGAATGGTGAGATCATGACCTGAGCCAAAACGGAGAGTTGGCCACCTAACTTACTGAGCCACCTAGGTGTCCTGCCAGGCAGTACTTTTATACAGAGTTTATGAGGACCAGGAGGTTAAGTCATTTGCACATAGCATTCAGCTCATAGAGGCAGAATTTGAATCCAGGCGTACTGGCTCCAGAAAGGGCTGGAGAGAGGGGTGGGGAGGGGTGAGAAGGGAAGGTAATAGGAATGAGGAACTGAGAACAGCTAGCTGTGCAGGTGTTCATGTTAATCTTTAACAGGGTGCAGTTTCACCTCCATTTCTTCCTGCTATTCCTAATTCCTTTGTAATCTTCTCTACTATTTCCTGTTCTCAGAACTTCATTTATTCTTTCTTCCTTTCCTTTTCCTTCTTACACCACTGTAGGTTCTTCTGTTAAAAGTGAGTTGAGGGGCGCCTGGGTGGCTCAGTTGGTTAAGCGTCTGACTTCAGCTCAGGTCATGATCTCACGGTTCCTCGGTTTGAGCCCCACATGGGGCTCTCTGCTGTCAGCACAGAGCCCACTTCAGATCCTCTGTCCCCCTCTGTCTCTGCTCCTCCCCTGCTTGCACTGTCTCTTGCTGTCTCTCTCAAAAATAAATAAACTTAAAAAAAATAAAATAAATAAATAAAATAAAAGTGAGTTGAGTGGTGCCTGTGTGGCTCAGTAGGTTAAGCATCCAACTCTTGGTTTTGACTCAGGTCATAATCTTACAGTTTGTGGGTTCAAGCCCTGTGTCTGGGCCCTGCACTGACAGTGTGGAGCCTGCTTGGGATTCTCTCTCCCTCCATCTCTCATTGCCCTTTCTTGGTTTGCACTCTGTCTTCAACAAACAAACAAACAAACATTAAAAAAAAGCGGGGGGGGGGGGGGGAGTTGGGTGATAGGAAGAACAGGATTGGACCTGGCTTGGATTAGGTTGACCAGCTGTCCTGCTTTGCCCATGCTTCAGGGATTTCTGGGGACACAGGAGTTTTAGTTCTAATACCAGGAAAGACCCTGGAAAAGGAGAACTAGGTTGGTCCCCTTATTGTGTATATGGCAGGGAGAAGACTCTATGGAGAGATAAAGAGGAAGAAAAATAAGGACCAGAAGGAATTCCTCAGGAGCATGGGAAATCTGTGTGAGCTAAATAAACTTCAAGCAGCTGGGGTGGGTTTTGAGCTTTAAACTCCAAGTGCCTTGAGAACATTAAGCAAATGTTGCTGCTTGGTCATTTCTTCGTACTTCTTAAGTGCTATTTGGATATATTAAGTTTGGTACTAGCCTGGGTAACAAGATTTTGAAGGAGTATGGGGGAGACAGGGAAGCAGCTTTAATCTGATGAAAGCAACTAGAAAAACAATTCTGTTCAAAGTGTCCTCATTCTTATAGGAAAGAAATATTTTATTCAGATTACTCATTGGTATTTTATGTTTTTTTAAATTTAATGATTGAAGGAATAAGTAACATTGCTATTGACTTAAATTTTATATGCAGACAATGAATAGTACTATGATAATTATCAAAATATATAATAAGCAGGTTGAAATGCTATAAAATTCTATGTGACTTACCATATTCTGGCTTACTCTATAAATACAGATTTATTAGTTATCTCTTGAATTACTGTCCTTATCTTCTTAAGATTATAATTTGTCAAGAGATTGATTGTTAGTATTTTTAAGTATTATTAAATGAATAAAAACTTATTTACTATTACTGATTTTGAATGAGCATTTTACTTCATGAAAGTGCATTTTGAAGAGGTTTATAATGAAAAAGAAAATTCCCAAGGTTCCAAAAATAATAGCTTTTGAAATGCTTTATTGATTGTCCAAAGGCCCTTATCACATATTTTAAATTTTTAGAGAAATTATGTTTTAAATAGATAAACTTCCTAGAACATTCTTTATGACATACTTTTCAAGTGGGACAGCAATGCAGTCTGTCTAGGTAAAACTATAAAGAGTAGTTAAATAAAAATTGGAAATGCCCATTATTTGTGATTTTTATCATTAAAATTCTATATTGTCATATATAGCAAAACTGAGTCTTTTACTAATTTCTTCCTTCTAGCACTAAAATAAAAAAAAAAACAGAAAGAATACAGTAAATCTCTACAATATCTTTGATTTAAACCCTACTTCATGTATTAGTCAATTCTTGGTACGGTAACAACTCTAAAATATCAGTGGCTTATGACATACACATTTTGTGTCTGCTTGTGTAACATGAGGACTGAGGATGGCTTCAGCTCTTCTGGGCCCAGTTGGACTCAAGTGAATTTTGCTCCGTAGGTCTTTTTATTCTGAACCTAGACTGAGTAAGGAGCCACTCTCTGGAACATGCCATTTTCACAAAGAGAGCAGACACTGAAGCAAGGACTACGCACTACACAGTCTTTGCAGAACATCGTCTCCAAGATGGCACTTTAACTTCAGCCTTCAGTAGCTCATGCTTCTCTCACTCAGACTGGCAGTTTCTAGATGCCATGGTATGTGATACAATCAGTGGATCCCATTTTCATGGCCCAGTCCTCTCCCTCGTTCTCTGTGAACTGTCTTTCACTACATTATTTTGTACATAATTCCAAGTGCATAGATCAGATACTCCTTAAGCTTCCTGATAGTGATACTAAGGATCTGAAGTTAGAGAGGCAAACCTAGAGAATGGTTGTCTATCTATGCCTAGAGTAACAAACCACTGCCTCTTCTAGAAAAGGCCTAATCTAGTCAAACGTCAGCCAAGTGGTCAGTTGATCCTCTCAAGGAGAAGTGCCGTACAAGGGCTCAGTGTTGGTCCTTATTCCTTGCAGGCTGGATATTTAGTGGTGGGAACAGTTAGAATGGTCTTGGTTCATGGGAATCTATGCTGTGGGATCTATGTCAGCCACTATGACCACTCTATTGATGTGTCCCTTGTGCCTATTTTTTTTTTCAACGTTTTTTATTTATTTTTGGGACAGAGAGAGACGGAGCATGAACGGGGGAGGGGCAGAGAGAGAGGGAGACACAGAATCGGAAACAGGCTCCAGGCTCCGAGCCATCAGCCCAGAGCCTGACACGGGGCTCGAACTCACGGACCACGAGATCATGACCTGGCTGAAGTCGGACGCTTAACCGACTGTGCCACCCAGGTGCCCCCCTTGTGCCTATTTTAAAGTGGCCAAAGATGAAGACTGGCTACCGTTAACTGACTGAAACATTTAGAAACAAAAACAAAAACAAACTTGGTTGTTCAGTGCCTCTTCTATGGTGAATGCTTTTTAATAGAACTAAAATGTGGTAATTTTATGCTTTTATGCACTCCCATATATCCATCAACATCTTTCCACATCTGATATCACTTTACCTGATTTTCCAATCCTTTTCTATTCAAACCCCTGACACGTTGGCCAGGCGATGTGGCACCTTTCCATGAATCCATGTATCTTCTTACTTTAGGCCACCTCTCATATCTCACCCAGTGGATGACCGAGTATACCATTTGAAGTTCTGCTTCCTGGAGAAATTTCTTCTCATCAGCTTATTTTAAGGCCATTCCTGGCTGTGATTATAATGTTGCCACCATCTAGTTTCAGCATATAACCATATACGAAGCTGAAATATCTGTAAACCAAGTTAAGACTTTTTCTTCAGCTGATTTTATGGGACTCCTGTACATGATCCTAGATGCATGCTGAGGGAGAGACACTAGTTCAACCACAGGGAATATCATGGGACCGCAGATTTCTTGTACATGCAGTTTACTCACATTCTCTGGCCCTGCTTGGCTAGATCCAAGATGTATCATTTTCATTTTATTATGGACTGTTACTGGGCCCACTTGAATTAGGAAGTTCAAGGTACATGGTCACTTCTTTGACTTGATGGTCAAACATTCTATCTCTACAAGTGCCCAAGAGTATTCCAAGCATTGTTTCTTACATGGTTTATAATTCTCTAGTATGAACAGTATGGCTTTGATCCAAAATCTCAGAAGACAGTGTTGTGATTCTCTCACTGACTCTCGGTATGTAATTCTAACTGTGCCCTTTCCACAACTGAAAGCTCCAATCATATGAGGTTTGCTGGATTATAGTCCAAGTAGCAGGGTTGCCTGAACTGCAGCCAAGGCCCACTACAGAGCCTGTTCCAACTCCAAAACCCCACTGAAACCTAATAGCTTTTTGTATTACTCGGGATATGAGCCAGGCATTAGTCTTAGTTGTGGAATGGCTTGTCTACAGAGGACTATCGACTTTTGTGCTTCTTTCTTTATAGGAGAAATACAAAATACATCAATTCGTCTTTTACTTTCAAGAAGATGATCCGGGACTTTCTGGACACAAGACACCTAAAATCTTAATAGAAGTAGTAGGTCCCTAATTTTTTTGTAGGTTTTATTTCACTTTGAAGCCTGTATGTCTTACCAAGGCTTTGAGCTTGTTAGCCACTTCTTTCTTAGTCCACCTTGATCAATTTGAGTTTAATGGAACAGTGTTATGTTCTGTGAGATGTCCTGATGATTCTGATCTCTTTAGACTATATTATGGCAGGAGAATTAACATAGCCAAGAGAAAAGAAAAGTGTAAATGTATATTGTTGAGGGTTCAGTGTGAATACAAACTGTTTCTAATCTTCTTTTCTGATAGTATAGAAGACTCTCTGCAAATGAATCTCTCTTCATGGCCCCTCCAACCTTGTGAGTAATTATGGTCATTGCAGCTTCCTGATTTCCAGCAGTTAAATGCTACTGTCTGGGCTCAGTTTCTTCAAGTTTTCTGTCATCTCCATTGCTATTAACAAGCTGAGCTATGTGACAATCTCTCCTAATGTCAGTCCTGATTTTTGGAAAAGAGCCATGACTGAGTAAATTGGGGACCGTGATATCTCACCAGCATATTCCCCATGCTCTTGGTGAATTATGCGTCTTATGGGCTTTCTCATGGAAAATATTATTCTGATTTCTTGGCATGACACGATATATCAATTTAAACGTAACTTTCTAGAGTCCTTTACTCCTTTTCTGACTCCACCATTCTGGGTAGCAATTCAGGCATTTCAACTTTACCAAGACTTTCTCCAGGTTTCTAAGACCCAGCAAATTTCCCTTATACCTTGGGATCTTTTCTTAGGTATGAAATCCTGTGTTTCAAAAGAATGCTCCCAAGTCAGTAACTCTTGCCTCTCCAGTTTTAAGTTCCCCCTATTGATCAAATATTCTGAAAATTCAATCCTACAGATATTCTTATGACTACTGAACATACACGATGGCTAGTTCTTAAAGCTTCATGGGGTGGTTAACTCTTTTCTCATTTATTAGTCCCGGTATATTTATATCCCGCAGCTGTATTATTCTGGAATTTAACCATACCCCTTCAGCCTAGAAGCTAGGAGAGAAGGTTGGGCCGACATCTGAGGGATGTACCTTCTACTTCACGTGGAGGCAACATCTGAAGTATCTTCCTGCATGGGAAAATTGCTAGCTCTTAATGGAGAATAGTGGGCCAACTCTGTAGGTTTTCAGATTGTAGAGCTTCAGGGAAATTCACCCAGATATCCCCATTCTCTGTTTTTATGCCCCCAACTATTCTAAGCAGGGATCTCACCTTGGCGTAAGAACACTCCTCAACTGAGCATCCAACCATCTTTGCAGGTCAGTGGCCCTAAATAGCAGAAACCTAAATGTTCTCTCCATTGTTCTTTTGTAAAAAGATAAGGCACTCTCTGCCAGCTACTCAAGATGTCTTCTTGCTTTCATACTTCCATTTACATTTCAGCTCTTTGTTAACCACATTCAGTTTCTCATCATCTCTCTCAAGGTCCACAATGCAACTCACTAATAATCAGCCAAATCCATTTTATTTCTGTGGGTTCTTTGTTCCATATTTTTCAAATGCCTGAATATTGTCCTGGCTGGGGAATTCACATTTACCAAGACATTCTCCAAAGTCACACTGATGAGATTTTCATCAATTGAACTGCAGTTTTGTGCCAGAAAATATCTATGATCCACATACCCCTTGAGAAGAGATTATTTTCTGGTAGGTGGCAAATAAACTAGTTGCAAAACTTCATCTTATTCCCTGGCATCATGTACTACTTCCAGTATTGACTGTGTTAGTTAATTCTTTTGGGAAGCAGAAGCCAAAATTGAGTTAAAAGTGCAAAAAGTGTACTGGGAAAAAATACCCGTGAAACACAAAAACATGACAGGGGCAGAAATATCTGAGAAAACCCGTCAAACTGGTGAAGTCTGGCTCATGTGAAAGGTGAGAAGGAAGGCTGAATAGTTGGGAAGGATGAGCCTCACACCATAGTGCAGCTCTGAGACAATCTCAGCCAAGATCATGGGAGTTCCATTGGAAATACTGCTCTTTGAGGAGTCCTATGCTGCCTCAAAAGTGAGCCATCCATACTCAATGGCTGAGCACTGTCCAAAAAGCATGAACTTGGCTCAAAGTTCAAGTATAGCTTGAATCACCTGCACCTGGAGACAGTCATCCAACTATATTCCTTTTGACAGGTTTTCTTTTGAAAGGAAATCTGAGCAGCAGACCTCCATGGCTGCCGTAAAGATTCATTAATATAGTCATTTCAACAATTTATTCAAACAGCAAAGACCTGCCTTATAACACAATACAACTCCAAACAGTATGTGATTAAAGAAAACCACCAGATACTTGTTTTGTAATAAACTTTTCAAAAATTGTTACTTTTATCACTCTTCCTGTACCTATCTTTTAACACCCTTCTATTTTTATCCCCTGGTTTGTCAAAAATGTGTCATTTTTTATATTTTCTTGAAATAAAATTTACATCATTCTGTTTCTTTTCTTGTTTGTGCTTTGTTTTTGCATAAAAATCTATGTTTTTTTGGTCATCTTTCTAATGAGAAAAATCTAATAGCCATTATGAGAAAAGGTTTTACACACACACATACACACACACACACACGTACACACCTAACTTCTGCAAGGTATCAAATCATGAGGAATAAAAGAATATACTCTTTGGTTCTCACTGCAAGAAGCTCACACTCAGCTAATCAAAAGGCAGAATTTGGTTTTCTTTTCTCACTCTTTTTCCCTTCCGTCTTCACTATCACAAAAATAACACTGTTCTTTGTGAAAGATAAAGACAGTATCCTCTTTCCCGTCTCCTAGCTCCTGCTAAGAGAGATTAATTTGCCAGGATGTGAGGATGTTGATCTTCATGAAAGCTAGTCTCCTGCCTAATTAGGAAAGTTTTCTCATTCATATCACTAGCTAGCTTCCTGCTTCTCCTTAATGATAAATAATTTTGTGCTGAATGAAATAAATTGTTCATTCAATTGTTACTAGAGCAAGCATTCCAATCAGAAAATACAGAACAGGATAAAGAGCTTATCTTTTCTAAAGCCCCAGCTATACATCCCATCTCAAAATACAAATCTCAAATGACCACCTAGTAACATATTAAAACATATTCAACCAGGATTTATTAAAGATTTTCAAGAAGGTGATTTTAAACATGTATTTTTTTAATTTTGCTTTTCAAATGAACACTCAAAACTACTTCTGGGTGCATGATGTTATTTCAGGAACCTGACTTGTTTTCTAACACAATGATATTCTTACCCAAACATTCAATGGCTCCAAATCATAAATAAACTTTTTAATAATCATGCAATTGGGGCGCCTGGGTGGCTTGGTCGGTTAAGCGTCCGACTTTGGCTCAGGTCATGATCTCACGGTCCGTGGGTTCGAGCCCCGCGTCGGGCTCTGTGCTGACAGCTCAGAGCCTGGAGCCTGTTTCAGATTCTGTGTCTCCCTCTCTCTGTGACCCTCCCCCGTTCATGCTCTGTCTCTCTCTGTCTCAAAAATAAATAAACGTTAAAAAAAAAATTAAAAAAAAATAATCATGCAATTGTTTAGTTCTTTAGTAGTATATGCCAAAGATTAGGCTAAATACTCTGAAATTTAAACACTGAAAGCACAAACTGGATCTATGTCCTGAAACATGCACTACATGGCATTCATTCAATCCTATGCAAAACAAAACAAATAAGAAAGCAAGCTATGTAAAAAGTGCCAAAATAAAAATAAGCAATCAATTTTGTACTAAGTAGGAGGCTATTATATGTGGCCACGCAAAATGTAAAAACCAGAAGACATGTCCGTTGGAGGAAGAGACATTCATTTCACTTTGTTTTTACAAATTTAACGTTGCAACTTTACATATCTCACATAGAAAAAATTCTGGGTACAACCACTCTTGTTTTCTCACCTGTCCCAAACCTGGCTCTTCTTCTAAAATAGAACGTGACTAATGTGCTTTGGTTGTGAATGTGTGCAATTGGATTGGTCCTTCTAGTTTCACTGTTGCCTTAGAACACCCTGCAATAAAAGACTATTCACAGTGAACTTGTCCTCCCTCTGAAACATGAAATAAACTTTTTCCATTAAAGTCCTGAGGCACTCAACAAGGTCAGGAGAAATTTCATCACAATCTCTTCCCTTTCCGCATGTTATTCCTTGGCCAATTTTTCACGCTACCAAAGTGGGAATGACCCAAGACTTAGGTCAAACCGTAAGTGGAAATAGCAAGGAGAAATAATAACATTAACATCTGTTAGGAATGTTAGCTTCTTGAGAACAAAGGAATTTTAAATGTGGTGAGGTGATACAGTGCAGAGGTGAAGGGGAAGGACTTCTAGAATCATATTGACTGTAGGATTTTGTATAGTTTATTTAACTCTTCTGAATTTCAACTTCCTAATATGTTTAAAGTATCAATAATACTGTCATTATGGGGTTGTCTTAAAGATCAAATTAAATTTTCTATGTAAACACTGATATACTGCTATGCACATAGTAAGTGTTCAGTAAATTATTATGAATTATTTTCAGTATAACATACAGCTCCAGAATACTACACTTATAAATACAAAATTATTTGGCAAAAAGCGAATCTTTGCTTTTAATGCCCTACCAAAATACATCAAATGCTACAGAAGTTATTAAAAATGGATTAGAACAGGTAATAATTTACTATCAACATGCTAAAATAAATATATGTTAGAATCCCAAGGCCCATTTGGTAACTTTAACAAAATAATTAAATAGCATTAAGATTGACCAAATGAAATAAAGCCATTTCTAAATTATTGTATAAAGAGAAAGGAAATGAAAAGAAAACTCTCTGAAGTCATGGAAACATCTAAATATCTTTTTACTTCCTAATTTTCCTACTGAAGATATATATGAGACGCTTTAATAATTTGAAATTTATAGCACACATACTTTGTTTAAAACGTTTTGGAGGGGCGCCTGGGTGGCGGAGTCCGTTAAGCGTCCGACCTCAGCCAGGTCACGATCTCGCGGTCCGTGAGTTCGAGCCCCGCGTCGGGCTCTGGGCTGATGGCTCGGAGCCTGGAGCCTGTTTCCGATTCTGTGTCTCCCTCTCTCTCTGCCCCTCCCCCGTTCATGCTCTGTCTCTCTCTGTCCCAAAAATAAATTAAAAACGTTGAAAAAAAAATTAAAAAAAAATGTTTTGGAGTAGAAGCCAATTAAAAGATACATAAAGGGTTTGTGGATAGGCTAGTACCAAGGTTACTGAGGTCTGAGATCTAGTTTTTGTCCAGGATGAGTTTGATCTGGATGATCCTTCAATGTATTTGGATCACTTATGGGATTGGTTTCAATTTTTATGATGTGGCCTAATGTTAATACTGGCTTCCATGAATTTAAGATCTGGCAACTTGACCCTATTTGGAGTAAGAAAAAGCCTAACTACTGTAGGAGCCTTATTCTCACATCCCCAATTGCTGACTACAGATCTTAAACTCAGAGTTCTGTTGACAACTGTATTCCACTGTCTGCTAATGCCAAGCATAGAGCAGGCTTTGAATGAATAAATGGGCTTTCTGGCCCTTTCCTCTGTTGAATTATATGCTTAATCAAGGTAGTAGACTTCAACTCAGTTGGATGCCAGTTGGCCCCTTTGTTTCTTCTGATGGAGTTTTCAGTCCATTCTGGAACACAATCCCAGATTTCTCTCTGGATTTGGCCCTTGGCCCCTTCCCTTGAAGCCCTGGGCTGCTTGATATTTTCAAGATAAATGGTTCCAATGTATAATCAAACCATTTCCATTTGAGGTTAACAGCTCAACATAATTTCTTGACTCTCCTTCTAATTTGTTATTCAAGAAGCACTCCCCTCCACCCATCCCCTCCATCTCTACCATGGGAATGGCCTCTGAAGTTTTACAACTAAGAAACATTATAAACAAATTGCAATAGCAGCAGAGAAAATTTATATCTTCCCAGAGCAAATATTAAATCAATCTCTGTGCTAAACCAAATACTTCCTGACTTTGCGTTTTGCTCTCACAAACATAAAACCATGAATAAACTACAGATGGTAGGAGAAAGAGCTCACCTATATTGACATAATCCCACAGTTTGATTAATTCTGGCTCCAACTTAAAGAGAAGAACCAATTCAAATTGCTAAATTAGATGATCCTAACTCAGTAAGAATTTCCTTATAGGTCTTACTTTCTAAATTTATTATTATTTTTATCACCTTCATAATTATTATTTTCCTCTTCTGCTTATCTGTCTACCATATATCTTCTTTAGAAAACAGTCTGTTCAAACGTTTCCTTTTTATTTTTTTTTAAATTATGTTGTTTGTTTCCTGATAAGTGAATTTTGAAAGTTCTCTATATATGATGGATACAAGTCCTTTATCAGGTATGTAAATTCCAAGTATGTTTACCCAGCCTATGGCTTATCTTTTCAATCTCCTAAGAGATAAGTTCCTGAACCTCAGTAACTTTTGTACCTCTCCACAGAGGAAAGTCTCCTCTGTGACTTTCATGTAACAAAGGTTTACTTAATTTTTTTTTAATTTAGTAAAGTCCAATTTATAATTTTTAAAAATTAATAATTTTCACATTGCATCTAAGAAATTTTTGCCTAAGAGCACTTTTATAGTTTAAGATTTTACACTAGGTTTATGATCCATTTTGTGTTAGTTTTTGCATAACTTGCAAGGTAAGAACAATGTTCTCTTTTGCACATGGATATCCATTGTTCCAGCACCATTTTCTGAAGGAAAAAAAAAAAAAAAAGATGCTTTCTCTACTAAATTGCTTTTGGACTTTGGTCAAAAATCAATTAAGGATATATGTATAGGTCTATTTCTAGATTCTATCTATCATAATGATCTACTTGTTTACCTTTATGCAAACTCCACTGTCTTGAACAATGTAGATTTATGATGTCTTGAAGTCAAACAGTATAAATTTTCCTGGCCTATTACTCCTTTACAAAGGTTTTTAAGACTGCTTTTTATCTTTTTTTCATTTCTACATGAATTTTAGAATTATTGAATCATGGTAATGCTGGCCTCACAGAATGTGTTATGAAGTATTCCCTCCTTTTCAATTGTCTTGAAGGTTTTATATAGAATTAGTATCTATCATGTCTTTCATAAATGTTTAGTAGAATTCATAAATAAAGGCATCTAGGCCATCTTGGATTTGAGGGTGTTTGATCAAGAAGTGCAAGAATTCATTGACTTGGAGGTACTCTCCAAGGACAAGAGATTTAAAACCTTCTGAGGATGGGGCTTCTGAGGATGGGGCAAAACGGTCGTTAGGGTAACTATAAGAACATGGAAAGTCATGGTTAATCCTGAGCAAAGTGGGATTGTTTGATTTTCCCTAGTAGTGATCTACTCTATGGAAGCAATAAAGCAGCTGAGGAAAGTGGGCTGGAACTGATATATGAGGCCAAAAGACCCACCAGAGAATTACATTTTATGGGAAGCCCCAGAATACACCATGTGCCAAGACTATTTGGAATGCACCAGTGATTATGGCACCAGCATCACTTATGAGTTTAGTATTGGTCATTCCCTGCAGACCAGAACTGAGCTTGTTAATATCCTTGGGGACAATGGGATTTCAAAGAAATAGAGGCCAGGCCCCTATTTTTAACCACCAGAAGCCAGGAGACCATAATTGCGACTAAGACTACCAAGGTCAGAGGGGCAGTGAAGGAGTGTGACCTCCAGGGAGTTATGGAGCTTGTTAATAGAGCATGGTGCCCCTAAGGGCAGAATAGACAGGCAGCCAAGAAGATGGCTGATTAACATCTACAACCAGAAATAATCAAGAATGGAGGGATAGGAGGTTGAAGGCAGTCTTCCAGATACAAAGCCACAATTCCTTTCACTGTTGCTGAACTGATTTTCAGGTCTGGAACCCATTGACCAAAAACATAACTAGGAGTCTAGCATGAAGGATTGTGCAACACTACAGCAAGTAAATACTGGAATGATTCTCTCAGTCCTTTCCCAAAGGAACTCATGGCCACTTACTCAAGTGACTGTACATTGGAAAAATATAACTCAAGAAATATTAGACACAGGGTCTGAGCTGATAGCCAGAGATCCAGAGCATTCCCATGACCCTTTTGTTGGGCTGGGAGCTTATGGAAGCAAGGAAATGAATGGAGAACTGACTAAAGTCCAGCTCACCCAGTGGAACCATTGCGTTTGTGAATACACAGTCATCATTTCTCCAGGTCCTGTCTATGTGATTGAAATTGACACATTGGGAAGCTGGAGTAACCCCACACTGGGTCCTTGACTGGTGGGGTAAGAGCTATCATAGTGGAGAAGTCCAACTGGAAACTACTGAAACTAACTCCATGTGGCCAAGATGGCAAATTAAAAACTACATCACATTGGGGAGTGAGGAGAGCACAGCAAAAATTAGTGCCATCAGTAAAAAACAAAAAGGTGATCACTATCATATTTCTGTTTCATTCATCAGTCTGGCCCCAGAAGAAACACGATGGATCCCAGATAATAAATAGCACCTGCAAGCTCAAGTAATTAGTACTGATCACAGTTGCTGTGATAGCAAATTAATAAGGTCTCAGGCTTATGGAATGGAGCCATTGACTTGGCAAATACATTCTTTTGCATTTCAGTAAGAAAAGAGGATCAGAAACAGTTGTATTCATGTGCAACAGTATTCATTTGCAGTTTTGAATCAGGACTATATTAACCACACTTCCTCTCATAACAAAATATAGCTTAAAGAGCTCTGGATCACTGAGCATTTCACAGATCATCACGTGGATCCATTGTGTTGACAACATCATGTTGATTGGACAGGCAAGAAAGGGTTAGTAGTTGGAAATTTTGGAAAATAACATGTACTTCAGAGAGCAGGAGACAAACTCTATGAAGTTTCTTAGACCTGTCATTTCAATATAGTTTTAGGAGTTTAGTGGCCATGACTGTGCTCGGATAGTACTCCAAAAATAAAAGACAGATTGATGCATCTCGCATCTTCTGCAACAAAGAAGATAGCACAGTGCCTGATAAGCCTCTTGGGGTTATGGTGGCAACACATTCTATATCTGAGAATTCTGTTCAGGCCTATTTACTTGCTGATATGAAAGCTGCTAGCTTTATATAGGATTCAGAAAAGGAAAGGCTTGGTACCATGTCCAGGATGTGATGCCACCAGAACAGCACCTTGGCCACATGTCTTAACAGACCCTATGATGTTAGAGGTATCAGTGGTAGGAAGAGATACAGTGTGAAGCTGATGATAAGCACCAAGTGGGATCATTACAGCCCAGGCCCCTGGGAGTCAGGAGTAAGGCCATGTCATCCAAAGCAAAGGTGACTGACATACCCTAAGGTGGCCTTTCAGTGAGTCATGCCCTTGTATCATCCCATGAGCATAGGTAGAACCTGTGACTTGCTTCCAGCCAATAGAACATAGCAAAGCCATATCCCAAATTAGATCATGCTATCTGGCAAAGGTGTTGAGATGATAACCCTCTTGATCATGTTACGTTATATAATACTCTGTCTTAGCAGACTGGGACAAGATCACCCTACTGGCTTTGAAGAAGTAAGCTAACATTCTGTGAGAGGGTCTTGTGGCTGGGAACTAAGGGTGACCTTTAGGAGCTGATAAGGTTACCAACTGACAGCCAGCAAGGGACCTCAGTTTTTCAACAGCAAGGAAATGAATTATATGTGGGCAATAATGACGTTTAGACCATGTGACCTTGGACAATTATCTAACTTTTCAGTCTCAACTACCTCATCTGTGAAATAATGATAAAAAATAATAATGAAAATTGCTGGGGCGCCTGGGTGGCGCAGTCGGTTAAGCGTCCGACTTCAGCCAGGTCACGATCTCATGGTCCGTGAGTTCGAGCCCCGCATCAGGCTCTGGGCTGATGGCTCGGAGCCTGGAGCCTGTTTCCGATTCTGTGTCTCCCTCTCTCTCTGCCCCTCCCCCGTTCATGCTCTGTCTCCCTCTGTCCCAAAAATAAATAAAAAACGTTAAAAAAAAAATTGCTGACACATAATTAACAATTACTACATCTGATGTGAAAACTAAAACCAGCACACTTTTTTGTTTTTGTGGTAAACAATACTGGGATAGGCAAAAACAACAGCTACATTGGCCATGAAATAATTGTTCTTAAGAGATAAGCCAACTAAAACAACTTATTTAACAAGACTAACTGTTTATGCATCAATATTTCTACCAAGCCCCCTGCCTCATTGTGCCCACCAGACCATAACTCTCATGTCATGAACTGCCCTATCCCATCAGTCACTGGCTTTTCAAGACTCCTCATGATATCATCGATCCAAATTCTCACACCATATATATGTGTATATATATACACACACACATACACATGATATTATATGAATACATTTTTATATGATATACGTTTTTTTCTCCTGAATTCCCCCTTTTGAGACTCTCCTAGGAATGATATTTCCTTTTACTGCAGTAGACTTAATAAATTGAGTTCTGCTGATTCAGTTGGCTTCTGGAGGGTTCTTTTGGGGTTTGACATATGGCACAAGCCTTCTCCTAAGTATCATATATGTGTTAATTTTTTTTAGTCATCAAAATAGCCCTATGAGGTAGATACATTATCCACATTTTACAAAAGAAGAAATTGAAATCTCTAAAGTTTAAATAACCCAGGAAAGGGCTTTAGTAAAGATGAAATATAATAATGTAGGACAAAGCAGTGTAGGCCCCTAGCACAAAGTAAGTTTTATGAAATCTGACTATTATTTTTCTGTTATATTAATAATTGGAGGAAAAAAATAATCACCCCACTAGAGAGATCTCTACCATCTCCACAATGAATACCTTTGCGCTGGGAGAATTATATATATAGTTCTCCCCCTCTCTCTTTCATATTTTACAAATCCCTAAAATATTTGGTCATAGAGAACCTAGAAGGTGGTATATTTTCAGCAAATTTTTTTTTACTTCTCTGTGAACAATAACATATATTTATAACATGTTTGTTTTCTGATACTTCTTTTTAAGAAAAATCTCTATTTTTTAATTTCCTTCTAATCTTTGATCTAGAGTGGGAACATGACATTCTGAGAAGTTTTGTATTATTTCCAGAGCTGAATAGGTAAGGATTATTAGCCATGTATCATCTGAGTCAGGAGTCAGTAATCTTTTTCTGTAGGTGTCCAGATAGTAAATATTTCGGGCTCTGCCCTCCATATGGTTCTGTCACAACTAGTCAATTTTGTCATTAAGGCACAAAAGCAGCCATAGGTAATATATAGATGAATGGGTGTGGGCATGTGCTAATAAAACTTTATTTACCAAAACTATTGGCAGGCAGTTTTTAATCTCCAGGCTGTAGTTTGCCAACAGCTCTTCTAAGTGTAGCTTTGAAAGCATCCAGAGTCTTGTATTTTTTCCCTCCTTGATGTCCTACATCAGTCTAACAATCCCTAGAAGTGCTCATTCACAGATGCAGGATTGCTTCTCCATTATTGCCCTATTAATAACTTTCTGGGTTGCCGTGATATTTAATATCGCACTTTGGTGGCTTTTATGACAAAATAAAGGTATTATAAGTAAAACCTGGCTGGGGAACAACTCGGTTAGCTGCTGAACTGTGTGAGAGCTTAAAGTCTGGATGGAATAATGTTGGCGTCGTCTGGCTGTCCTTTAGAGAAGGTGGTCTCTGTATGAGTTTAGACAACAATTTCACTAGGGATAAGTGAACTATTTTGTCAAATTCGGCACCCAATCCAGTTTCATTATTTTAGAACATAAAACTGTTTGGTGATTAGCTTTGTTTACACTTGGCAAAGTATTGCTTCCTCTTCTGAGGGGGAAAAAAGGACAAAAAAAGCTCATAAAAATTTCAAAAAGCTTTTGACTTCAAATAGTTCTTGCAAAACTGCATTTGGATGAGTTAAGTGTGGAGGAATCAAAACCATATGGATTATACTTCTTTTAAAATAAACACTGATTTAAAAATTGAAGGAAAATTCCTGGAAAAGTAGGCTTTACTCTTCACAGACTCCAAATAGTCAAAAACAACATTAAGAAATTTGATAAACCCAAAGCACAGCTGGGTTTACCCATTCTTAATTATAGTGTTTTCATTGTATATCATGTAAAAATAAACAGTCTCAGGAGTGGCCTACATTCAGTTATTTTAGAAGAGTGTAGGGATTTTCATATATCTCTGGAGTAACCTTTGCCCAAATCCTGGATTTGAGGTAAATCACATTATAGTATTTGAAATGTTAAAATGTTAAGCACTTGTCACTCATCATATTTTATTTTCAAAAGCCCAGCCTTTATCCTAAATCAGAATTAACAAAATGTTGAGAAAGACTTATTATAGTTCTCATAAGGTGACTTACACTGATGTGAATCTATACATCTAAATATTTAATCATCAAAGAATAAGAACCTGGTACTCTTATTTAATTAAATGACATTTCTGAATGGGAATTAATGCCCACCTTTATGAGGGCATAGCTGACCTGGGGAGAAGAAATTCCCCACTCCAGTCCACTCTAGCCATCTTGCTCACCTACCGAGGAAAATTAAACAAACAAAAACAAAACATAACTGAGCAACTCTTGTGAAGTTCATAGTCCAGAGTCACTAGAAGACTGAGACCTAGTCACAGGACTACAGAATCTTTTTCCTGACCCTCACATCTCACCACATTACTAAAGGCCTATTTACAGTATTTCTTTTACTCAGCACATCATGTATGGCTATATAGAAAAAAATTACAAGGAATACCAAAGTCAAAAAAACACAATTTGATGAGACAGAGCAAGCAGAAGAATCAGACATGGTAGGGGTGTTGGAACTTTTAGATCAGGAATCTTAAACAATTGTGATTAACAGCAAAAGACTCTAATGAGTAAACAACATGCAAGAATGAATGGGGAATGTAAAAAAGGGAAGGAAATTCTAATAAAGAACCAAAAAGAAAAGCTTGCGATAAAAACAGCAACAACAACAACAACAACAAAAACCACTGTAACACTGTAGCTGTTACACAGCTGAGGAAAAAAATCTGTCAGCTAGAGGGTATATCCATAGGGCACATAACACTGAAAAGCAAAGAGAAAACAGACCACCAACACCATGACCAACAGCAGCAACAACAACAACAAAACCAAAACAAAAACAGAATATCCACAAACTACAGGACAGGTACAAAATGTGTAGCACACACAAAATGGTGAAGCCAGAAGGAAAAGAAAGGAAGGAAGGAAGGAAGGAAGGAAGGAAGGAAGGAAGGAAGGAAGGAAAGAAAGAAAGAAAGAAAGAAAGAAAGAAAGAAAAAAAGAATATTTGAAACAGTAATGACTGTGAATTTCTCCCAGTCTATACTATGTTTTTTTTGTGTATGCTATACACAAAATCCAGGGAGCTCTGAGAATACCCAGCAGGATAAATACCAAGAGAAACTACACTTAGGCACTCATTTTCACACAACAGAAAATCAAAGAGAAAACAACAACAACAAAACAAAACAAAACAAAAACTTTTGAAAGAAGCTGGGGATGCTGGGAGAACAGCTTACCTATAGAGAACACAGATAAAAATTATATCTGATTTCTTTTCAGAAATCATGCAAACCAAAAGAATGAAGTAAAGTATTAAAAGACGGAAAAAAAGCCCACCAACATAGAATTCTGTACCCTGCAAAATTATCCATCAAAAGTGAAGAAGACATAAAGACATTCTCAAGAAAACAAAACTGGAGGGAAATTTATGTCAGTAGATTTGCCTTGTAAGAGATGTTTAAAAAAAGTTTTTTAGCAAGAAGGAAAATAACATAGGTCAGAAATTCAAATCTACATAAAGTAAGGAAAACTTTTAAGAAAGAATAAGTGATGGGTGCCTGGGTGGCTCAGTTGGTTAATGTCCAACTTTGGCTCAGGTCTTGATCTCACAGTTTGTAAGTTTGAGCCCTGCATAGGGCTCTGTGCTGACAGCTCAGATCCTGGGGTCTGCTTCAGATTCTGTGTCTCCCTCCCTCTCTCTCCCCCTCCATGGCTCATGCTCTGCCACTCTCTTTTTCTCTCAAAAATAAATAAACATCAAAAACAATTTAAGAAAAAATAAGTGAAGGTAAAAAAGATCAGTGGTTGCCAGGGTTGTAGAATGGAGATGAATAGATGGAGCAAAGAGGATTTTCAGGGAAATATAGTTTCTCTCTATGATCCCATAATGAAAGATACAAGTTATTCCACATTTATTGAAACTCACAGAAAGTACAACACCAAGAGTGAACCCTAATGTAAACAATGGACTTTGTGTAATTATGATGTGTCAATTTAGTTCATCAATTGTAACAAATATATAACGTTAGTGGGGGATGTTGATTATTGGGGATGTTATGTCTGTGTGGGTGCAGGGAGTTTATGGGAAATCTCTGTACCTTCCTCTATTTCACTGTGAACCTAAAACTGCTCTAAAAAATAGTGAAAAAAAATAGAAAAAAGCAGCATGAGACAGAGAAATGGATACAACTTTTGTTGACTTTGTAGTTGTGTGAGGTTTGCTAAGTCTCAGTTTTTGCATTGTTAAAATGGTCATAAAAATAATGGCTTACATGAAAATATTTATTTTAATAAGAACATGGCCCTCATTAAGTGTTAATTCTTATCTTCCTCCCTTTGATCCCATCCCATAGCCTACTATATGCAAGCTCAAGTCTTCCTTTTAACATAGAAGTGATATATTTTCACTTATAGGCATTTAAATGGAAACTTACACTCAACTGTTCAGTTATAGGGCTTTGTGTCTAATGATGGTATAAATTTATTTTCTTCTTATTGAAAAATAATTATACTAAAGATCACCCATCTGTCCCTAAAGTGAATAATAATTTTTAGGAAGATTCCAGCCTAAATCCCTAATCTGGAAAAAAAAATCTTCTGTAAGTGCACAGACTAGCTGAAGTATGTAACTGAAGACTGGACTCATGGACTTCTCACTACAGGCAGCAGCACCACTAACCAAGGACCCATTGTGGTGCCACCCCTCCCACAGGCCACACCTGGTCAACTACTGAGCAAGATGGAAAGAGAAAGACAAGGAACTCCTCCATAGTTGGCTTTCACTGTAGAACTCCTAATCACCTTGCTAACACTCCTTAGATTGTAAAACAGTTTAGGATGCTTCTGCTCAATCTCCCCTCCCTCTCTCCTTTGCTAGGGGTAAGATCAGAATCACGTTCAGACATTTCTCCCAGTCTCTTCTAGATCCCTCTTCATTTTTTATTTCCACAAAGTGTGTTCCCTAAAACAATAAAAATAAAAAAAAATAATAATAATCATGCAAATTTAATTATACCTTGGTATTTGTTTCCTAGGGGACTGGAATAACATGCTAACCAATGAGAAATTTCCTTCACTCCAGAGATAATTATTAATGTCTCCACCTAAAAAATTAAAATTGCTACAAATCTTTAAATGACAGCCTGCATTTTCAAAAGAAACAAACACACAAAGCATGAGCTAGCATGGTCACTAAAATGACACACAAGATTAAGTCGAGACTTCAAGTCCATTCCATATGTGGTCTCCTATCTATTTCCCCTTCCACACACCTCATATTCTAAAGGGACTTGAATTTTCACCCTTCCTCATTCATAACATGCAAATGTTATGTGTCTTTGCCAATTTTGTTTCCTGTGTTTAAACTGATCTTTTTCCCAACCCCAACTCCATCCCTCAAGGCCATATAAATAGTCTTCTTAGTGCCCAGGTCTCCAACCAGTCTCCAGAGCAGGAGTACCACCAAAACAATTGCTTTGTCTACCTGTGGGCACATGCCTTAGTGAGAGAGCTAATTGTACATCTGATCACACTGTTTGTAATTCCTGTTTGTGTTTTTCACAGTGCATAATTGAGAGCCTGATCCAGAGTAGATGCTAATTTTTCTAAAAAGATGAATCAATGTTATATAAAGGAAATAGGATGGATTTGGGAAATAGGACAATTTAGCTCTAAATCTCAGATCCCTCACTCACTAGTTCAGTGACTTGAGGTAAATCACTTAATTTCTCCAAGGTTTGTAAAATGAGGATCATAGACCTCGCATTACAGAGGCTTTATGAGGATTAAATGAGATCATCTACATATTTTCATTCATCCAACTAACTGAGCTCTTGCTCGGAGCCAGTCTTGAGGATACGTCAATGGATGAGAGGGTTAAAGTGCAGAACCTCAGAAAATTTTACTTTAGCTGTGTTGAAAAACAGTAAAAAGATTAAGCAAATAAAAAAATCCTTTCCAGATTGTCATAAATTTTATGAAGAATATAGGCATGGGGGTACCTGGGTGGCTCAGTCGGTTAGGCATCTGACTTCGGCTCAGGTCATGATCCCACGGCTGGTGGGCTCAAGCCCCACGTTGGGCTCTGTGCTGACAGCTCAGAGCCTGGAGCCTGCTTCAGATTCTGTGTCTCCCTCTCTCTCTGTCCTTCTGCTTTCTCTATGTCTGTTTCTCTCTCAAAAATAGACATTTAAAAAATTTTTAAAATATATACAGGCATGATTTTGTGCTAGATGATGATGGAAAGGGGAAGGTACAAACTTTAAGATGTCAGGAAAGTGTCTTTAAGGCACAAAGTATATGCCCTGTGTCAGTCGGGGTTCCACCAGAGGAACAGAACCAGTGGGACACACACACACACACACACACACACACACACACACACACACGCACATACACACAATTATACGTGCAATTATTCTTCAATCAAAAAGAAACACATAAATTTGTATATTTCACAATTAGACACAAAATCCTCTAACGGCAGACACACATATATACACACATAGTGTGTGAATGTGTGTATGTGTGTTTGTATGAATACATAGAAAATCAACACATAATATATATTCATATATAATCTATATGATGTATTACAAGAATATGGCTGATGCAATTGGCTAGCCAGGCAAGTCCAAAACCCATATGGTAGTCTGGAAACTCTAGAGCAGGAGCTGAAGCTGCAATCATAAGCGGGATTTCTTCTTTTTCAGTGAAATCTCAATTCTCTTAAAGGAGACTGATTTCCAATTCAGTGAATCAAGGAATCCAAATTTTCCAAGATAATCTCCTTCACTAAAAGGCACCTCGTGATAGATATTAATCTCACTTACCAAAAACCTTCACAGCAACACCAAGATGAATGTTTAATTAAATAATTGGGTACTATAGGCTATCCATAAAAGGACATAAAAGGACTATCACATACTCCAAAATGTTAATTCCTTTGCCATAAATTCCTTAACTTAAAGCATACTTTGGAGGACCTGGGTGTATGATTAGCTTTCTAATGAAAATCATTCTCTTGGGGCTTTTTAGTGACACCTCTCACAGCAAAATCACAGTTAAAAAGTATTTTAAAAATAAAGATATTTAATTTTCTTAAGATGAAACAACACATTAGTCAATCTTCCCTGTTGTAAGATTCTATACCATAACAGCTGACTAGGGTAAATTCTAAGCCATTCGTTATTCCTAAGTATATAAAAAAAAATGGTAGAAGAGATTTTAATGCTCTAAAACAGCCAGAAGCCAGCACAACTATCAAATATCTTTAAATGATTAATAAGAAAAAACTTTATTTCCTTCTTTGTGGTACCTCATATTTTTTATTCTAGATAAATATGTTTTTAATATTCATTTAACATTGATTAAATACCCACACCTTCCATATTAAAACAAAATTAAAAGCATATTTATTTTGCCAGGAAATATTAAGCTACATGTGAGTTGAAAAACCCAAGTTAAAATCAGTATAGAAAATTTGTTAAATAAATCACATGTAAAATGAACTCAAAAATATGGACCCTCATCCCTTTCATTATCAAGCATGAATGCTCTTGTGCCTTTTTGTTTGTTTTCCTTCACAAAAATTTATTTCATTAATGGATGCTGTTTCCCTTTTCTCCCCCATGTTTCTTAAATTCCAAATAGTATCATCTAAGCTCTTGGTTTCATATAGGTCGACAGACCTTGGTACCTCTTGCCACCTTTTCCCATGGGAG
Source organism: Panthera leo (assembly GCF_018350215.1). NCBI lineage: Eukaryota > Metazoa > Chordata > Mammalia > Carnivora > Felidae > Panthera > Panthera leo. Next base: position 112,704,146 of record NC_056685.1, read on the forward strand.
TCAGGGAGTATCACTTCTGGTACAGTTCCATAAAGAAGGCAGATACCATAATGATCAAAGAAGGCAGAATAATAATTTTAAAAAGACAGGCTAGGCCCTGGACTCCCTGCAGGGTGTTATTGATTAGCCCACTCTGTCACATCACCTGGAAATTAGAGTTTGAAGTCATTCTTTTGGGTGTGAGGGAGCTGGCTTAATCCTACTGTTAAAACATTTTTAAGTGCATATCTAGCTCCTAGACTGACCACAGTGCTCTCTATCCTAATGCAGAGTACTTCTAGTCATCTTGAACATACCAGCTATAAACCATAATTAGTACTTTGAGATCCAGTTTTTCCCTCTGACTACAGAATGGAAGGTTGAAATATTTATGTAATTCAGGAGTCTGCTCTCTTCCAAGGTGGTTTTGCTTTCTCCACACCATTTCCACCCCTGCTCTCTCCCTCAAAAAATTTTTTTAAAACACACTTGAAACTAAAGGTAATCTGAGTCACTGCTAGGAGAAAAATATTTATCAAGTTAAGGAATATTATGCTGAAATTTTAAGATCATTATCACTTACGATGGATAGTTCAGTAAAGATGAAAAATCATGAATCAATATTTTATTGAATAAAAAATGTATGCGGAAATTCCAAAGATAAGACAGGAAAAATTGTACAAGAATAGAACAGGTGAGAAAACTGAGGAATGGGAAGATACTTGAATTACTCAGGTCCCTCTCCTAGGCATGGCAAATTTCATTGCCTTATTATTCTCTCAGGGCTCATATCACCAGGCTTGCATGTTTGATAAATGCCGTATGTTATAACTTCTTCCATCTGACACATGATGTGCAATGGTAAAATAAAGGCTATACAGTCAAAAATCTTGAGCTTGTGTTGCCTAAACTTACTTGACCCTCCCCCCCCTTTCTTTCTTTCTTTCTTTCTTTCTTTCTTTCTTTCTTTCTTTCTTTCTTTCTTTCTTTTTCTTCTTTATTTAAAAAAAATATACTTGCCAGTTAATATCCTGGGGTGCTAGTGCTCTCTAGAATACATTAAAAGAGATATTATGCTAGATCTTGAAGCTGGCATAAAGGATAGTCAAAGTTGGGGGATCAGAAGAAATACTCTTCCCAGGATTAAACAGGGCAAGAGAGATTTACAGAGAGGAAAAAGGCAGTAGTGAAATGACACCAAAATATCAAAAACAGTAGGACTTAGAAAAAACAGCATCAGTTTTTGATTGGGATAGGAACACCAATAACTAATGGTACAGAGTCCTGGGCAAAAGTAATCTCAGGGATGTATAAAATGACAATGTATTGAAAGCAGTTTGGCTCCATTCATTTGGCTGTTCAAGGAAAGAGACGACTAGTTAGGAAAGACGGCTGTGTTAGGTGAACTGGATAGTGTTTATTTTTACAACAGTTGAAACTTTCTGTGATGGAAGTTGGCAGGAAGGTTGACTGAGAGGAAAAAACTAAAGATCATAAAGCTTCCAGTAAAATGATTACATAAAAGCACATAGGTTTATTTTCTCTCCTTCCCAAATCCAATACTGTTAAGATTGGATTAGAAGATTCATTATTGTTAAGATGTCAATTCTCCCCAGATTGATCTATGGATTCGATGCAATCCCCACAAAATCCCAGCAGGTAGTTTTGCAAAAATTGGCAAGCTGATTTTAAAATTCACATGGAAATACAAATGACCTAGGAGAGTAAAAAAAAATTTTTTTTGAAAAAGAACAAAGTTGGAGGAATAACATTACCAGGTTTCTAGACTTTAATATAGCTATTTAATACAGCTATCTTAATATATTATAAATATATATTTATACAGTTATATAAATATATACTAATTAAAAGCTACAGTAAGCAGGACAGTGCATTTTGGAATCATAGCAGACAAATATGTCAATATTCCAGAGATGGAAGAGAATTTGAATATTTATATTGAGATCTCCCTGAATATCCAGTACAATCTATATTTACATAAAAATTGTGAAATTTTAGAATATCTCAATCTTAATTCCTAATAGCTGACCTCAATATCCAGGCCATAATTCCTTTTTGCTGATAACATCTAGGAGTTTAAAATGCCCCATTTTTTCCTACAAATCTCATCAGGAAATTGGATTATTTAAAATCGGGACACAGGTATTAAGAAAGTATAAAAAAACCTCTTTTTCTTTTAGGACTGCAGAAAAAATATATAGGATTGATGACCTGCAGAGAAATGGAGATATGCTAAGTTCTCCTTCTCTCCCCCGACAAAAGGGAATTTTTGATAGAGAATTTCATGCTGGGTGATTTCAATTTCAGTAAGAGTAGAAGGTCCCTATAGTTGCAAGGGAGAATGTTCAAAAGGCAATTAGTACGACCATCATGTGAATAGAGGCAAGTCAGTTATTCCAAGTACAAATATCTTGGACTCACCACAATGGGTTTCATCTGTGATACTGTATTTTGCTTAGCTGGTTTGGTACCGAAATTTGAGCGAATATTGTTTATCACCCCGTGTGGAAATGCAACCAACTCAGTGGTTTGTTTTTTCAGGTCCTGGGCATCTCTAGCTCTGCTTGGGCATTCTGGCAGAGAGCAGAGAAGTGGGGGCAGGAAGGCATGGCTGCTCAGGGCAGTCCTGCATCCTGGTCTCATGAGAGCAGGAAATTGCCCGGACAAACATCCTTGACTCCACGTACCAGCTCAGTGAGCACCTCAAGAAAATCAGGCTCGACTCTGCTTTGAAATCAGGGCCTGGGTGGTTTCTTTGTCGTTGTTTTTTTCAGGTGTTACGTGTTCAAAGCGTGATGTGCAATATTGAAGAAAATCAATTTAGTACAAGTGTTTGGTATTTTCACAATCCTTAATTGCTGCCATTTCCTGGAACTTGGATCCTTCTTCCTCACCACTCTTCATCTGGTATCAGAAGAGTTTTACAAAACTCAAGTGTTGAGAAAAATATGAAAATCTTCTCATTAAGACAGATGACACTATTCTCACAGGTAGTTCATGACATTCTGCCACCTCAGAGCATAAATCGTGTTCAAAAAAAGGAAGTACCCATTTGTTCAGTTAAAAACTCTACAGAGTTCCTCATTACCAGAGAGGAGTTCTCTTACTGAACAGTAGATCAAGAACTGACCACTCCCCAAAAGAAATGTGTTAAATCCATGGAACGTCCATTTATTTTTATTCAATCAAGGTACATTTACAGAGCACTAAAAGTATGTTTGGCAATATGAGATGTTCTGGAGAAGTCACAAAAAATTAAGAAGAGATAGAAATATCCCAGAATATTTAAAATAGCAGCGACAAAGTCATACTCTACTAGGAGGGTGAAAACTGTTGGAAGAGCCCAAGGGGATGTCCTCGGAAAAGATTCCCTGAGAAGGTGGCATTTGAACTGCTTCCTGGGGATAAATAGGAGTTTGCCTGGGGAGTGGAACATATCACAAACAGAAAGACAAGTACTTACCAAGGAACAAGATTAAGGCTGTGGCATTTTTAGAACAGTATGGGGCAACTGGGGAGCGGAGGGGCATGAAGGCAGAGGAGGAGATTCAGGATAACGGTAAAAAATAAAACTAACATATTTTTTTTACATTGAAGGAAAAGGGGAGCCAAAATAAGTTTCTAAGAAAAAAGGCTAACATGATTGGGGTGCCTGGGTGGCTCAGTCGGTTAAGCATCCTACTCTTGGTTTCTGCTCAGGTTATGATCTCACAGTTCATGGGTTTGAACCCTGGGTCGTGCTCTGCACTGACAGTGCAAAACCTGCTTGGGATTCTCTCCCTCTCTCTCTCTCTGCTCCTCCCCTGCTTGCACTCTCTTTCTTTCTCAAAATAAATAAGTAAACCCTTTTTTTGTTTTTTAAAGAAAAGAGCTAACCAGGTTAATAGCTTGGGAATATCACCATGGTAGGGTGAGGGAGATGGCCTGGAAAGGGTAGTAAACAGAGTCAAACAGAAATGTAAATCTCCAAATTAACATTTTCTCTCCTGTAAATATTTGTAATTCCTGAAAGACAAGAGTTTTGATGTTCAGAGCAAACTCATGAGGCATTCTCAAGATCCAGGCAGGGCTGGCAATAAATGCACTTCTGGAATATTCACTCTCTAAAAGAACATGCCTGGCAGCAATGGGGTTGGAAGATAGCTAGTAGCCCAGAACTGAAGAGAGGGGCATCTCTCCAGAGTCATTTAAAGTTCAGGACAAGATAATTGTGCTCATAAATAAATGGTGAAAATTCTGGATGCCTAATCTGTTTCGTGTTAGGCCAAGAGAGACTAACTCTCAGAGATGTGTTCCGAGAATTACTTTTTCTTAGTGGAATTGCACTGTAATATTACGAAAACTTTGGCATAGCTCAGGCTGGATACTGTTTGGACAAATACCTTCAATGGCTAATTAGGAAAGATTGCTGTTGTTTTATGGTGATATGGGTTAGAAAAAATGTCATAGTATTCTTTAGGGAAAGAAAAAGAATTAGATTTCAGTTGATGAGGTTTATAATTATAGTGAAATTTGCAAACTCCATGCTAGAAGAATCCCATATCCTGAACTAGCAACAAGCTCCCAGCATAGTCACTCTGATGGTCTGAGAAACACTACTTTTTTTTAAGTTTATTTATTTATCGAGAGAGAGAGAGAGAGAGAGAGAGAGAGAGAGAGAGGGAGAGAGAGCAGGTGAGGGGCAGACAGAGGGAGAGAGAGAGAATTATAAGTAGACTCCATGCCATCGGCACAGAGCCCAGCTCAATCTCACAAACTGTGAGATCATGACCTTAGCCGAAATCAAGAGTTAGACGCTTAACTGACCAAACCAGCCAGGTGCCCCTATAAGAAAAACACTTGCAACACCCCTTATTTTGGCCCTTTAAATTCCTAAATTGGATTGACCATGTGACTGACCTATAAGTGAGTGCACAGAACTTAGGAATTTAAATACTCAGGATCCCCAATGCCTTGCAAAATGCCAACCTGGTTCAGTTTATCTTCTACTCAAAATAAAACCAAATTGCTATATGTGAGAGACCTCATTCGTTTGTTTTTTAATTGATTTTCAACTGACTTGCTCACTGAATGTTCTCCAGAGGTTGTTATTTTGGTTCTACTTCTTGATGGTAATGTTTGACTTCAGTGATTCAATTTAAAAATTAATATACGCTAGGTGTCAGAGACGATGCTGAATACTAACTCAAGGGTGACTAAGACGTGCCAAGAAACCATCTATAAATGCTGGTGGGGATGTGGGCCAGTCACCATCTAGAAGAAGTAGTAGGCAGGAGAGTCCATAATCCTTTCACTAACATTCTGAAATGCAGAAAACACTGAAAGGAGATTTGTCGGTAAGATTTTCCTTGAAATGATGGAAATGGGGTTGTTTATGATCGTTATCCTCTGTAATAGAAATAGTCATACATTTTCCTGTATGGGTATTAGCATACTTAATTACTGGGTGCTATGCCAGACACACACTCCTACCAATGTTACATGATACATGCCATGTGTCTTGTATTACCTTTCTAAAATCTGAAAAATTCTAAATTCTTGAATACATCTGACTTTGAAAATTTTATATAAGGGATTATGAATCGATATTTCCCTCTTACAGTGCTGAACCTTCTGACATGTGAAATCAGCTGTGTAAATAAAACTATGAGCCTTTGCCCAAATCTTTTCTTTTATAGACTGCATTTAAAAGTAAAGCTCCCTCAGACCTCCTACACAGTTTACTTGGTAATGCTTTAAAGAAAAGCTTCATAATATTTTAAACTAAGTTTTTCCATGCTTTTTAATATTATATATCTTTATAGCGCCGTCATATATTTTACACCAGTCCTTTCTCCCCTTTGTTACTTGTATTGGTATTATGCAGATTGCTGCGGAGGACTTTAATGGAACCCCAGCGAACTGGGGAGCCCATGTTGAAAGCCATCGTTTGAAAGGACTGTTTTAGATGGTATATTAAATAGCACAAAAGCAAGACAAAGTGCTGCCCCTCGCTTTTGTATATGGCACAGAACCAAGACCTTTCTTCATTCTTAACCGGGACCCAAGTTAAATTGATTCCTTATGTGCCTGGTGGTTTTCAGTTTTTCAGTTCATCTTGTGCAGGCACAGAAATGAATAATAAAAGTTGAATGAAGGCTAGTAAGAAAAAACACAACAGGATTCAAAAGGAGATAATTAAATCCCTCAACTGCTGTTAAGGAAAACATTAAAAAAAATATGAAGAAATTGGTATACCTTTTATATTTTGGCATACTTCTTTTCTTATCTGCACAAACACAGCGTCTTAGCCACATCTTACTTAATCACGTAGCAAAAGTAGAGGCTCGTTTCAAGGGCTTATTCAGAATTCAAGCCACAGGAAGAATAAACAAACAATCAAACAGACTTACAGGGAAATGTGCTTGCCACTGACCTAAGTTGATGATTTTCAAGACTAGACCTCCTTTAACATAGCCAATTTGTATGTGTATGAGTGTTGATGATAAGGTCTCTAATTGAACATCTCTTCCACCAAAAAATATATATTTATGGAAAAAATAAAAGATTGACATCCTTGGATACCATTACCAAGGATTAAATAATCAACACTAATCCTAACCTCACCACATGTTTTATGTGCTGTTTACCTCCAACTTTAACCATATTCTCCGTTTCATACAAATTGTCTGTTCTATATGATATTCTTTCCATATAGCCCACCATCAGTCATTGGCTTAGGAATTGCCCATGTTCTCTTTAACTCCAGAATCAAAATACATTTGACATATGTCAAATATCTATTCTTTTGGGTATGTATTGGCTATAGACTGTTTAGAGAAGTGTGTGTGTATGTGTGTGTGTGTGTGTGTGTGTGTGTGTGTGTGTGAGAGAGAGAGAGAGAGAGAGAGAGAGAGAGAGAGAGAGAGAGTTTGTATGTACTTGACCTCCTTGATGCTTGCCAACTATATGATGTGAAGATCTATAAATTAGGCAGAAGTTGGAAAGGATTACACTTTTTAAATAAAGGGAGATGTAGATGTGATGCTTTGAGAGGCGATTTTCAAAAACTTTTCTATGGAAACTTAAGTCTTCCAGGTGTCTTGAGAGGTCCATTGACATTTGATTCCAATTTAATATTTAGACTGTAATAAATTATTAAGACACACATTCAAATGTGTTATACACTACATTTTAACATAATTTAGACCACCAGCGTATTTACTTTACCTGCCAGGTTAATTCATTTTCTGCCAGGCCTTAATATAAAAATCTTCATTACCATCTCTGGGACTATATTTGAACTTGCAAACATGTGTCCTTGATTAAGATGGTTATAGCTCTATGCTGCCTTTTTTTTTTTTTTTTTGTAACTCACATCTGTACATGCACCCCCCACACACGCATACACACACACACACACACACACACACACACACACACAAACAAGGTTGTACCCTCCTGTTTGTCTGTAAGAGTCAACATGTTCTATTTTCTAAATAACCCAGTAAATTACAAAAATAAGTCGAATGCCAAGGCTGATTTGACTTCAGCAGTCACCTAAATTACTGTCTGAAAGTTTTGTGTTTGTCAAATAGGATTTTCACTTCTTTTCATGTTCTGCATTTCCATGCTATTTGAATGTTTACAACATATACTCCCTGTTAATGTCAAAAAAGAAAAAAAAAACAGATAAAGAAACATTGCAGGATAAAAGGCAGTTTTAATCTCTTTTGCATTCCATTTATTTTTAAAAAGAATATGTCACTGCTAAAATATTTGAGAAACACTACTTTAGTTGAACTGATTTTAAAAATGTAATTTTAGTCATGCTAATCATGACTAACTGGTAAGTACCCAGGCAACTGATTCAAATTGTTGTTCCATCTTTTTTACTAGTTTTGTGTGCCTGAGTAAGAAACTTAAGGCCATTTCTAACCTACATCCTCAATAGTAAAATGAAATTAGTCACCTCTGTGGTTGTTGTAAGGTTAACTTACAACACTAAACACCCTTTCTAGCTCTCAATAAGTCTTCCATATATAGTATTTCATTATCAAGTATTTTGAAAGAATTAAATGTGTTATAATTATTTTAAAAACTAATCAATTTAAAATGTATAAAGCTTGGTTGCTCCATGCTATAATGTGGGGGGTGGGGGGGTGGGGGACACACAACACCATATTACGTAAGCTTTCCATAGCATTTATTTGGATATAAACTGGTGAAGAGCTGAGTTCTACTGTAAATATGCTAAGATCAATTATATTTCACAATTTCTCACCTTCTCTAAATTGAATTTCCCAGTTTGCAGATGGCATTAAGCTTTCTCTGAGTAGTGAAATGCCAGGCTGGGGGAGGGGGCTGCACAGTGTTATTGTGAGTGAGTGGGTAGAAAAGTACTTGGATGAGTTCCAGGGTAAAAGGTAACTGGTTGAAAGGGGAAGAAAAAAAGCATTATGGAATGCCCATGAAAGGATTCTTCTGAGCAACCCTTCACAAAGCAGATGAGGAAAGGGTAGCCATTATGGAAGATTCCCCAATGAAATGAGCTGCCTATAAAATGATGGACATCAACAAGTTCCTGGAAACCAGCCAGGTAATTTACTTTTACCTGTATTCAAAAACCTGTGTGTCTACATCTGGAGCACAATTTAAAAAACTGACCACTTTGATAAGGAAAAACAAACAAATAAATAAGTCCAAGGAGTTGACAAGTGAAGTAATCATGTGCTTAAGGGGATTTTTATTTGACTATAAAATTGAAAATTCTCTCTCATTCGAAATGGTGTATTATGTATATGCTTACAATCATCCCAAGAGTTGTCCGGAGGCAAATCATGATAGAAAGACAATTTGTTTCATCGTGCCCTTCAGAGAACACTTAGCAGTGACCTGCCACAAGGTGGAGTTTAAATTTGCCTAGTGTATGGCCATTCACAAAGTGATTGTGTATTTGTTCTCTCATTTAGTCCTCAAAGGAGTTCAGAGGGGCTCCTGCAGAGTGAAAGGGAAGGCTGGCTGGCAGGGAGTTATACTAGAGTTTTCTCCATGTTCTCCTCAGCCATTTGTATTATTGAGCACTGTCAATAAGGACAGTGTTCTGTGGAGAAAGAGACCCTCAAGCCAAGAAAATATTTTTTATGGATAGCTCTACGGATTCCTTTTGCCATTTTTAAGGATTTTTTAATGTTTTTTTTTCTCTGTTAAGTCCATATCATTGCATGCTTCCTATAGACTAACTTATTTTTAAATTAATTAATTAATTAATTAATTAATGTATTTTTGAGAGAGAGAGAGAGCAGAGTGAGCACGAGCAGTGGAGGAGCAGAGAAAGAGGGAGACAGAGAATTGCAAGCAGGCTCCAGGCTATCAGCACAGAGCCCAATGTGGGCTTTGAACTCATGATCTGTGAGATCATGACCTGAGCTGAAGCCGAGAATTGGACGCTTAACCGACTGAGCCACCCAGGTACCCCGATAAATTAACTTCTTATTGCATATGGTTACTTATTCTTTCAGAGTTTTGTTTTGCTTTGTTTTGTTTTGTTTTTTTTTACTGAAATTTGTATTTGAGACCTCTCCCATTCCAGTTGAAAGGTTTATAGCTTATATATACCTGAGGTCTTCCACTTCTTTATATCATCAATCATTCAGAATGCCCAGTAATAAATTTTTCTATTATATCAATCCATTTTGATATTTTGCGTTTGGTGGTACTGAGTGATGGGATCCAAACTAAGATTAAAACCAATTAACCTTGAAGTTATTGTGATGCAAATCAGAACTTCAGAAAACTGGCCAAATGGCCCAAACTTCTTGTTTATTTGGATTTAAATAACCTCTGAACATTCTTTTCCTATCAGATTTGAATAACACAGGTGGCGCTAACTGGTCTGATTAAAAACCTTTGACTTTTATTCAAGACTATCACACTGTGAAGACAAAAGATGGATATTCTCTGGCATAAAATACTCCAGAGATGTTTTATCAGAACACAGGAATGCCAGGATATTAACTTTAATTAAGATAGGGCTCACATTCAACCTGCTTTCTGCGAACCCCCTTTCAATGTCTCCTCAACTGTCAGAATCAGAAATTTGCTGTTCTCCACTGGCTGATGCAGCAATTGCACATAACTGAATACTAGATGGTGGTTAGAAGGTGGTTACAAAATGCCGGCCAGCACACAAACACACAACAAACCAAGGAGAGCAACAACAAAAAAAACAGGTTAAGAATGTCAAATGCAACATTTTTTATCAAAACAATGTACCCCCTGAAAGGGCGGGCCGACGCCGGCCGACTCCATCTTGTTCTGTGTCCTTCACCTTGACCACACCTCCTCCCCTTGAGTAACCCCCCCCTCACCTGCCTAACAGGACTCGGACCCTTCCCCAGGACCCTTCCCCAGCCAATCGGCTGAGGCCATAGCCATTACCTCACCAACTGCCCCTAGACCCCAATAAAACCTTTGTCCTTTTGAAACTCGCTCTCTTTCCCTGGTATCTCACTGCTGCGTTGGTGCAGGTAGGGGATTGAGCTCGAGCTAGCTCGAATAAAGGCTCTTTTGCTTTTACATCGGACTCGGCTCCCTGGCAGTATTTGGGGATCACGAATTCTGGGCATAACACCCCCTTTTTGTTTGTTTTGTCTCTTTATTTTTCCTTAATTCATTTTTAGCTGTGATTATTATGCCCCTTTCCAAAAACTTTGACCCACTTTTTCACATTAGAAGTTCAACATGTTCCATTTACCAGGCAAAACTCGACAGGTCACCAGCAAAACTTAAGAAATACATTTCAAACAAAATAATGAAAAATGTATTATAAAGCTTAGAAACAATGAGACTCTGAACACAGGTAACTGAAATGATACATTCTATATTGGGGATGTTGGAAATGTTGAATTTGATATTTGGACGATAACGTGGTCTGCGGAATAAGTTGGCTCCTTAATGTTTTCTGCTCCTGTTAAGCTAAAAAAACCCCGAGTCTGTTAAAGAAAACCAAACTAGTTCTGTGGTGCTGGGGGAATATAATTATTTTCATTTGAAATCAGGCATAGCAATAAGTAATGCACACACACTTTTGAACAATGCACGATTTAATTAGACAAAAATGAATTTTGTGTCATTCTCTAAATGAGGAATACCCTGCGTAATGTACATAATATACATTATTAATTGCCTATTTGGGGATAAAATTAATTCCCCTTGAAAAGTTATTTTTTTCCCCTCAAGTCAGCAGAAAGTATAATTACACACATTTTAAATAAAGGTATATATTTTTTATTCTTGCCCAGAGTGTGTTAGAAATTATGAAATATTAACATACAAGTAAGATGGATAACAGCATGGCAAAATAGATAAAATGATTGAAAATGTCCTGCTTGAATAAGCAAGCATTCATGAAAAGCATAAATGCAAACGTTCTACATGGAGAGAGGAAAAATCACAGAGAAAGCCTGAGCGGAAGTGGTCGCAGGTGTAAATAACATGGCTAATGAGGTAAAAGGACCACTGTAAGCTTGGGACGGAAACAGAAGTAATGTGGTGGGGGGTCAGGGAGAAGATGTGAAAAAGAACTTTCACAGAATCCACTGGCTTATTTCCCATTTTCCGAACAGGCCTTATGTATTCCCGCCTCTGCACCTTTGCTGGACATAATCCAGTAGGCCTTGGATGCTTGCCTGTTGTCTTCTAGAGATTTCTCATGTGGAAAGGCTATGCAGTTGTGAAAGTCCAACTCAATGCCATGTTCTCCAGAAAGATTTTCCAATCCCTCAAGCTACGATCTCTACCATCACAAAACTCTTATAACACTTTATACAACACCAAACGTTAATTAGTCATAACTCTGTACTTGGTAACACATTTACGTATGTACATTAGCTCACTGGTTTTTTTTTTTTTCTGCCAAAAATCTTATAAATCCATCATTCTCTTTTTAAGTTAGGAGACTATGCCTAGCAAAGTTAATAACTTGTTAAAGGCCACATGGCTAGGAAGTGGAGGGTTTGGATTCAAACCAAGTTGAATTTCATTCTATTTTTATCGAATCCTTTTTTGGTAACAATTTTCTGTGAATTCTGTGTTTCTTTGGTAAAACATTCTGAGTCAGCATGAGACCTGTTGGTCTAAGTTACCCAGGGTGAGCTCCATCCGAGGTCTCAGGTACTCAATGCTTAGCCTCCCCTGGCCAGTAATGATTTCTGGGTTGAGCATGGTGACTTAAGTGGACCTACCGAAAATGAAACCCAAACCTTTTTTATGACGGTGGGAAAAAGAAAAGTTCTCTTCTTTTGACAGATGATCTCTGGTTATGAGACCTAGAATGATTGCCAGTTTACGACCATGAAGAAAAATTATCTGGTGTCAAAGCCAGTAGATGAAGTAGGGTGGTGACTCAGGGAAATGGAGCTGGCCCTGATCAAATTGCATCTGAACTTGATTCTAAGTGGTAGGTTGCATTGTTATTCCAGAATATTCACTGCTTATCCCTCTAAGAATCATATTTAACCATCCCATTGACATCATCCTTTGCCATGCAACCTGCTTAGTGATTTGCAAAAAAATACATGTGACTTCTGAGAAGATGCTTGAAAAGCCAGCATATAGTTGTGCCATTTCTCTTTGTATTATCCCCTGAGATCTTCTAGTAGGGGTTGCTCCTTCAGCCTGCATACCAGGATAAAGTAGACACTTGAAATAGAGAAGTAGCCTGCCTCAAAGAAACCTTTGTTGTAAGCTACTGCATTTTGGAATTCTTTCTATAGCATAGCCTAGTGAAAAGCAATTACTACTATTTGTCATCTCTGATCTTTGCCATTCAATAAGCATGTCTTCCATTATTGAAGCCAGTATGAGTTTTCTGTTACTTCCCGTTGAAATTACCTTAACTGGCAAGCACATTTTAGTCAATTCAGTAATGTTATCAACCCTAAGTAATATCAGGAAAGCTTCTAACATGAAAACTTCCCAAATATACATCATTATGTAATCTGGCATGATGCTTATTTGGGGGTGGTAGTGGCTATGAGGTGGAGGTCACTATCTCTGGACATCCACATGAAATGGAAAGGCCCTTGCCTATTTCTCTAGTGATCTTAATGAAGTCATGTAGAATAAATTTAATATAATGCAAAGAATTTTACCATTTGTATTGTCAAGAATTTTTTCCTCCATGTAAAATATGTTCTCCCTCATTAACAAATAAAATCAAAAGCTGAAGCACATGAGTGAATCTCTTTGATGCTTATTTCAAAGCATTTCAGAAGAATTAATTAAAGCAATACTCTGAGAAATATTTAAGTGTTATTATTTCTCTTCCATACATGGGGAGGTGGAAACCCTGAAAGTTTAAATATCTTTCCTGGAGACCACACAGCAAGTCACTGGCAGAACTCAATGTTCTAACCTTGTTGACCTCTACAATCTCAGTGTGGTCTGCAACCTTTTTACATCAGAGCATTCATAGGAAGAGGAGACATTTTACAAAAACACTACCGCCAGTATACCACAGAACTTTCTTTTAGTGTTTATTGCCATTTATAGCCTGTTTTGAGTCCACCCTTAGGATCAGCAAGGTATTTGAATTAAGTTACTATAAATCCTGAAAACCAGCCACTGTGTGTTCTAAATGTCTTTTAGGCATCAGCATGAACAGGAAAATGCATTGTTCAAGTCGTCTTTGAATATGCCCTCCTCCCTCTCTCGAATTTAATTGAATTGACCGAGTAAAGCTGGGAACATGAGAGTTGGACACACAAGAGGACCAGTTGAGAGAAAACAATCATTTTTTTCCAAAAGAATGTATTATCTCTGCCACAATAATAATAATAACAATAACAATAATAATAGTTATTGTTATTATTATTATTATTATTATTGCCATACCTGGTCAACATTACCTAAACTTTAGCAATTTTAATGGCCATATCAGATACATTGCCCAATTGTTCTAACAGACTATGTACATAGTAGAGATTTAGTTATCAGGAAGAAAACCCAGATTCAATAGAAAATGATGATTCACCAGCCATTTGCCCAGGTACATCCCAAGTATCAGAATTGTATCTAAACTGTGTAACGTTTCACAGGGAGCTTTGAGATCACCTTGCAAATATAATTTCTTCTAAACCATACAGTAAAACACAGCAATATGAATCTAAAAGTATATACTATTTTACTTTGGCAACTTTACCCAAGACTATGGATATCCTATATTAGGTAGTATGCTTAATGCCTAAATTGTCATAATTGTACATATATTTAAGTCAAATGACTATTAGCTACAATATTCTAAAATTTGAGATTTCAATCTTAAAAGAGAAAACATTTTTATTGTTGCTTGAGTTTAATTTTTTTAAATTATCTAAAACATACCAAAATGGAGCCTACATGCCCCCCCCACCAAAGATATAATCCTGCGTAATTAATGAAAAGAAATAGAACTGTTTTTAGATCCTTAGATCTTGCTAAAGGAAACTATAATGTTTCTCAACTTTTATTAATCCCATGGACTATATTATGCAACATTATTTGTGTCTTGGTTTATTTTTCCCATTGTGCTAATGTTATGATAGCCAAGTAAATTTTGCCAACATCATTATAGGAGCCATAGAGGTCTGCCAGAGATGCAAAATCAGAGAGCCTACCTATGCACATACTAAAATGGAAGCCCAAATTTTCAAAAGATATTACCTATGAATATGTGAAAATAGTATAAACCAATCCAAAGATAAACAGCTCAAATATCATTAATCTTGTTTTAAAATTTTTAAGTGTTTATTTTGAGAGAGCACGTGCACATGCACACACACACACACACACACACACACCTGAGAGTAGAGAGACAGAGGGAGAGAGAGAATCATAAGCAGACTCCGTGTTGTCAGCATGTAGCCCCACATAGGGCTCGAACTCACGAACCATGAGATTGTAACCTGAGCTGAAATCAAGAGTTGGAAGCTTAACTGACTGAGCCACATAGGCGCCCCTCATTAATCTTTTTTGATGCCAACATCTGATGAGCAAAGCTGGGATAGTTGACATAAATAATTCCATTCTGCTATATTATTAAATGAAAATTTTTATGATCCATATTTTAAAAATCAATTGCTATCCCTTTGTCCACTCACATGTACAAACATTTCACACCATAAAAAATTCTCAGTCTGAATATATATAGGCTCTTATCTTTGAAATGTGACTTTTGGAAGAGGTAGGTATTACGCAATACCTTACATGTCAACTAACTCATCCACTATTTATATTCTTTTCAATAAAAATCCCAGCAAAGAGCTCTGGCCTTGTGGAAGTGAGAACGAGTAACGATGGTGAATTTGGAAGAGGCCAGAAGCTGCTATCCCAGAGCTTTGTCAATAGATGCTTATCTTTGATTTTGGAGAATTTACAATATCATGCACTTAGACTTTTGTTTACACATTCTGTGAACTGTATGGAATTGAGTAAATTATGAAATGAACCGGTTTATGGAAAGAAGACAACGCCCTGACAGCAGAAGCCAGGTGAAAACACTGGCCTTTAAGTTGAAAAACAACAACAACAACAGCAACAACAAACAATCTTGTGATATTTGTAAAAGACATGGCCAAAGTTCCATGGGTATTTGTCAAAATAGAATAGTGGCTATGGCAATTGTGGATGCTTCTGGGAATCTCGTTCTTTCAATTCTTTTGAAATATTTACCACTGCAAGGAATGAGAATTTCTAACATTTACCTTTCAGTCCAGCCTGCAAATGCTACTGTTTATATTTGAAAACAAAGATCATAACACATTCTCTTGAAAAAAATTTATGATGTGAAATGCAATTTCAAAATAACATCCTGTGAACACTGAAAAATTGAGAGAGATTAAACACATGCATACACACAGTTTTATTAAAGTTACTGATTCTTCCACAGCCTAAAGTAGATATTTAAAGACCTTTTCATAAGTCTCTAAGAACTTCTTTTCATAATTTTCTAGGAAAGATAAAGGTGAATGAGGACAATGGTATATATTTTTCTTGCATGCATTCATTCATTCATCAAACATTAATTTAGCTCATGCTATATGTCAGGTTCTGAAGATACCAAGTCAACTAACACATAGTCTTTGTGTTTTGGGAATTGATAATCCATTTGGGAGAGACCGATAACACTTTATAAAGATTACAGTATGAAAAGTGCTAATTCGGAGGTTTCTAAAGATTGGTAAAAGAGACTAGAAGGGGGGGGGGGGAGGCGCCTGGGTGGCGCAGTCGGTTAAGCGTCCGACTTCAGCCAGGTCACGATCTCGCGGTCCGTGAGTTCGAGCCCCGCGTCAGGCTCTGGGCTGATGGCTCGGAGCCTGGAGCCTGTTTCCGATTCTGTGTCTCCCTCTCTCTCTGCCCCTCCCCCGTTCATGCTCTGTCTCTCTGTCCCAAAAAAAATAAATTAAAAAAAAAAAAAAAAAAAAAAAAAAACAAACGTTGAAAAAAAAAAGATTGTCTAAAGAGACTAGAAGAGGGATACCTTAACCAAATCTGAGTATTAGGGAAATATTAAAAGAAAAATAATTTTATGCTGATTTTTCAGAGTTCCCTGTATGCATTACAGAGGTCTAGAAAGATTAGTAGAAGAGAATTCCAGGCAAAGGGAACAGCATGTGGAAGGCAAGGAGTAGGATAATGTGGTTGATGGGTACAATGTGATATTCCTTGGAGTGGATAGAGATTAGGCTGCAAGATAGGCAGAAGCTAGATCAAGAAAACCATTGCATGCAATGCTAACTGAACATCATGGAAAGGAACTGACAGACTCAGCTCTGGGTTTCGGATAAGATTTACATCCTAGAAAGGTTACTGTGAGAAGAGGAGATATACCATAAGAGGATCAGTCAGCACGCACTTCCTTTGTTCTGATTCTTTCTCCTATCACATTAAGCAGCACACCCTGTTAACTGCCCAATCTGTCAGAGAGTTCCTTTTTACTTCCTCAGATTCGGCCTTCTGTGCCATATAAAACCACCCATGTACACAAAAGCACCCAGGGCCTCCTTTCTGAAATTCTCTTCATTAACACCAATTTAGAAGGTTAATTTTAAGAAATGGATCAAGGCACCATGTTATCTAGGAGAGATGTAAATGAGTTAATTAGCACATTTCTGCCCTTGCCAGGTTTCAAAGATCAGAACTTGCAGGAAAGAGAATTTATAGTTCACTTTTTGGCCCCCGGGAGTTGTGAAGGAACTAAGAGGGAGGGGTAGAAGGGAACAGCAGGGAAAGAAGACAGTTAAGTATCCTCAAGTGTCCCAAGAGGTTGGGGGGGGGGGAAGGGGGGCAGGGTGCGGAAAGTAGGAGGTGTGAGCCCTGAAAGAAGAGTTGGGGCAGGCTCCAGAAAAATACTTGAGCAGCACAGTGGAAAGAGCTGGGAGATTTGAATTTTGATTTTGATCTGAGAGTTAATTTTCTTTTTCACCTAGGACAAATCAGTTAATTCTCCAGATCTAATTTTTTTCTACAGAAAAATAACCTAAGAATAGAGAATTTCTGAGATCCTTTCAACTTGTTATATTTTAATGTTCAACTATTTCACAATTTTGCCAAAGGCTGTTCCTAACACATATACTCTGTTCTTGGTCCTTTTCCCCCCCAAATTTCTTTTATACTCTTCTTCCTGAAAAGATTAGTAGTAGATAAAAAAGCATCAAACTAACTAAGTGAATATTTTGGAAATGTATATATATACTCTTGAGGTTGTTTTTAAAAGTAAAACAGTTGTATAATAATTTGTCTTGTCTTTGTCCCAGGTTCCTGGGACAGAGTTCTGAAATCCTTGGAATTTCTTAAGCTATAGGAGTGTCTTTGTTTTTCCTGGTGAGTCCCTGGGGCCACCCCTGCATCTATACAAATAAGGTATGTCCCTTCATGGTGTAACCCCAGATAGTTTCAGGATGGGACCTAGACATATCAGAAAAATTAATCGTGTGATTAGAAGGTTGAAGCTTTGATTCACCATATGATATCATACATCTGCCTGTCCTCTGACCTCTAGGGAGTGGGCAAAAGCCGGAGAGTGATTTCAATCCTGTGGTCAATGAATCAATTAATCATGCCTATGTAAGGAAACCCCAATAAAAACTCTGGACTCTGGCACTCAGGTGGGCTTCCCTGGTTGGTAATAATCTGTCTAAAGGCCAGGAGGGTGATGTGTCCTGAGGACAGGGAAGCTTCACATTTGGGACACTCACAGGCTTTATCCTATGTGTCTCTCTCTGGCCGGTTCAGATTTGTAACCGTTTGTAATAAAAGTGTAATTGTGTGTATATATATATATATATATATATATATATATATATATATATGGCATTTTCCTAAGTTCTTTGAGTGATCCCAGTGAATTATTGAATCTGAGGGAACAGTGGAAGCCCCCAAATTGGTAGCCAATCGATCTGAAGTGTGGGTGGTGTGGACACTCCTAAACTTGTAGCTCATGTCTGGCATAAAGGCAGTCTTATCAGGGACTGTTCTTGTAACCTGTGAAGTCCGTGCTACATCTGGGTAGTTAGCATTAGCATTGCACTGTAAGGTCTTATTAGATATTTTAGCAGATTTTCAAAATTAAATTTTTAAGAAAAATTTATTGACACCTTTTCACAATTAAACTCTCTGGAGTGTTACTGCTTCATTACAATATCCACGAGGGAGCACATGGTGTCTTCAAAGGAAAGAATTAACATTATTGAGTTGCTGCTAGAAGAAAGGATTAAATGAATAGACAGGGTCTCTCGCCACTATCAAACAGGAAAAAAGGACAGACAAAAACTTTTCTTGGGGGGCAGGGTGGGTGGGAATGAAATTTCTTATAATTGTTTTTCAGAGAGATTTAGTGCGTACAGTAAAAAGAAAATAATAGCTAAGAAAAGTTGATACTAAGATTCATGACAGTATCATATAGATTCAAGTATGTGAGAAGTTTAGAGTATGCCACACTGGAAAAACACCAATTATATTTGAAAAAATGTGGCAAAAGATAAGCATGGTAAGGTTTAGTGAGAAATTTCACTGATTTATTAATGTATAAGAAATGTTGGAGTTTATTACGATGAGATGTAATTGTGACCCACCTTAAAACGTGACATGGCTTTTTTTCCATTTGAGAGAACACATATTTCTAGGAAAAAATGATGCCAGGGCAACTCAGTTCCTTTTTCACATAGCTAATTCTTTCAATTACGCAAATAAGCTGGATAATGCCTATTGATTTTCAGAAAATAGTTTGAGTTTAGTTTAACTTACGAAAATTTATTTAAATCCTCAGGTACCTTTTAAATAAGGATAATTTCAAATATTAGTCTGTTTTCCTGGATGGCAATGTGACGCTTTAGAGGGAAGCATTTATGTGAGGGGAGAGGGCAATCGATGTGATAGGCAACCACAATCACTGGAAAATAGAAGAAGAACACACAGAAAGAGGCTTCATTAAAAGAACCATAACATTCTGTTAACATACTTTTTTTCCGAGACCCCATACACATGGCAAAAGAAATGTGGAGCTTTTTAAATCAGAACACTCAGTATTCAGGTGTCGGTTGTCTGTGCTAAAGCACCTATCGCTTCCAGAAGTCTGGTGATCATCCTAGTGAGATAGGAGTGCAGCTAAGTGATTGGCCTAAACCGGAATCTCATTGTGACTCAGATGGTCACTGGAGCCATCCGTCTACATAGCTACCACCATCTCTTTCTGGATGAAAGCCTTTGGAGTTGTGAAACGAGAGAACAATCTTTCATTGGTTCATTAATCTTTCTGACAAACTTATTCATCACTTATACCCCAGAAGCCACATTGGCAGAATTAATTACTCCATTATCTAGGTTCCTATAGCTTTTAAAGAAATATTCTTATATGGACATGCACCTCTTTATATATTTTGCTCTTTCTAAATATCTTGCCTAACCAGAAATTCTGCACATTGATCATATGTGAGCATGTACATAAAATATACATGTGCATGAAATCATCCATATATTATACATCTATTAGGATTCAAACAGATAGGATCATAAAGGCTAAGTTTCTGTAACAAAGAGGCACTGAAACAGTGGCTTCAGTATTTTAGGGTGTTATCTTTCTTTCATCCTTGAAGCTGGGTCAACCCTGTCCAAGTTCCAGCTCATAGTAAAAAGGAATGGGTAAGTAGAAAAGTTTGCTCTTTATTTCAACTGCCAGTGCTTGTAAGTGTCACTAATAGCTTACTTAGTTACTAAACTGAGTCACATGACCGTTTCTACCTGCAAAGGAAGCTGGGAATGTAGTCTCTAATGGAGTGCCCATATGCTTCCATACTGTGGAAGGAGAATTATTCCAGAGAAAGTCCAGGAAATTGCCCCTACTGCATATATGATAAAAAATAACAAAGGCTGCTATAGCATAAATGCAAAGAGCAATCAGAAAAAAAGAAAAAAAGAGAGAAAGAACCAAAGTCTCTATAGCAATATTTTTCAACTAGGGACATTTTGTCCCCCAGGGGCACATTTGGCAATGTCTCTGGGGGCATCTGTGGTGGTTACAACTGGGGGTGGGCTGCTACTGGCATCAAGAGCATAGAGGTCAAGGATGCTACTAATCGTCCTACAATACACAAGAGAATAGCCCACTTCACAAGAAATTATCTGGCTCAAAATGTCAGTATTGTCAAATGAAGAAACTCTGTATGATGATTTTCATGTCTCCAAAACATCACATGCCATTTGGAACAAATTGGGGACATAAAAGTCATTTGAGAACAACACCTTAGAGATATTCATGTTTCTTCTGCTGCTTTACCTGCATCACCCCTGCTTGACGTTAAGCGACCCGAGAGTAGGAATTTTGTTTCGTTCTTGTTTTCAATATAGGCACCAAGACAATGAGTTCATGATTTTGAATGAACAACGATGAACACAGAGCACCTTTTCTGTGCATTGTCCTGTGCCTGGCTCTGTGGTGATTGCCACAAGATGTGTGAACCCTGTTCTCTAGGTCCTCGCCATTGACAATCATTGTTTTTATTATTTCTCCTTCCTTATAGTAGGGCTGCTCATTTCTGTCACATTTGCAGACATGTCTGTGTTTGAAAGTTGCTTCCTATACCGCGGCCACCTTACCTAGCAGGCCCAAGTTAGTGACCCATAGCCATGCCCATCACGGTACGAAGTACATCAAATATTTTCTGTCAAGGAATAAGCAGGCCAAGGCAGAAAACAGTTCTAGATTGTTAACTTTCTGACAACTCAGCTCAGATGGAAACAGAACTAAGATTTGCAGAACCATAAAGGAGGTGGTTGCTATTTAACTACTCAAAGTAGGAAATAGAAAGAAAACCCCAGGCTTTACAAGATCCTGTGGCATAACCAGCATATTCAAAAAGCTGAGAGGAATGAATTAGGGAAATGAGCATTTGATGAATTTCATGTGAACTTGTGACGTTCTTAAGGGTTGCAAAATTGCTTTTCTACCCCATGATCTCACCTGCGCAACTTCTGTTTTTCCTTGGTCTTCTCTCTGACTCTTTTCATGCCTATCTCTCTGTCTGCTATGTCTCTCCCTCCTCTCTCTCTTTTTTTTTCCCTCTACCTCTTCCCCTCCTTCTCTCTCTCTCTCCTCCCACTTTTCCTCCTCCTTCCCTTTTTAAACTGTCACAGTCTTCATTTCTAGGCCATCAATTCAGCCTTGCTTCTATGTACCTAATGCCCTCTTGCAAACTTTCTTAATCCAGGTCATAAATATGAAGACTCATCTCTCTCAATCTTCAAATGCCCCTTAACTTGCACAGAGACAAAGTCTGATTCTGCAGCAATGCCGCAGTGTTCTCCATTGGGGAAAAAAGTATTATGATCATTATCCACCACACCATAAGGAATCACATGAAAGGCAACATTGTGCATGGAGCTTATTGAATTGCAAGCAGCCTTCTCAGAAATCAAGGCTGCCCCCCTGATGCAAATCAGATGCTTACATAATGCTATTTTCTTGGAGGGCCACAAAGGAGAGATGGGATTAAGATGCCCCTTTGTGGTGTGGCAAAAGCGTTTCTGTCTTCTTGCTTAAAGCAGAACATTTTGACATATTAACTGGGTTGGCACAAAATGTACCTAAAGCTATTGAATGCACCTATTTTTCTTGATAGAATTTGTACCAAACCTCTTTCCAAGGGATTTGAAGCAGCTGGAAGTTCTGCCCTTTTTCCCCTCCCTCTTCTCTATTTCTCCCTATCCATCCCCACCCTTTCCATAATCCTTAGTTATGCATATTCAGAAAAAAAAAACAAAACTGGTCACAGCATGAATGAAAAAAAAATCCATCATGTTCTCACTGGATTTCATAATTTAGCGTCATTTCACATCAATTGTACACATATGTGCTACAGTGCTTTTTTTCTTCTTTCTTCTTCTTCTTTTTTTTTTTTTTTTTACAGCTGGCACACTGAATTAGGACCAGTGATCCAGCAGTCATTTTGCATAAAGCCAGATTCCAGTGTGACAGGCGCTATGCATCACCACACATCCTTAAGAAAAATGTTCTGCTGTGTTTACACATGTCTTCTCAGCAGCTGATTTCTGAATATGGGCACTGATGCATGGCATGTATTAGAGACTGGAATATACCTCCTATTGTGCAATCCAAATGAAGCCAACTGCGTTTCCTACAAGGTTACCCTGCCTTCCTTTCTTTCCTCCTTTGGTCTTCTCTCTGCTTTCTCATTTCTTCCCTTCCCTCCTTCATCATTTCTTCTCTTAATATTTTTCTCCTTTTTGACCATCTTTTTCCTTTCCTACTAATCTAGAGATTCCTAGAAAATTCATTATATCTTAGTCTTTATGCCTTCAAAAGTATGGCCATAACAGGGTGTTCATAAGTGCGTATTAAATAAACCTTTCATGCTGCATTTCTAATAGTTAAAATCATATTCATCTAAGATGATGGCATAATGCTGATGCATAGAAATTTTATCTTGGTCATTTTATCACTATTACCACTTTTGTCAGCCTCGTTGACATAATTATCATCATCATATTGAGTGCCTACTCTCTAAATCAAGAGTATTTTAAATACACATTCTTTCATTTAGTTCTATAGTGACCTTGATAGTGCTTGATTTATAAAATAGAGATAATAATAGTGGCTTCTCCATTGGCTTCTTGAGGAAACTAAATGGAATGAAATGCAGAAAGTGTTTTATATGTTACCTGAACAAGAAGTATTCTATAAAGGATTATTATTTTAATGCCTTAGGTGGTTTGCCAAAATTCACTCAGCTGATAAGTAATACACAATGGAAACAATTCCCAGTTCTGGCTCCATAGACAAGGCCATACCAATAGTGGCCTTCCATTACCAGAATCTTGACAAAAGTGGCAAAAAGTAAGTCAAATAAGTAACTGCGGCAAGTTTAGGGAGACAAACATTTTTCTTAAAAAAAGGTGGAGATTGAATAAAATTCTAAAAAAAAAAAAAAAAGAAAGAAAAACAGTGTCAAAGGGTTTTACTCTTACCATTACAGTCTTCTTTATCACAGGTTGGAAGCACAGTGCGATTATACTTATGTCAAAAACTTATCTATGAAGTTACTCTTTCTGCTAAAGCAATAATATTCCATTTTTATAATTTTTATACTTTGATATCAAACAAAGCTTTGAATATTTGATGAATCTCATTGCCATGGCAATGTCTAAACAATGAAATCTGCTCTAAAGAAGAAATGTCAGCCTGCCTTTATCCTTTCTTCCTTTCTTTTTTCCTGCTTTGATGGTCTTTGATTTTGGCTTGTATTTGTTGGATGAAATTTTATTTTGTTATGTAGGCAAAATGTATAGATGATTATAGGTTAAAGTAAATATTTAAAGATTTGAAATAAATATTTATGTGGGGAATGAAGAAACTAACACTTTTTAAAAACGGCAATAAAAAGATTTTGTACAGAAGAAAAAAGTTCACAAAATAAGAGTATGTTAAAAAAAACTAATTGTTAAAAATTACTACAAATAAAATATACGTCAATCATCATATTTTAGGGAATCTCATATCATTCTTAGGCACCTTATTTTTTTGTCCGGCTGAGAAAGAAATAAAATCATCCAATCAAGTGACATAATACCTGCTGATCACTTAGACTTTTTATTTCAAATACTAAAATAAGGTTTTTTTGGACTTATTGAAACACTAATTTTGATCATACTTGTCTCATATATCATAAAAAGAAAAAATCAGGAAATGATATTCGTTAAGGCATTCCTAAAATGTCTTCCTATTCAGAATCTGAGTCTTCTTAATCGTTTGAATCAGAGTCATTGAGTCCACATTGTCTCATATGATATCACCCTCTAAACCAAAAGAATTATCAGTGGTACAGCATTTCTTAAAGAGTCTACATAGGAAATCAAAGCTAATGGTACTCCGTTTTTAAGCCATCTTATAATTATGTAGGATCACTCTGCTTTTGATTTCAATTTCAGGAATGCTGCCACAAACTTCTGTTTTGCCATTCTTGCTGTTTATTGCCACACTATATATTAAGCGTTTGAAAACTTTCATTAGCGTATTGTATCCAAGTCCCCCCCACTGCAAATCAGACACCCATACTCAGGCAATGATAATTACATCTTTACTCAGGCAATAATAAACAAAATAGCCTGATCAACTACGATTGAGAGTGGAATTCAGTTGTAAAAGACATCTTAATTTCAGTGTTAAAAAAAAAAAGCGTGCCTTAGAGTCAATGAAATAGAGTGATGAATAAATAAATGGAAAAATGTTCAATCTCTCTAAGATGGAAAAAAAAGACAAATTATAGCTAACCGAAAGTCTTGGTTTCACTTAAGACATAAAAAAGCACAAGAAAATCAGCTCCCCTTGAAAATTAATTAACACCCTACTAAGTAACATATGGGACAGAGACATTTCAAGATAAATTTAAAAATCAAAAGACAATGAAAATATAAAATTATCAAAATTGGTGGGATGCAGCAAAAGCGGTGTTTAAGGGAAATTTATAGCATTAAATTCATGTATTACAAATAATGAAATGTCTAAAATCAACAGCCAAAGCTTCTCCTTCAGTAAAGTAGAGAGAGGAATAAATTAAACTTAAGACAAACAGGAAAAAAAGTAATGATAAAAACAGATTTTTCTCAAACAAGCAAAAGCTTAGAGAAGACATTATCAATATATCTGCACTATGAGAACTGTTAAGGCATGTGCTTCAGGGAGAAGAGAATTAAGATGACACATGAAAATTTGAATTTATATAAATAATTAATCCCAGAAATCATGTAAATTAAGTATAAGAGATTTCCTTCTTATTGTTAACAGACTAAAAAAAAATTAGTATCTAAATAAAAAATAATAACAATACTTTATGACGTTTTTAATACATTACATAGAGGTAAAATATAACAAAATAGCAAAATGGCTGGAAATGAGAAAACAGAAGTATACAGTTGTAAAATGAAGTGAAATGGAATATAGTTTGCAGTGGTATAATCTGAAGGCAGACTATGTTATAACTATAGAAAAATAAAACAAAGGGGAAAAAGTAACCGATGATGCAAATACAAAATAATAGTATGTTAGTAAATTTAAATTCATTTACTTTTTTAATGTTTATTTATTTATTTTGAGAAAATAAGATAGAGAACAAGCAGGGGAGGGGCAGAAAGAAAAGGAGACAGAATCCCAAGCAGGCTTCGTACCGTCAGCATGGAGCCTGATGTAGGGCTCGAACCCATGAAACACGCATGAGATCATGACCTGAACCAAAATCAAGAGTTGGATTTTTAATTGACTGAGCCACCCAGGTGCCCCTAAATTCATTTATTTTAATAGTTACATTTAATATAAATTACCTACACACCTCAACTAAAAGGCAGAGTGTCAGATAGGGTAAATAATTAAGACCAAATGCTCCCCACAAAAAGACCACTTTAAATATAAAGATACTGGTAAGTTAAAAGTCAAAGGATGAAAAAAATATATGCCAAGCCAATACTGATCAAAAGGAAGAGCTACTGGCTATGTTAATACACAAAACATAATACAAAATAAGGAATATCTCCAGGCATAAAAAGGGACACTGTTAGGAAACAATTCTCCATCAGTCTCTAACATATTCTCACATGTTTTGATAGCTTTTATTATAGACAATCCTTTTAAAGATGTTTGTGTAGTAAACAGATTGAAAGACAGATATAGTGTCTCCTTTTATATCTAAGACATAGGGAAGATTTTTTTGCTGTCCAGGATAATAAAGATAATGTCCTCCAGGGAAAATGTTGGGCAAGGTACCTAGGAACCCTCTTTATGAGAGTGAAGTTTCCTAAGTTCAGTGTTCCTCATATGTATACTGTGTATACAGAATCCACCTGGGCTTACCTTCGGCTTGCACTCAGGAGATTTAGGGAAAAGGGAAATTGATGTAAACATGAAATTCATACTATTTTCTTTGCTGTGAGTAATAACAGGCTTTGTCTCTGACCCATGGGTTTTGTGTCTTCTGCCAGACTCTATGAAACCATGGTTTTGTGCTGATAAAGGAATCAATTCTCAAGAAGACATAACAATCCTAATCATGTATACACCTTATAGATCATCAAAATATATGAAACAGAAACTGAAAGATCTAAAAGGAGAAAGAGACAGATCAACCAATATAGTTAGAGAGTACAAAGTTTCTTTCTCAGTAATAAAATAAGAGGACAGAAAATAACTAAAGATAGAGAGGATATAAAAGAATAATATTATTAGTCAATTTGATCTAATTGACATTTATAGAACACTTTACATCAAAAGAACAGAATACACATTCTTTCATTGTACACAGAGAATATTCACCAAGATAGACCACAGTATGGGTCAGAAGACAAACATCGACATATTAAAAGACTTAAATGAAACAAAGTAATTTATCTAGCCACAATGGAAATAAAACAGATATTGATAGCAGAAAGAATCTGCAAAACCCAAATATTTGGATTTAAATAATACAATTCCAAATAATCCATAATTTAAAGGGGGGGGAGGCAGATTACAGAGAATTTTGCAGTGAATTAAAATAAAAATACAACATTTCAAACTTGAGGGACATAGCTAAAGCAGCACATGGAGATAATCATACCAAATTATTGTATTAGAAATGTCTCCAATTAAAATTAAGCCATAACTTTAAAAACTACAAAAAGTGTAACTAATGCAATCAGAAGGAAGGAAATAATAGAGAACTTAATGAAATAACAATAAACAATAAAAAATAAAATCAGTGAATCTAATAACTAGTTCTTTCAGAAGTTCAGTCAAATCGATAAAACTGTAGCCAACATGTTGAAAGGAAGAAAATAGGTAAATATTACCAATACCAAGAATAAGAGAGAGACCGTAACTACAGATCTTAAAAAGGATAACAGCAGAATTTTATGCTTAGAAATTTTAAAACTTAGATTGAAACTTAGAATGAATAAATTTCTGGAAATATACAAACTATTGAAGCTCACTCACGAAGGAGATAACCAAAATAGTCTGATATCTATTAAGCAATTTAAATTTATAGCCTAAAGTCTCCTGCAAAGTAAATTCCAGGCCCAGGTGGCAGGATGTGTGAATTCTATGAAACATATAAGGAATTATGCCAATTTTACACAAACTCTTTATGAAAATGAAAGATGAAAGAACACTTTCCAACTGATTTTATGAGGCCTATTGATACCAAAATCAAACAGGACTACTACAAGAAAACTTAAAATAGATCAATACGAAACAGCATTAAAAAAAAAAAAAAAGCTTCACATGGTCCAGTATCTTCACATGAACATAGATATAAAATTCTCTAAGAAATCATTAGCAAATCAAATTTAGAAACATAAAAAAGAATGATTCAAAATGAATGAGTATTATTTATCTCTGAAATACAAGATAGTCACCATTTGAAAATCAATCCTTGTAATTCACTATATTAAACAACGTAGTAGAAAAATGTATTACCTCAGTAGTTACAATAAAAGAATTTGAGAAAAACTCAACATCTGTTCTAAAAAGCTTTCAGCAATGTAACAATGAAAGGGAACCTCCTTGGGGCACCTAGGTGGCTCAGCTCAGGTCATGATCTCACGGTTTCATGGGTTTGAGCCCCAAGACGGGCTCTGGGCTGGCAGCCCAGAGCCTGGTCGGGATTCTCACTCTCCCTCTCTCTCTCTGCCCCTCCCCAACTTGTGCTATCTCTGTATCTCTCAAAAAAAAAAAAAAATAAACTTAAAAAAAAAGGGAACCTCCTCAACTTGATAAAGGGGGTCTACAAAACTGATAACTGACAATGTACTTAGCAATAAAAGAATAGGATTTTTCCAGTATGGAGTATCCTCAAAAAATTAAAAATAGAACTACCCTATGATTCAACAATTGCACTACTAGGTATTTATCCAAAGGACACAAAAATGCTTATTCAAAGAGGCACACGCATCCCACTGTTTATAGCAGCACTAGCAACCAAATTATGGAAAGAGCCCCAATGTCCATCTACTGACGAATGAATAAAAAGATGTGGCATATATATACAATGGACTATTATTTGGCAATCAAAAAGAATGAAATCTTTCCAATTCCAACAATATGGATAGAACTAGAGTATATCATGCTAAGTGAAGTAAGTCAGAGAAAGGCAAATATCATATGATTTCACTCTATGTGGAATTTAAGAAGCAAAACAGATGAACATAAGGGAAGGGAAGGAAAAATAAAATAAGATAGACACAGAGAGGGAGGCAAACCATAAGAGAGTCTTAAATATAGAAAACAAACTGAGGGTTGCTAGAGGGGAGGTGGTGGGGAATGGGCTAGATGGGTGATGGGCATTAAGGAGGGCGCTTGTTGGGATGAGCACTGGGTGTTGTATATATGTAAGGAATCACTAAATTCTACTCCTGAAGCCAATATGACACTATATGTTGACTAAGTTGAATTTAAATTAAGAAAAAAAATAGGGTTTTCCTAATAAGGTAGTAAATAATAAGATATCCAATCTCAGAACTTCTATGCAGTACTCTATGGGAGGTCCTAGCCTTGTGATAAGACAAGATAAGTATATTAAAAGGCATACAGTCTTGAAATGAAGAAATGTGATTATAATTACCTGCAGTGAATTATAGTCATCTATGAATATAAAATGAAGAGAATCTACAAAATACCTTCTAGAAATTATAAAAGAGTTTTGAAGGGTCACTGGATACATAGTCAACTTACAAAACTCAATTATATTTTTATATACTTGTACTGACCAATTGGATATTGAAATAAATTTTAAAATCTTCATAAGTTATAGTAGCATGTAAAAGGAAACATGAAATACCTAGAGATATTTCTAACTAATCTAATAATAAAAAACACTGATGAAAGAATTCTTTTAAAATGTTTGTTTATTTTTGAGAGAGAGAGAGAGAGAGAGAGAGAGAGAGACAGAGCACAAGCAGGGGAGGGGCAGAGAGAGAGAGGGAGACACAGAATCCGAAGCAGGCTGCCAGCATAGAGCATGATGTGGGCCTGAACTTGTGAACACAAGAATCCGAGCTGAGTCGAAGTCAGATGCTTAACTGACTGAGCCACCCAGGTGTCCCTAGAAGAAATTTAAAGTGATCTAAATAAATTGAGAGATATACTTTGTTCATGGATTGGAAAACTCAATATTGTTACATTGCTAATTATTCTTATATTCTTTAATTGATAGGTAGACTCCAAAAAATACTAATCACAGTCCAAGGAGGCTTATTTTTAGATATTGGGAAGGTAACCCTATAATTTACATGGAAAAGCAATGGCCCCAGACAGCCCAACCAATTTGAAACAGAACAAATTTGGAGGACACACAGCCTGATTTCACCTTACTATAAAGTTTCAGTAATCAAGACATTGTGGTTTTAGTGGCAGAATAGATGTATTGATTGATGAAACAATGGAGAGTCTAAAAAAGACCCACATGTCTATGGTCAATTGATTTTTTTTAGAAATGTAATGTGCCAAGGTAATTCTAGAAAGAAAGAATACCCTTTTCAACAAATTGTGCTATGGAAAAAAAAAAAAAAAAGCCACTAGCCACTTCATCCCTTCTCTTCCCACACATCCTATAAAAGATTAACTCCCAAATAGACCTAAATGTGAAACTTAGAGATATAAAACTTCTAGAAGAAAATATAGAAGAAAACCTTTGTGATCTTGGGAAAGGCAAATATTCTTAGAGTACACAAAGGCACAAACCACAAAATACAAACTGATCATTTAAACTTCAAAATTAAAACTGTTGGCTACCAAAAGAACTCCCAGAACATATCATAATAAGACACCCAAATCAGTATAAGTGTACAACATTTTTGGAGAGAAACTTCATATACATAAAAAACCCTAGAGATATCAAATAAACATAAGAAAAGATATTTGGCATCATTAATCATTCGGAAAATTCTGATGTAAATCACAATGAGATATCACTACATAGCTACTAGCTTGGCTAAAGTTACAAAAAGAAAAAAAAAAATACTGGTGAAGATGTAAAGCATTTCCACCTCCCACAGACTGCTGATGAGAATGGAAAATGGTATAGCCACTCCAGAAGACACTCTGGCAGTATGGTAGAAGGTTAAATACATCCTTAACATAGGAACCAACCATCCCACTTCAAAGTATTTTTACAAGTGTTGAAAATAGCTGTACACAAGGTCTGCACGATTATCTTCATAAAAGATCATAAAAAATTGATAATAATCAAAAGCTGCAAACCCATTCACCTTCCATCAACTACTGAATGGGTATACAAACTGTGGTTCATCTATAGAGTAGAACACCACTAGGCAAAAAAGGAACAAGCTAATGATACATCAACAACATGATGTTGTTAGCGTTAAGCTAAGTAAAAAGAAGCCAGCTGAAGATGTTACATACCCTATTGTTGCCATTTACGTGTTGTATTTTGGAAGAAAGAAAAAATTATAACAACAAAAATAAAATCAGTAGTACCTCACTACATCAATGCACAAGGCAACTTTTTAGGGTGATGGAAATATTCTAAAAATTCATTGCGGTTTTGGTTGTACTCAGTCTATAATTGTCAAATTCAACAAGCTGCACAACTAAAAAGGCAGTTTTTGCTGTGTATAAATTATACCTCAATTAATAATAGGAACAAAAAAACTAAACAACAAAAAAGGAAAGTCAACATGATAATACTATTGGGCTTATATATTTCAGCTGCAACTGCCAGAAACGTTTTTGGAAATAATTTGGCAACATGTATCAGAAGCCTTCAATACATTCCTGCATTTCACCCATAAACCTCCATTCTAGCATCCAAAGAAAATAATCTAACATATAGGGAAAATATACCCATAAAGATGTGTACTACAGAATTGTTTATAATAGCGAAAATATAGAAGTTACCTTGAAATCTTAAAAACTTGCGAGTGGTTAAGATTTAGAGCAACATCTTGATTCAGACTTTAAATAAATAGAAAGCTTATGAATAAAATTGAAGAGGTCATGATGCAATGGAAATTGAAGAAAGTCACCTACCCAGTTTTATTTAAGGTCTTCTGTTAAATAATGACTAACCAAGCAAACACATGTGCTTCCCATTCCCTAGAGCTGATATGGTTGAAAGTATAAAGTTAGGAATGCAACTTTATATAAACGGTCTGCCATTTTTATTGATTCTTTTTTCTTCTTTAAGCTACTCTCAACACCACTCTCCAACCCGCCTTACATCTGAGGCATCCACTCACAAACCAAATTCTATAAACCAAATTTTAAAATCACATGGTAACATATTTTTCTCAGTCCTTTTTTCCACTTTGAATTTAAATAATAAACCTAAGTTCATGGCTACACACGAGAAACATATAATGGCTATACAAATGAAACATCCCCCAAATAATTAACCAACAAACAATAACAAGGCAATCAAACACAACCACAAAAACACTCCATTGCTTTAAAAGTATTTTTTATCATGAATAAAAAGATTTATTTAATTGTGGTATTGGTTTGATTTGATGTTAATTGATCAGTTATGATGATTAAAAATAACTGAAGACTGTTGATGTAGTATGTATACACTTAAATAAAATATTTTGTTGTTCTTTAAAGTTTAAACATCAAGAGATGATTTTCAAGGGGAAGTTGTCTTTTTGTTGTAAATACAGTATTTTAAGGATTAAATCATTGAACTATCAAAAAACATTGGGATTCCAAAACTATTTGTTTTCCTTTCTTTTTCTTTTCAACATTATTGAGGTATAATTGGCAAATAGAATTGTAAGATACTTAAAGTGTACAATGTGATGATTTGTTATGTGTATACATCGTGAAAGATTACCACCATTGAGTTAATTAACACATCCATCACCTCACACATATATCTTTTTTTTTTTTATAAGAACACTTAGATGTTCTACTCTCAGTAAATTTCAATTATACAGTATAGTGTTATCAACTATACATACATTAGAACCTTAGACCTTAGTCATGTTATAACTGGAGCTTCAAACCTCTTTACCAGCCTCTACCCTATTTCCCCCTCCCCCAGTCTCTATTTCCATAAGTTCAACTTTTTTGTTTGTTTGTTTGTTTCATACATAAATAATAGTAGGCATTATTTGTCTTTGTTTGGCTTATTTAACTTAGTATAATGTCCTGCAGTTTCATCCATGTAGTTGCAAATGTCAGGATTTCCTTCTTTTTAAGGCTGAATAACGTTCCATTGTGTATATATACTACATATTCTTTATCCACTCATCCATCAATAAACACTTAAGTTGTCTCCACACCTTGGCTATTGTTAATGCTGCAATGAACCTGTTATTGTTAATAATGCTGCAATGAAGGCACAGATATCTCTTTGAGATAGTGATTTCATTTCCTTTGGATATATAACCACAAGTAGGATTGCTGAATTATACGGTAGCAGGATTCTCGCAAAGAGAGACGGGACACTGACGCTCCTCTTTCCAGGAAGAAGCTTTATTCATACCAGCACAGGCTCAGTGGGCTAAGACCCCAAAAAGGCTGAGTCCCGAGCATAGCGGGGTATAGCCTTTTATGCAATTGCTACTTCTCTGTCTCCCGTATATGGTGACACATATAGTCTGGGCACAGTCCAAGTTGCAGTCATGTCAGAGTTATGCATACGTGTATAGGAGTTGATTGGGCCACGTTGCATGTTGCCTTCCTTTGTTCTGAGAAGGCCTCCAACACATTCCTTAGGGAGGGGATTTACTACAATATGGTAGTTCAATTGTTAATTTCTTGAGGAGCCCCCATACTGTTTTCCATAGTGGTTGTACTAGCTTACATTCCTACCAACAGCCCCCAAATTTCCTTTTCTTCACATCCTCAACGGTATTTATTCTTTCTTTCTTTTTCTTTTTAAAATTTTTGATAATAGACATCCTAACAGATGTGAGGTGACTTTGTAGTTTTGATGTGCATTTGATTTGCACTGATGACTAGTGTTACTGGGCACCTTTTTATGTACTCGTTGGCCATTTGTATGTATTTTTTAATGTCTATCTAGTTCTTTGTCCATTATTATTATTATTATTATTATTGCTATAGATTTGCCTGTGTGCTTTGTATATTTTGTATATTAACCCTTTATTAGCTTGGCCCGAGATCCCAGTTGTGCCTCAAACTGTTGTGATTGTCCAAGCCACCATCACTTTTCTTAGTGGCTCCCAGGAGTTGAAGGTATGCCAAGACCCATCAGTGTCTCACAGAAGAGGGTCACAGTTAGCACCTAGATGCAGGATAATTAGAATCCAGACCCTCAAACAGCAGCTCGGAAAGTATGTGAAGCCCCTTCCAGGGAGAAACTAGAAGATAGAGATTTTTATCTGCTCCCTGGGTGCTGAGCCCAGGGATATGGCTGGGGGGAAGGGAGGGACGTTCCAGAGCTCATTTAAAAACTGCTTCTCTGTTTACTGCTGCACTGTGGAATTCCGCCTGCAAGCCTCAGGGCTGTCAGGATCAGGCAGTCCAGGGGCCCATCCCTGGGGCAGCAGTCACAACAATTCAGGTGCCAGAGGTACAGGAAAGATCCTTCCGGAGAGATGCCGGTGATCTGGATTTATCCTTAAAGAGCCAGAGGGCGAAGGTAGGGAGGGAATGCCCCTGGCTCCTCCACTCCTCCAGCTCCTGGGAAGTTCACAGTCAGCCCTAGAAGTGTGCTAAATTAGAAGTCAGTCAGACCCTCAGGCAGGAGCTTGTAAAGTAGGCAGTGACAGTCCTTTCAGGGAAATACAAGGGAGACATGCTTTTGTCTGGTCCCTCCACGCTGAGCCTTGGGGGGATAACCTCAAGAGTGTTAGCCTGCCCATGAAGAACTACTTTGTTTGCTCTAGTCCCATGTGTCTTGGGGATGCAAGCCACAAATGTCTTATCACTACTGTATCTCCATTGTACATCCAGCCCCCTCCAAATGCAATATTGGATAGGTGCTCACATAAATGTTTAACAGACGGAGGGACTGAATCAAGAGTATCCTCAATAAGAGGCGAAAATTCCATCAAAACAGCCGTAGAAAAGATAAGTATCTAACTACTTCATATTCATTTCAAAACAGCGGTTTCTGATGCAAGTTTATCTCAGATTTTTTTTTTTTAAAGCTTTTTAAAACATACAGATTCCTGCTGTGGCTCTCTCTGTGCTGAGCCCAGGTGTATGTATAGCTATGGGGGTTGCAGGTCCCGCTACAAATCTACTGAATTGGAGTTTTTGGTCACAGATCTTCAAAAAAAATTCCTCATGGGTTTTCTCACATGGTTAACAACCTCTGCTCTAAAATGAGCTTTCCTTGTGTGGCTTGAAGAGTTCTACACTTTTCACCTCAGCACAGTTATACAAAACTCTCTATAGAAAACGTTTGAGGATAATCTACCATTTCAGATACTTTAGTTGAGAACATTCTGTCAATGACTTGGCAGAACTCCATAAAATTATTCCAGCATATTTACTATGTAAAATTTTTACTAGTTTACAATAATCGGTTTTTCCTGTTTTTGTAACAATTACCATTTGATCCCCCTCCATCCCAGCTCCTTAAGGTATAAAAGATTTTGAGATTTAAAATGTGCCCTTGCCATGCACCACACCAAAAGTGAAAGGAACCAAGTGAATTCAGGTGGTGTCTTACAGAGTAATTGCCTTCTTTTCACTAATAAAAGTGGTCTCCCATGTCTACTTTGCCTGGCTTGCCCGTGTAAGCATAGGCAACTGTGTCAACATTTAGCAACCTTAAATGTATGCCGGATACTAACATGCACGTAATAAACATTTCTGTATTCAATAACCATCTTACAAATGGCTCTGTGCTCACTGTGCATATTAAAATGCCTCTTCTCCTTCCCAACAATGATATGTGTTGAAAAGCGGATACATGCTGGATGTCTGTTATATATGTTGGCAAATGATAAAACATCAAATAAAATGCTTTAAATGAAATCTAATGAAACGACCATTTCACACCAGATTCTTTCCACAATTAGCATGCTCTAACTCTCATTCTGAAAAGATACGACCTCTGCATGGAAAAGAAATATATCACATTTGAAATATGGTGGGGGAAAGAATCTGTAAAGAAAGAGACTGAAGCATTTATTTAAAAATGTGGATATAAATGACAGTTTTCCCCTTTCGACTTTAAATTAGAGAATATGTACCTAGAGTTGACAATAGACCCCAGTAGTAAAGGTAATTCAGTGGTATACAGAGCCATTTATTTTTATGGGAAACAAGGTTATTATGTCTGTAATTTTAAAGTGGTAAATGCTGTTGGTTTAAAAAAAATCGATCAATACAGGAATGTATAAAGTGGAAGTCCTTTTCAAAGCCACTATTATTGAGTCAGCTAAATACTTTTCTAGAATTGTATATATACAAGCACACGTAGAGATACATAGACATGTGTATGAGTGTGTGTGTGTGTGTGTGTGTGTGTGTGTGTGTGTATGAAAGGTATCCTATATAGAAATTCTAATGGCTTCCATAAATTTGGTAGTGCCTTCTTCGCAGTGTGTAATAGAGACACTCACATCACTGAAGGGAGAACAGAGAAGCTCCTAATTGCCTATCACATTACTTTTGGAGCTAAATGGATGTTACATTATTCAGGATTAAGAGATATATTTCCAAAGCACCAAGCAAGATGGATGCCTCAGATCCCCTCATTTGCTCCAAAAGCTGTTCATTGTTTGCCTTTTCATTGCTTTGTTATTGCCACCGTGAGCGATACCTTTGGTGCATGCTGTTGTTTGCAGGACAATTTTTGCCACGAAAAAAGGATTAATTTTTTTCTGCCATTTTCCATTTTCATCACCAATTTCCAACTGTCATGAAAGTGAGCTCTGTTTTTACACGACATTCCATTCTTATTACCATCTTCGTCCCAAGAATGAAAGTCTGTAATGAGAGCAAAGCCATAGCTGGCATTGGAGGGCTGTTATAATTCACTCTCATGACAAAGATAGTAATGAGAAATGACAGTGGCACAAAATGAATCCTTTCCGATCCCAGCCCCTTGGATGATAATGAAAACAGAAGATGGCACCAACTTTATTCATCTTCATGACACCTATTGTGACAGGATTGAAAGCTGCAGCAACAAACCCATCTGAAGTTACAGTTTCCCAGACTCTTCCCCATCATGTGTTTAAAAGACAACAAAAACAAACAAAAAAACAAACAAAACAAAGAAACCTCCCTACAGCCATTCCTACTGGGAATCCGGTTATAGGGAGGCTTTCAGACGTGGCATAATTTTTACTGTCCACAACGGAAAGCATTTCAGGGAGGATGAGATGCTTCGGTGTTTAAAATGATGTTTTCTCTTGTTTTTATGAAATCACCTTAGCATGTCTCTAAAAGAAATGATAGGAAAAAGAAGGGAGAACATATGGAAATAGAGCCACTTTTGAAATTCTAATTCACTTCTCTGACTATCCTGAAAAATACAAATTTAAGGTACAAAACATTCAACGAATGCAACTAACACAGAATCCTAAGCACTTTTGCCTATGTTTCTCCTCCCCAGCCCCTTCTTCTTCTCTCCTCTCCCCTCCTGGCCTTCTCTCCTTTCCCCTCTACCCTCTCTTGTCCTCCTCTCCTCCACTCTTCCCTCCCCACCCCTCTGCTTTATTCTCCACTCTCTCTTTTTGAGCTATGATTATATCTCGATAAAATTTAAAAGGGAATTTAGGGCTGAGTTCATCCAACCTTTGCATTTTATACATGAGCAAAAGGAGGCTTAGGAAGGTGAAGCAATTTATCTACCATCACCCAGATAGTGCCAGAATAATCATTTGTAATTTTCCAATCTGATCCTTTGAGGATCATGCTACAGAAAAAGGTAGCATGGACTATATGTATTCTGCTCTATTTCTCTGCAGGCTCTCTCTAAAGGGAAGGTGGCATTCTCTCAAGAAATCTATATTGGAGTCACAAGACTCACTGTCATCTCCTATCTTTGTGCCTTTGGCCAATCATCTTTCTGAGTTTCTGTTTCCTCGATCTACTCTAAAACAAGTTTAGAAAATTATAACTGGTATACCAAATGGTCTATCTTAAATAGGATAAGCTGGGTGATCATCTTAATTTTTTCTCTCCCTATTGACTTCAAATATGACTTTCTTCCATCTCCTCTTCCCTCTGCTTCTAACTACTCAGTGGTCAGGGGTTAGGGAGGGGTTCAAAGTAAAGTGGCAAAGGCTCTACTCCTTTGCTGGGTACTTCTGTACGACTCTATTTTCATGGCATAGGCGACGTACCCTTTGGATGACTTACAACTAGCCCTCCACTCTTGTCAGCAAAGCAAAATGGTCCAATTTTCCTCTTGGCAGACATGCAAGTCCTTTCAAAAAATATTCAAGCCTGGCTACTTTTCTGGGTGCCCAGGTGACCCATGTGAAAATGCATACCACCTGGCCTGAGTGAGGCCAATTCACTGCCATCCTTTATTCTTGCTCTGCAAATGGAGCCTGCTCTAGGCAACCACCTGCGAGAGACAAGTACCATTCTTTGCCTCCATAAACTCCAGGGAACACATGCCAAGCTGGAGGTGTCTGCTCTATACCAGCATGGGCAGACCCATGGTATTTCTGTAATTAGCAAGCATTTAGCAAAGCGACGGGGAGTGTGTTAATGAAATGCCCATCTCCGCTTTTGACAGACATCCCAATCTCTGGGTGGTTATTGGGAGGCACTCTTACTTGACTAGAGGAAGGAGGGAATGTGATAGTCTTATATATACTTATTAAGCCCCTTCATTGACTTTGCTCTCCCACAAACCTGTGATCTTTTCTTACGCTAACTGTTGGGAATGATGATGGTTGGACCAGTTTGGCCATTTGGGGATGAATCTGTTGCTTCTCTTTAGATAAGTAACAAAACTTGTCCTTCATTGTCTCATTTTTCAGACTTCAGATGAAATTCTTTGACTCAGCAGAAGCCTTATTGTATTCTCTACAGATCTCACATGGTTGTTGTAATATGTGTAACTTTTTGATTTTGTGATAACCTGCTTTGTATTTCTACTAAATCTGATGTAATAACTTCTGAGTTATGAGGCAACTGATATGTAGAGAGAGGAAGTGACTTGATGCAAGAAATCAGTGCTCTGCTCAAATCAAATATTTTAACTAATGTAAAGTAAGAATGTATACCTCAATACACAGTAGTTTTTGGACAATCAGAATATCTAGATGTAGAGATCCCTGTTCTGTTATTTCTGTGACATTATAGAGCTCAACCATCATCTACAGTATAGATTCTCTACCTTGAGGATCCAGCATGACTTCAACCCAAGTCATGCCAGAGCTCTTATTCTTGGGAAATTACTTCCAATACCTCTCTGTACATAATGCAGCATTCATGTTTCCAGCAGCAGCCAGGGTCCCGCCAGATCTGTGCAGCAGTGGTAATGGATTAGATATTTTGTAGGTCCCTCAGAATAACATGCTGAGATCTCTTCCAAACTTTCTGTAAGTTCCTTGACCTAACCATAAGCTTTGGGGCTGATTTTCAAAACCATTATTCTCCTTTTACTATTTCCTTTTAACACTTTCAAACAAATGAAGAAAATATTCCATTAAACAGCAAAATTAATTTTGATGGAGAAAAAAACTCTGGATTTGTATGTCTGCCTCTTTCACTGATTAATTTAGCGTCTACCCTGGTAACTTATATTTTGAGACCTATTATGTGCAAGGCTTTGTGTTCTGCAACTTTGGACAAGTAGCTTCACTTCTTTGGGCTTTTGATGACTTATTTGTAATATGAGAGAAATTGGAATTAGATTTGTGGTTTGCAATCTGTTCTGAGAATCTCTTGTGTTCTGTTGAGATGCTCAATAGCTCCCACAGAGAAAGAAGGGATAGAACAAGTGAATTGCAGGGGCTTTCCAGCAGCCTCTTACTCAATCAATAAAGAACTTCTGCTTCTATCATTTTATGTCTTAGGCTTCTACACAAGATTGATTTTTTTGAAAAAGGAATTCAACTCCACAACCAATGGATTAGAATTTCCTTCTGACTCTACTTATCTATGATTCTATGAAATAGCTCATGATTGTAAAAACCCAGAAGAGCAAAAGTTAATTCACATTCCCTTCCAAGGAATAGGGTGAGGTTGGAGTCCTAGGAAATTGCTCTAACACTCAGCTTGACATCACCTGCTCAACTTTGTTTAGGAAGCAAATAAAAGCACAAAACAGGATGTTCCCTTGCCATACTCATTCCAGGTAAGAAAAGGCTTCATTTGACATGCATACTATGGAGCTCAAAGTAAACCTGAAAACGAGTATCAACTTGCTGAAAGGGCAAATGAG
Source organism: Panthera leo (assembly GCF_018350215.1). Lineage (NCBI taxonomy): Eukaryota > Metazoa > Chordata > Mammalia > Carnivora > Felidae > Panthera > Panthera leo. The sequence goes on from NC_056685.1 coordinate 112,743,994, forward strand.
TGTTCTTCAGAACATACCATAGAAAGACATAGAAAAAAGTCAGCCATGATACGATTGTAATTGTATAGCTGTCAGGTCTCCGTGGGATCTATTCCCATGGTTCCTGATCTCAGCACCTTTACGAAAGAAATAGTATTGTACAATTTATTTCTAAAATAAATTTACTTAGCTTAAAGATAACTAGGTATTTTTCCAGTAATGCAGGTAAAGATATAAGTTATCCTAACTTAAAGTGATAAAGATATTTTCTACAGTCATTCAAACTATGTAGAGTTAATATCAAAGGACAGTGTAAGGAAGAGCAAAGACTAAATGCATATAAAAGTCTTCTTTTTATCTTTTTTTTTTTTTAATTTTAGAGAGAGAGAGAGAGAGAGAGAGAGCAGGAGAGAGGGGCAGAGGAAGAGAGAAAGAATCCCAAGCAGGCTCCATGATCAGCACAGAGCCTGACATGGGGCTTGATCCCACAACCTGAGATCATGACCTGAGCCGAAATCAAGAGTTGAGCTCAATGAACTGAGCCACCCAGGTACCCCTAAAAATCTATTTCAAAACCTATTCTGTAGTCAAATAAGACTAGTGCAAGAAAAAAAAAAAACTTCATCTTAGTTTTTAATTTTCATATCTTTTTCTATTTGTGGTTAGAAGATTTGCTAGAGAGTATATGAAATATTCACATACTTTTGATAAACTAATCTTAATATGGTGATAAAGCCATCTGCAAGATTAAAAAGATGACTCAAAAATTCCATTCTTGATGACTTAGAGTGGAATCACAATTACCTTTTTGTCTTCCTGTTTGGTTAAATGCAGTGTTCCCACTACATTTGGATTGCTATAATACGTCAAGCTTAAGAAAAATGCATATATGAAAACTTGCTTGCAATTACTTTGCCTGACAGTCATGCAAAATGTAATTAAAAGGTTTGAATTGTACAGGTGCTAAAAAGAAGTGTATTACAAAATAAGCAAACCATAATGTTAAGAACTCCAGTTGGGTTATTAACATGTTATGATCTTGGTTATGACATTCCAGCAGTATAATCCCAGGTCTATTGCTAAGGAGAGGAGGTTATAAAAGTTGGTTGTCAAAATTTTTATCAGACAGTTATTCTAACATCATTTTTAAAGGAAATTTATTGTTTAATTATAAAGGTAATATAACTACAGTCCAGAAAATATGTAAATTGGTGAAAAGAAAATTAATTTCCTAGTATGCCAGTACTCCAACTACTATTGTTATTATTTCGGTGGAGTTCTTTCTAGGCTTTCTTCATACGCTTTTATTCATTTTTTTTGTTTACAATTCTAATGTGCGCACATAACATTTTGTACCTTGTCTTTTTACTTTATTGTATATGTTTAATAGAATTTTATACTTTCAAAATGAGCCTAGTTCATATGTTAGGAAATTACTTGGCAAGAGAAAGTGGTCAGCACAGCACTGAGCCTCAGGTCTGGTCCAGAAGGTAATCCCACTTTGCTGTGAGGCTTGCAACAACTAGGTCATTTTCATTCCCTGGAACCATTTCATGAGAAATGCTTTGCTCTATGCTGAATACTAAATACAGGACAAAGTCTCCATCAATTAAGGCTTGGAATGAGGCCAGACCTAAATCACTGGGGTAGAATCTTTGCATCTCAGCTTCATAGGGAGCACTGTGTAAAGAGACTAGATGATACAGGACACCATAATTGCTGCCCCTGGAAGCCGAAGGAGGGCATTTGAACCCACAGAGATGAAAGCACTTCTTTCAAGGACACCTGAAGGCATGTTATGAAACCAAGAGCTGCAATAAAATTGAGATTACTTAGAAAACTAATAAATGTATAAACCATCCTATGAGTTAATGTAACTTGAATTAAAAACAAAACAAAACAATATATAAGCAGTGCAAACACCAGGAGCCCCTGCAATTTTGTTCTTTGCGATTGAAAAGAGTGAATATGAAAACCTACAAAATCAACTTTATGTGCATATGTGTAGGTATAATCTGGCAAAAGTATGCATGGGAACACTATCTTAGTAACATCTAAATTATAAACTGTGCTTTAAGTAAAAAGCCCCCAAAAGATCAAAGTCAAGGAAAAGTTTCAGAAAGGCTGAATCTCTCTAAAACTGCCAACAGCCTTATTCATCATTCAGAAACCACAACAGGTTAAATATTAAAGAGGTTTAAAGAGTCTACTATTTAGAATATCAAAGTTAAAACCAAAATTTGTGACACCATTTTCAAGTGGGGAAAAGCTGTCGAATTTCTGGAGAGTAAATTGGGAGTTTACATCCAAATCTAAAAACAAAACAAAACCAACAGACAAAAAATCTTATAAACTGATCCTGTAATTGTACTTCTTGAACTTTCTTTTTTTCTCCCTCTAGCCTCCTTTTAATATTTCACTCTATCTTTGGTTTTTAGCAGTGTGGCTCTAATGTCCCTTACTGTGGTTTTCTTTCTCTTTATACTATGTGGGGCTTACAGACCTTGAATCTGTGGCTTGATATCCATTCACATCTAGGAAATTCTCAGTCACCATTTCTTTATTACCTCTTTGATTAACATATGTTAAACATTTTCCCTGTCTTTCAAATCTCTTATGATTTTTTGGTATATTTTTTCTCCCTGTGCATTGCTCTGAATATTTTCCAAAGCTCTGTGATCTGATTTACTCATACTTTCTTTTTCTTTTTGCTATTTGAAGTCTGCTAATAAACCACTTTAGTAAATTCTTCTATCCTAGTCAATGTATTTTTTAGATGTAGAATCTCCATTTCATAGGTTGTGTGTGTGTGTGTGTGTGTGTGTGTGTGTGTGTGTGTGTGTATTCTAGGTGTCTACTGATGTTTCCCATTTTTCCCTCTATTTTCTTGAATTAATTCAATTGTATTATTTAAAAATCTCTGATAACTCCAATATCTGAATCACTCATGAGTTTACTTTAATGGTCTATTTTTCTCTTGGTTTTGTTCCATTGGTCCTGTATTTTAACATGCTTTTAATTTTTCATTTAATACTGGAAATGGTGGACTAAAAATTTTTATACTCAATGGATAGCATAACCTTCTTTCCAAAGAAGATTAACTTAATTGTTAGTTTTTTGGTGGACTGTAGTTAGAAAATCAAAAGATCACCTAAATCCTTTCATGAGTTGATTTTAGTTTTTTTGTTTTTCCCTAAGATTGTTGTTTCCATTTTGTTGTTATTCTGTCATTGCCTTTCTGGTACTCAGTGAAAAGCTCTAGGTATTTCGTAAGTCCTCTGATTTGTTGAAACTTGAACTTCAATCCCTTATCTTAGCAGCAGGAACATATTGAAATCTGTTCCATTTTTTCCCTCTTTGCTGCTGCTTTCCACTGACTTTCTTGAATGAATAATTAGGAGTCCATCAACATTTTGAAGAGAATCAGTAAATTTGGGGGCTCCTGAAGGGGCTTTGAAGAGAATCAATAGATTTGGGATATTACCACCCAAATTATACTCTGTCAGTCTCAAACCATGACTTCTGTCTCCTCAGTCCTGTGAGACTCCTTGTTTTCTTCACGGGTTCTCTTCCCTCATATAGCAGAAAATTTCAAAATATCCTCAGGAGAAAAGCCAGCTCATTGTGGAGTTCACCTTATGTTATATCCTTCTTATAATGGTGGTAGTTTCTCCCGTCCCTGACTACTTTGGTCATACCCCAATGCCTTCGAACAGTTGTATTTTATATCTTGTCCAGCTTTAATAATTGTAACAGCAGAGAAGTTAGTCCAATACAAGTCAGTCTTTCATAATTGGAATTAGAACTCCACTTTTAGAACATAAATTAATCAAAGGAAATAATTATGGATGTGGCACATATTTAGCCACGAAGATAATCTATAAAAGCAACTTTTTAATCAGTGAAAAATTGGAAACAACTCATAGGTCTGACAATATGGAATTATTTCAATGAGTTATGATTTACCCACTGTAAATCAGAATGGCTCCCAACATGAGGGGTGCGGTTGAGGTGCTAAATTTTAAGTGTGACCAAGCAGTGTGTGTTTATGTATGTGTGTATATATTTTCTTCCGTCCTGTTGACTCCATAGGTGCAAGCATAGGCGGTTAAGAGTTGGATTTGCTCATACTTACCCTAAAAGCCCAACCAAGGCCTACTTGTATGTATTTTAAGAGGGGCAGAATGTACGAAAGCACATTGACTGGCTCACGGGGCACAGGGAGGATAGAGGAGTGGGGTAGAGAGCTACACTGCTAGGCATGGCTTCAAAAACTACATGTAGAATGGCTCTGGTGAAGACACCAATGTTGACATGTCTCAACAGAGATACTACTACTGCTCCCTAGATCCCATTGGTACTTGATACTAGAAATGTCACCATTGCTGCTTTGGAAAACTAGAAACAGCTCTGGGCATGGTGGCCAGAGAATCTCATTCCTGAGTTTCTACGTTGCTTAATGATTACTGAGTGTTTCAAACAGGCACATCCTTCCCAAACCATTTTCAGGTAGTTCATTTAATGGGAGAGCCAGTATCATGTCCGTAGCTATCAGTAATTCTCCTTCTGGGGCACCTGGGTGGCTCAGTTGGTTAAGCGTCCCACTTCGGCTCAGGTCGTGATCTCCCGGTTTTTGAGTTCAAACGCTGCAGGGAGCTCTCTGCTGTCAGCGCAGAGCCTGCTTCAGATCCTCTGTCTCCCTCTCTCTCTGTCTCTCCTGTGCTCATGTGTCCCCCCCCCCCCACTCTCTCAAAAATAAACCTTAAAAAAAAATAGTTCTCCCAGGGGGGCGCCTGGTTAAGCGGCCGACTTTGGCTCAGGTCATGATCTCACGGTTCGTGAGTTTGAGCCCCACCTCGGGCTCTGTGCTGACAGCCCAGAGCCTGGAGTCTGCCTTGGATTCAGTGTCTCCCTCTCTCTCTGCCCCTCCCCCGACTTTGCTCTGTCTCTGTCTCTCTCAAAAACAAATAAAGATTAAAAAAAAATTCTCCAATTCAGAGGACACTGGCACTACCAAGATGCTCACCATGTACCACTCCTCTCTCCATCCTGCCGGTGTGAGAGGCTGTTTCCTGAAGACATGATTTCTCTGCACACAAGTCTGCATTTAGCTCAATCTTCCCTTGCTCCTTCAGTCTTCAGGCCAAGCTGGGCCCAACAACGCGTTGTTGCATATGCCCCTCAGTCTAGGTACAGGCTACTTAATTGGGTGAATGAGCCCAATTTTTCTGAAATCTGCAGCCATGGACATTACCTCTGGGAAGCCTTCCATTTTCCTTTCTGATAGACACTAAATTCAGCAGTTCTTTCACATATTTTGCAGGGTTTTTTTTTTTTCCTGCTATACATCCCAGCACTGTGACAGCATGTAGAGCATATAAGGCACTCGATAACCATTTTAAGAAGATTTTATAATATTTTGTATAATTAATGAATAAATTAGATCCATCCCTAATTTCTTTAGAGATTCCATTTTTATTTCCCTCTCTCATTCTCTGTATATTTTCATAGTGGCTTCCTGGAAGGGAAAGATAAAACCTCCATCTTTGTTATTTTGAAAACCAAAGAAAGAGCCAGCTAATAAATGTTAACTGAACTGAACTAGTAGTATGCAGTAACAATGTTAAATGGTCATCTATACGTCTAGGGGGAACAACATTTATACCTCTATGCAAAAATCAATGCCATTGACTATTGGATAACCCAGTCTTCGTTTCTTCCACCCATCATTTTTCTAAAAATGCTTATTTATTCTTTTGATATAGAGAGGTCCAGGGGGAGGGGCAGAGAGAGAAGGGAACAAAGGATGTGAAGCAGGCTCTGCGCTGAGCCTGATCCAGGGCTCAAACGCACAAACCGTGAGATGAGATCATGACCTGAGCTGGAGTTGGGCGCCCAACTGACCGAGCCCCCCAGGAGCCCTCTTCTTACCCATCCTTAAGGACAAAAAGGAAATGGACATCTAATATTCTTATTGTTGATTGTTACTGACTAGTGAGATTGTGAGGATAAGAAGGTTAAGTCAAAATTTCTCTACTATACACAAATTGTTACTATGAGGCTATGCCTTTCAGCTAACTACATGTAACAACAAATTTTCAGACTAGAACCATTATGGAGCAGTTAGTCTTTAGTTCTGTGAGGTCTAATGGGAGCCAGAAAGGAGCAAGTGAGCAAAAAGAATCAATGTCAATAAGATAAAACTTGCACAGAATTCAGATGAAATAACAATTATGATTATTGAATAAATATCCTGTGTTAATAACTTATCCATTAAAAAAGACATCTGAGGGGTACCTGGGTGGCTTAGGTGGTTAAGCATCTGACTTTTATTTTGGCTCGGGTCATGATCTCACAGTTTGTGAGATCAGGCTCTGCATCAGGCTCCATGCTGACAATGTGGAGCCTGCTTGGGATTCTCTCTCTTCCTCTCTCTCTGCCCCTCCTCTGTTTGCATTTTCTCCTCTCTCTCTCTCAAAATAAATAAATAAATAAATATTTGGAAAAAAAGGACACATGATAGAAAATATTGAAAGACCGTGGCTGCAATATAATAATTTATAAGAAATATATATTTGGTCATTCAAATGACCAAATACATATTTCTCAGATATATTTGGTTTTTATCCACTGAAAATGGTTCAGGGCCACAAAGGTGAGATGGGTGTCTTGTTATTAATGAAAGTGACTTTTGGGGCACCTGGGTGGCTCAGTCAGTTAAGTGTCTGACTTTGGCTCAGGTCATGATCTCGTGTTCAAGCCCTACATCAGGCTTTGTGCTAACAGCTCAGCGCCTGGACCCTGCTTTGGATTCTGTGTCTCCTTCTCTCTCTGCCCCTCCCCTACTTACACTGCCTCTCTCTCTCTCTCTTTTTCAAAAATAAACATTTAAAAAATTAAAAAAAGAGAGAGAAAGAGAGAAAAGAAAGTGACTTTTGAATCCCACTCACAGGCAGAACTGGTTGCCAGAAGGACCAATCATGTAATTAAAGGGATGGAACTTTCAGTTCTACCCCCTTGAGCTCTGGGGAAGGGAGAAGGGCTGAAGATTGAAGCAGCCAATGGCCAATGACTTAGTCAATCAGAACTATGTAATCAAGCCCCCAGAAAAACCCAAGGACGGCTTTTTGGCTTTTTTTTTCAGAGAGCTTTCACACTTGGAGAACCAGAACTCTTCCACGTGCCTCTGTCCTCTGCCTAAGCTCCACCAGCATAAAAGTTGCTTTGTTCGGGACCTTGCTCTAAATACCTCTTCATCTGGCTATTGCTTTGTAGCCTTTATCGTACCTTTAATCAACTGGTAAACATTAAGTAAGTGTTTCCCTGAGTTCTGTGAGCCTCCCTAACAAATTAACCAAACCTAAGGAAGGGGTCATTGGAACCTTCAATGTGTAACCAGTTGGTCAGAAGCACAGGTAAAAACAGGGGTTTGTGACTGGTGTGTGACGTGGGGAACAGGGAGGCAGTCTTCTTAGGACTGAGCCTCTAACCTATAATCTGATACTATCTCTGGATAGGCAGTGTCAGAATTGAGATGAATTCTTGAATACCTCGCTGGCGTTCAAGAATTGCTTGGTGTTGTATATTGAGGAACTCCACCCACCACACTGGAATTGGGTCTAGAAACTCGTAAGAGTGGCTTAGTCATTGGACTTAAAATAGTATTGGTATTTAGAGAGAATGTCATATTTTCCTTCTCCAAGGGGCGACACAGAAGATTAAGTCTCTCAAATTTTACTCCCGCTAAGTGGCTCTACTTTTGTCAACATTTGGAACTGTCAGACTGTTAATTTAGTTTTTCTGGTGGGTTTGTAACAGTATTTCATCATGGATTTAATTTGCATTTTCTTGACTACAAATGAAATTCTGGTCCTTTCCTGTGTTTATTTGACTATCTTCTCTTCTGAAGTTTTTTTTTTTTATCAAAATATGCATATTTTTCCATTTGGTTCTTTCCTCTTCTTACTGATATGTAGAAGTTCTTTATGTATCCTGAATACAAGACCTTTGAAAGCTATTTGCATGGCAATACTTCTCTTATTCTTAGGTTTAGTTTTTTTTCTTTTGTAAATAATATCTTTACTAAGCTGAAGCCCTTACGTTTTTTAAGTAAAAGAGGTCTTTTTAATTTACTTCCATTTGTAAATAGCTGTTATCTCAACAAAAAGCAAAACCCTTTTGTTACATGGTTATTTCATTTGCTGACAACAAGGTACTTTATAAGTGCTGCTATTAGAATTGTTATTATAAAAGGTTATGTTGAGGATGTTGGTGATGTAACATACAGGATGGTTACTATAGTTAATAATACAGTATTGCATATTTGAAAGTTGCTAAGAGAGTATATCTTAAAAGTCCTTATCACAAGAAAACAATTTCTGTAATTATGTATGGGTTCAGATGGTAACTAAACTTATTGTGGCAATCATTTTGCAATATATACAAATATTTAATAATGTTGCATACCTGAAACTAATGTTATGTAAAATTGGGGGGTGGGTTATGTTGAAATACATTAGACTCAATACAGCTAGTTATAAAGAATTTTCTATGATGTTATTTTAGTTATTCCTTCATGCGTAAACTTCTTTGTTTTGCTATTAAGTATAATTCCCATGGGAAATAAAATTTTTAGAGTGTTACCAAATACATGTGCTTCACAGATAAGGATCTCCAAGAGCTGACTCTTAGAAGACAAGGTTAAGAGGTTTATAAGGGATAAACACCTGTCAAAGGTCAGGGGAAGAAGCTGAATTGAACAGAGGGAAGAGTTGAACCCAAAACTTGCCTGACAAACCTCCAGTCAACCTGTCTGGGGCCTCAGGAGCTAACATCTTCCTTCAGAGTTGTACCACGTAGGGCTTTTAAGTTGCCTCTCATCCCATTTTTCTTTGCATCACATTTATTGGATAACTTTGTTTCCCTACCTCTCAGAGAAGACCAAATGCATCAAGCCCTACTCCACCAACTTCTAGTTGCCATACCAGCTGTGTTCTTTTTTTTTTTAAGTATTTTTTTAGATGTTGATTTAATTTTGAGAGAGAGAGAGAGACAGAGCGCAAGCTGGGGAGGGCCAGAGAGAGAGGGAGACACAGAATCTGAAGCAGGCTTCAGGCTCTGAGCTGTCAGTACAGAGCCTGATGTGGGGCTCAAACTCAGAGGCCATGAGCTCATGACCTGAACTGAAGTCTGACGCTTAACTGACTGAGCCCCCCGGCGCCCATCTCCAGCTGTGTTCTTAATACCACTTCTCTAGTCTCTTCAAACATGTCCCTGCTATGGAATTTACCCTTTCTTTCTTTCTTTTTTCTTTCTTTCTTTCTTTCTTTCTTTCTTTCTTTCTTTCTTTCTTTCTTTCTTTCTTTTTTATATTCTTCTAAGATTTTATTTAAATTCAAGTTAGTTAACATATAGCATATAGTGTAGAATTGGTTTCAGGAGTAGAATTTAGTGATTCATTACCTGTTTTACCTATCCCCCTCACCCACCTCCCCTCCAGCAACCCTAAGTTTTTTTCCCTATAGTCAAGGGTGTCTTATGGTTTGCCTCCCTCTCTGTTTTTACCTCACTTTATTTTTCCTTCTGTCTTCTGTTTTGTTTCTTAAATTCCACATATGAGTGAAATCATATGGTATTTGTCTTTCTTGACTGAATTGTTTCACTTAGCATAATACACTCTAGTTCCATCCATGTCATTGTAAATGGCAAGAGTTCATTCTTTTTGATGGCTGAGTAATATTCCATTGTGTGTGTGTGTGTGTGTGTGTGTGTGTGTGTGTGTGTGTGTATCTTTATCTTCTTTATCAAGCCCTTAGTTGATGGCTATTGGGGCTCTTTCCATAATTTGGGTATTGTTGATAGTACTGCTATAAACATTGGAGTTCATGTGCTGCTTCAAATCAGTATTTTTGTATCCTTTGGATAAATACCTAGTAATGCAATTGCAAGGTCATAGGGTAGTTCTACTTTTAACTTTTTGAGGAACCTCCATACTGTTTTCCAGAGTTGAAGCCCTTAATTTTAACAAACAGTTAAAAATGTTTTATTTATTTTGTACTTGTAAAGGAAAAACATAATCTTGTCTTACTTTACACTACACACAATGCCCTGAATAGTTATTTACTCCAGTCACCAGGTGTATGTTGGGGAGGGGGTTCCCACATTGACAATGCCAAGTGGTATCCTAGAATTCAACTAGTTCTGACTCCCTCTACTTGGAGATAATGTCATATCCCACACATTAAGGACTCATTCCTGTAAGACTGTCCTTGCTCCCACTTTAGATGACAACTGCAAGTCCGGGTTGTTACTGGTGCTTCTGACCCACCGGCTACGGATCAGAGGTTCACACAATCCCCTCCCTGCATTTGATTAACTTGCTACAATGGCTCACAAAGCTCAGGGGAATATTTTGCTTACTAATTACTGGTTCATTATAAAAGGGTGCAGCTCAGGAGCTGTCAGATGGAAAAAAAAGTACATAGGGCAAAGTATGGGGGAAGGAGTATGGAGCTTCTATGCTCTCCTTGGGCAGATCACTCTCTCAGCACTTCGCTGTGTTCACAAACCTAGAAGCTCACCAAACCCCATCATTTGGGGGTTTTTATGGGGGTTTCTTTACATGGACATGACTGAGTGAGTCATTGGCCATTGGTGATTGAACTCAATCTCCAACACCCCTTCCTTCTTAGGAAGGTGGGGGGTGGGGAGGGTTGAACTGAAACTTCTAACCTTCTAATCAAGCTCAGATCCTTGGAGGCTTTCCAAATGTCACCTCAGGAACATAAACTCAGGTGTGTTGGAAAGGGGCTTGTTGTGAATAACAAAAGATGCTCCTTTCACTTTTATCTCTCTGAAGCTACTTCAAGAACTAAGGACAAAACCAAATATTATAACAAAAGATACCCCTATTGCTCTAATCACTTAGGAAATTACAAGGGTTTGGGGAGCTCTGTGCCAGGAACTGGAGGAAGACCAAATATACATTTCTTATTATAAATCACAATACACAGTATCTTATTTAAGAAATTTTCCCTCCAAGGCATTATAAGTAGTGTCATATCTTTTTCTGGAAGCACAATTATTTTACTTTTCACATTTAGAAACCTAAAAGTACCTGAAATAAATTTTTGTGAATGCTATGCTAATTTGTAAAAATAGAGATATCTAAGTGCTCCAGAAACATTTACTGAAATAAGATATGCAATGTTAGCTTTAGCTTTGTAACAAATCAAGTGTCCATATATGCATGTTCTGTTTTGTTTTGGGATTCTTTTTTTTTTTCCATTGGTCAGTTTACATATTTTTTAACCAATATCACACTGATTTACTAAAGCTTTTTTAAGCCTTAAAAACAACAGACCCAAAGTGAAGTTACTTATGGTAAGCCCACCACCAAACTGAGAAATACAGTTTCAGTTCTTCCAGAAAAGGAATCATCAGTTAATCAGGAATCACCTGATCAGCACTAGTTGGCCTGATAGACCCCTCCCACCCCTAAAGGAAAGTAACTTCACAACAACCAACCTGATTTTTTGCCTACTGTAACTTCCTTGTTCCTTCTCTGCCTGTGAAAATCTCTTATTTTGTACAGTTCCTTGGAGCTCTTTTCTAGTTGCCAGATTGTATATTACCTTATTCAAATCAATTTTTGCTCAAACAAACTCTTAAAAATTTTAATATGCCTCAGCTTATCTTTTGACAGTCTTAGTAATTATTAACATAAATCCTTCATCATTCTTTTCATTTAAAAGAGCAATGGCTCTTTTCCTTTACTTGTAAATTTTAGAATATGTTTGTCCTGTTTCACATAAAAATCTGTTGGGATTTTGCCTGCAATTACATTGAAATTTACTATCAACTTGAGTAAAACAGTTATCTTTACAACACTGAATCATCCCAACCATCAACATAGTATGCCCCTCCACTTATTTTTGTGTTCTTCAATTCCTATCAATATTATTTTGCAGTTTTCAGTGTAAAGGACTTGCATGCTTTTGTTAAAGTTAGTTATTTGATATACTTGGATGCTGTTTTAAATAGTAACTCCCATTGGGTAAGCACTAAACTATATCATATTTACAGAAAACAATTCACAAGTGCACACCCTATGGATGTTTACAAAGTCAACACATTCATAAAACATACAAGCAGGTCAAGAGGTAGAACATAACCAGCACCTTAGAAACTCCTATCAAGCTCCATTCCTGGCACCATCATGACATCCAAAACAATTTTTGTCTGTTCTTAAGGTTTATATGAATGGTATGATATAGTAAGTATTCTTTTGTTCCTGGCCTCTTTCCCCTAGATCTATTGGTGAGATTTATCCATGTTGTTGTTTGTAGTTACAGTTTGTTCATTCTCATTCAAGGGTAATACACTGTTAAATGAACACACCACAATTTATTTAGACAAATCACTATTTATGAACATTTGGATTGTCTCTCAATTTTAGGCACTAAGAATAGTGTTGCTATAAACTTGATTTTTTTCCTGGTTTTTAAATTTTTGGCTGTTAAGAATACTGATGTTATATATTTCAAAAAAAATTTTTAACATTTACTTATTTTTGAAAGAGAGAGAGAGATACGCAGAGCACAAGCAGGGGAGGGGCAGAGAGAGAGGGAGACACAGAATCCGAAGCAGGCTCCAGGCTCTGAGTGGTCAGCACAGAGCCCAGTGTGGAGCTAGAACTCACGAACCTCAAGATCGTGACCTTGAGCAGAAGTCAGATGTTTAACCGACTGAGCCACCCGGGTGCCCCAAGAATAGTGATATTATATTTATACATATCTTTATACATGTCTTTGGATAGATAGATTGATAGATAGGTAGATAGAATGTATTTCTGTTGAATATATACCTAGGAGTAGAATGCTAAGTCATAGGCTATGCATAAGTGCACTGTAAGTAAGTACATACATCAGAACTATTTTCCAAAGTGTCTATTCCAATTTGCATTTTCACAGTGCATGAAATTTCCAATTGCTCCTCATCTTTGCCAAATTCAGTATTGTATGTCTTTTTCATCTTAGCCGTTCTGGTGAATATAAAGTGGCATTTCATTTAGGTTTTAATTTGCATTTCCTTAAAGACTAATAAAATTAATCAAAATTTCATTTGCTTATTATTCATTTATTTTACTTTATTGTGAAGTGTCTCTTCAAGCATTGCAATAGTTTTCTGTTCTATTCAATTACTTTTTAAATTCATTTGTAAAAATCCTTTATACATTCAGAATGTGAGTCGTTTGTTAACTATATGTTTTGAAAGTATTTTCTCCCATTTTGTGGCTGTCTTTTTTTGTTTTTCCTTTTCTTTAAGAAAAATTAAGTTTATTTATTTATTGAGAGAGAGAGAGAGAGAAAGAAAGAGAGAGAGAGATAAAGCTTGAGCAGGGGAAGGGCAAAGAGAGAGAGAGAGGGAGAGAGAGAGAGAGAGAGAGGGAGAGAGAGAGAGAGAGAGAGAATCCCAAGCAGGCTCCACACTATCAGCACGGAGCCCGGCACAGGGCTCGACATGGGGTTTGACATGGGGCTTGAAGTCACAAACTGTAAGATCATGACCTGAGCTTTAACCGACTGAGATACCCAGGTGCCCGGCTTCCCCCGCCCGCGCCCCCCCCCCCTCCGCCTCTTTTTTTTTTTTAAGGATTTCTTTTGACAAAAAGATTTTTAGTTTTACTGTATTCCAATTAAACAATTTTTCTTTATATTTAGAGTTCTTGTTTTACAATTTAAGAAATGTATGACCACCTGAAGTTTATGATAGTCCTTATTTTTAAAATACTTTTAAGAAATGTTTTCTTTTACCTTTGATATTTACTTTTAATCTCCATCTAGAATTGGGTCATGTGTACTGGGGATTAGTACATTTACCAGAAAGATCAAACTTTCCACTGCACTGAACTGTAACTTTTGTCATAAACCAGGTGGTTGCATATATGTGGTTCTGTTTTTGCGTTCTACAATATATATTTGCCTTTCTTTTTTTTTCTTTTCTGAAATTCATTCTGGAGATTTTCTTTTACTTTTTCTTTCAGCTTATTAAATCCCTTTTCATGTACATCTAATAAACTGCTAAACCCATCTCTATAGTTCTTCATTTTAATTATTACATTTTAAAATTTCTATAATTTCAGTTTTAAGCATCTTTTCTTCAGCTTCCAATTCTCTTCTTAAATTCACTAATCTTGTTTAACTCCTTGAATATTTTAAGCAATTTTCACTTCAAATCTGCATCTGACAACTGTGAAGGTTTTAAGCTCTCTTCTGTTGATTCTGGCAGATGTTCTTCAATTCCTTTGTGTTTGGTCAATTTGCTTTGGGATCTGGACATTATATGTAAAATACTAATTAGAAGCCAAAGATGATGGTCTCTTTCTCCAGAGATGATAGGCTCTTCTTCCTGCCAAATGTCTGACTCTAGAAATCTACAATCTCTTTAAAGTATCTTCAGAGACTGAAGTGATTCAAAGCTGGGTGTTCATCTCCTCAAGGGACAGATGATGTCTTAGTCAACCTTCACGGAGTACATACTGTTTACTGATGCTGTATCACTCTCTTGGATCCCGCACCCCAATTTTCATCCTTATCCTCAAGAGACACTCAAAAATACCGCTCAGCTTCCCAGACTTCCAGCAACTTTTTCACAATCAGCAAATATCCACAGAGACAAGTATTCCTAATACCAATCTAACCTGTATAGATCTCTATATTCCCTCGCTTTCAAACTGGAAGTTCAACAACTGTTTAGTTCTTCTGAACCTTCATTCAGAATATTTTGTTCATATTTTTTCTAGGTTTTCTCCTGTTTCCTCAA